>NC_069510.1:85437554-85790054 GCF_027579735.1 Bombina bombina | reverse complement strand
TGGAGTCTCCATACTATCTTTTTTGTCTTTACAGCATGTGCTACTTCTTTGGAAAACCATATTGATTTCCTCTTCCTTTTACTTTAACAGACATGTCTAATACAATGTACAGTAGCATCTAAAATGGCACCCTTTAAAAATCCCCATTGTTCTTGAGCCCCCGTAAAGTGACTTTGCCCTATTAAATAATTGTTAAGGTATTCTTCCATGTATGAAAAATCAGCCTTCCTAAAGTCTAAAACGTTTGTTTTAGTCTGGGTGGACAGTAACTGCACATGAATACTAAACCAAACAGATTGATGACCACTGGAGCTATTGTTTAGCAGAGTTAATGTAGATTTGTTTAAATAGCCCCCAGAAGGATAGGGTGGGGTCCCTCCTAATTGCTCACCTATGCAAAACAATCTAATTGTTATCTAATTGCAATACTAAAAGTCAGAATAGAAAATAATTCAAATGAACTTTACCTTGAAATTTTCAATTGCTGTAGTAAAAATCAAATTCACAGCTCTGGACCACCACCTGTGTAAAAACAATAAAGTTAATAGAGAACAGGAAAGTGCATTCAAAAACGACTATCTGAAAAGTAACAAACAATTAATGTAAACAACAAGTTATAAGAAACATGTAATATACCTCCTGAAATAACTCCACTATACTTATTTAGTTGATCCTTTCTTTAAAGGGACATTCCAGTCAAAATTTAAATGCACATAGATGAATTACACATTTGAATAGAAACATATTTGCAATATAAATGTATTGGCAAAAATGCTTCTAGTAAAACTTATCACTGTTTTAGTGTTACCATTTTTCTCGGCACGTGCATGTGCAGCATAGCTAGATGTTCTAAGTACACCAGCATTTTAAATTCTGCAGTTGCTCAAAGCACCAGTGGGGCTTGTATAATGTTAGCAATTAACAAATTGAGTCATTACCAGATGGTACAAGCACTTTAGTTTCTCTGAACAAGTGCTGTGTTTAAAATGCTGGTGCACGGTGCATACTTAAATACACTTTTGAAACAGCTATAGCCTTTATAAGAAGCATTTTTGCTAATGCATGTATATTACAAAAATGCTTCTGTTCAAAACTTTAATGCATCCATGTGGATTCTAATTTTGGCTGGAATGTCTCTTTAACCCCTTAACGAACGAGGACATGCCAGACATGTCCTACATAAAACAGTTGTTAATGACCAAGGACGTGCCTGGCATGTCCTCTGGGGTTTTAAGCACTGGAAGCGATCGTGATCGCTTCCAGCCGCTTTCAGGGTATTGTAGCAATGCCTCAATATTGAGGCATTGTGCAATACCCTTTGCATTGGCCAGCGCTGGAGGGGGCGGGAGGAGGGCGTGAGAGGGGCGGGAGGGGGCGGGAGGAGGGCGTGAGAGGGGCGGGAGGAGGGCGTGAGAGGGGCGTGAGAGGGGTGGGAGGGGGCGGGACTGCTTACAGTACGGAAAAAGTATAGTAAGTGGGAAGGAGGGAGAGGGGGACATTAGTTAGTAAAATGATTTGGTAGGGGGAAGGGTGGTAGGGTAATAAGGGGGGGGGCAGCTACACTACGGACATTTTTTTTTATTTATATAAAAATATAAAAAAAATAAGCAAAAAATATAGGAAACTGGGTACTGGCAGAAAGCCATTCCCAGACAAATACCTTTAAAAACATATATAATTTAAATTTTAATATTTTTGACCTTGTTTTAATGTAAATATTTCACATTCCAGCAGTGTGAAAAAATATTTAATGTGGCACTGTAATCTGGCCCACAAATGTTATAGATATGAAGAAACCAAGGAGGATAGAGCGGTAGAGATTGAGAGAAGGACGACAAAACAAGAGAATGAAAAAAATGATTGGACAGACCAATGAGGTGAAACTTAATAAAAAAATATTTACTTTATTGGTGGGCAAATATGACATTATTTAAAGGGATAGGTGACTTATGATGTAATACACTACATAAAGCAAGATTAGTGCAGCACAAAAAAGCAAGCAGTATGTAGCGCTAACATTGCGGTTGAGCAATCCATATTGTTTGCATTTTTATCCATGGTTAATATATATCACGCACAGGGTAGTGTAATACGCTCTACAATATTCATGTCAGGTACAGCAGGTACATACTTTTTCCTCCTATAATAGATTTCTATGAGAAAGAGCACTAAAAAACATGTTGGATAATGCTTGATTGCTATTCCGTTGGGGAGAAAAAAATCTTAGGCTTGATTCCGTGTTATACAACTCTCATGGTTTTGAATGCACAATTGACAATTGTCAATACTCAGTTTTAAAAAGTGCTAAATGTGAAAGTGTGTGTAAGCACAACGATTATCCAACAACTTGTAATACGAGTACAATGAGGTTGGTACTACCAAGCACTATTTATGTATCTGGTGTCTTAAAAATGTTTTGGGAGAAATATTTATTTTGGTTAAAATCCAATTTAAGTCCCTGAAGTTCAGATACTAGAAAAATGAATTCACGCCATCATCAATGCGAACACGTGATTTCAAGGCCGAGATTAAATCATGGGAGACTGCCAACGCTATTCAAACATGCAGACTCCAGCCTCCAAATCCTTTAAAACAGGGGTCAGCAACCTTGGCTCCCAAGATGTTGTAGAACTACATTTCCTATGATGCTTAGGCAGCGTAAAAACACTTAAGCATCATGGGAAATGTAATTCTAAAATAACTGGAAAGCCAAGGTTGCTGACCCTTGCTTTAAAAGACCTTTAATTTTTCATTTGATGGGTGCAAACAGCAAATACGTTTCAGTCCTGCAATAGGCCCTTAGTCATGCAGCAAGTCACGCCCCCAATCTGATTTTTCATTGCACAAAGAGGGGAGGCTGCAGGATGCCATATAAGGAAGGACGTTCCATGCCATCCTAAAAGTGTTAAAGGGACATTAAGCACTAAATAGATGCTAGGTAGAATAATGCATTCAAAGAAAAGATTAGTCTGGGAATAACATGTAGATGTATTTATTAAAGTTTCATTAGCTGTTTAAAAATTAACAAAATAAGAGTAAAGTTTTAGGGGCCAATTTATTAATGTGCGTGCGGACATGATCCGCTACCACCCCATATCGATAAAAGCCTCAGAGGTGGCAGACGAGTTAAAGGGACAGTCTACACCAGAATTTTTATTGTTTTAAAAGATAGATAATCCCTTTATTACCCATTTCCCAGTTTTGCATAACTAACACATTTATAATAATATACTTTTAACCTCTGTGATTATCTTGTATATAAGCCTCTGCAAACTGCCCCTTTTTTCAGTTCTTTTGACTTGCAGTCTAGCCAATCAGTGCCTGCTCCCAGATAACTTCTCGTGCACGAGCACAGTGTTATCTATATGAAATACGTGAACTAACACCCTCTAGTGGTGAAAAACTGTTAAAATGCAATCTGAAAGAGGTGGGCTTCAAGGTCTAAGAAATTAGCATATGGACCTCCTAGGTTAAGCTTTCAACTAAGAATACCAAGAGAACAAAGCAAAATTGGTGATAAAAGTAAATTGGAAAATTGTTTAAAATTACATGCTCTATTTGAATCATGAAAGTTTATTTTGGCCTAGACTGTCCCTTTAAGGAGCAGCGGTCTTAAGACCGCTGCTTCTTAAGTTTCCGGCAAGCATAAAGGTTTTTGCGTGGAAACAGCAGCATGTGCTGCTTCTTAAATCGGCCCCATGGTATCTATAAAACAATGGGAGCTGCCATGTTGTAACTTAGGATACCTTCTCTGCTGTGGCCAATTAGGGACGGTTATAAATAGGTCACTAGAGTGTGCAGCCAATGACTGTGTGGATTATAACAGTGTTCTGCACTTTCTAACAGGAACTGAAAAGCTCCCAATTTCAGAATGGAATTGCAGGAAAAGGGGACAAAATAAATCATGAAAGTATCTTTTCATATTACCATCTCAAAGTGTTTAATCTCCCTTTAAAGCCCAGCGCTGTTAGAATGGCATGGAACATCCTAACGACGTCTAGAGGTTAAACAACTTCTTATACTAAATCCTGCATTATTCTTTGCTCAAGGCTAAGCTCAAAAATATGTACTTTGCATTATTGACTGAGCTCGAATTGTATTCTAGTCCATAATGTTTAATTATGCATAGCAAAAATACTTTCTTTCATACTTTACTGCTTTTTTCTGCCCCCACTGGGATTGGAGAATGCCCTGCACACTTTAGGTTTCTGATTCAGCCAATTGCTAAACAGTAGCAAAAACACTTTAGTATGATTACAAAGATAAAACTAATATGTCAATAAATGTGACAGAAAATATGCATGTTCATTAAATATAAACTTTAGTGTTTGTTTTAACAAAAATAGGACTTCAAAGAAAAAAGTGCAAATTTTTTTCACAAAAAAATGTGACTTCAAAGAATGAATATTATTTATGTCATGAAGCAAAACGCACATCGCTGCATACCAAAGGTGACTCTCAAAGTACCAATGTGAGATTGAAAATAATAATAATATATATATAGCACAATACAGTGAATAATATGTAATTTGTTAGAACTGTGTGGCCAAATTCATATTCACTGATTCATCAGCTATAATCAGCACTAATGGATATAGGCAAGTCTGATTATCCTGTCAATCTAAATAAGATAACTATTTAAAGCATCAATTTGTTTAAAGGGATATGAAACAGAAACATTTTGAATTTGTTTATCCAATTTTCCACTATGATCAAATTTGAATCATTCACATTATATTATTTGTTGAAGAGACGCCAAGGTAGGTGTCTGGAGAAGTGCATGGCAAATGGATCACATCCTTCTAAAACTGCTGCCATATAATTCTCCAGACTTGTGCATGCTCCCGACCTTACCTCTCTGCTTTTTAACAAAAGATACCAAGAGAATGAAGAAAATGTTATAATAGAACTAAATTAGAAAGTTGCTTAAAATTGCATGCTCTAATCATGAAATAAACATGAGAATAAAAATAACAATAACAACATTAAAATATCTCTCACAACCCAAACTCAGTCACAGATATTCGAGCATGATGAGACTGAGAGAGCACTAGAATACAAATTAGTGGTTACCACTCTTTCTTGGTAATCTTACTTGTTCAGACCTCCTCTCCTTGTGATAACAATGTTCTAATACATATTTCACTGCACATTATTGATATACATGCTACCCAGTGATTGCTTTATAAGCACAAGAGATCATTTATATCTGCCACTAATTTGCCACAACATAGTAGATATATATATATCACTTAGCCAAGCAAACCTACTTTTCTTCTCTCATATCTACTATTTCCTCAAACCCTAAAGGACTCTTCTCCGCCTTTAACTCTCTCCTCTACCCACCTGCTCCCCAACCCCCATCTGTCTTTAGTGCTCAAGACCTGGCAGACTACTTTATAAACAAAACGCATACTATCTGAAGCAACATCCCAACACCAACCTGCAATATTCCATCAACAGGCCCAGTTACTCCCTCTGACACCCTCTGCATCTGCCATCCAGCCACTGAGAATGAAGTTTCTTCCTATCTATCTTCCTCACGCCTCCCTACCTGCCCGCTCGACCCTATCCCTTCCCATCTAATAACCACCCTATCTTGCACCCTCACTCCTGCTCTTACCCACATCTTCAACCTATCTCTCTCTACCAGCTCATTTCCATCTTCTTTCCAACATGCAAAAGTCACTCCCATACTAAAAAAACCCTCCCTCGACCCTAATTCTCCTGAAAGCTACCGTCCCATATCACTGCTTCCACTAACATCAAAACTCCTTGAAAAACTAGTTTACAATTGCCTAACCCACTTCCTTTCCACCAACTCCTTGCTTGACCCCCTGCAATCCGGATTCCGCCCCAAACACTCAACTGAGACTGCCCTTATCAAGGTTACTATCTTCTCTCTGCTAAAAATATTGGTCACTACTCTATACTCTTCTTACTTGACCTTTCAGCTGCCTTCGACACAGTTGACCGCCCCCTCCTCCTACAGACCCTTAGCTCTTTTGGCCTCTGTGACACTGCTCTTTCCTGGATTCACTTCTATCTTTCTCACAGGTCTTTTTCTGTGTCATTTGCCGGCGACTCCTCCTCTCCTATGCCTCTGTCTGTTGGAGTATCTCAAGGATCTGTTCTGGGTCCTCTACTCTTCTCCATTTATACTTCATCACTGGGTGAACTTATCAACAGTTATGGCTTCAAATATCACCTCTATGCTGATGACACCCATATCTACCTCTCCACCCCTGCTCTCTCTCCCTCTGTCCTTTCTCATGTTAGCAACTGCTTATCTTGTATTTTTTCATGGATGGCCTCTCACCACCTAAAGATTAACATGTCCAAGACTGAGTTCCTTCCTATCCCCCCCTCAAGCTCTACGATGACTTCTTACTTCTCTATCCCTGTTGACAGCATCACCATTTCCCTATCGCCCCAAGTCCGCTGCCTCGGAGTTACACTTGACTCAAATCTATCCTTTGTCCCCCATATCCAATTGCTTTCTACATCCTGCCGCAACCATCTACACAATATTTCCAAGATTCAACCTTTACTGTGCGCTAACACCACAAAGCAAATAATCCACTCCCTTGTTATTTCTGACTTGACTAGCAGGGACCTTGTGAGAGAAGTGAGTACGCAATTACAAAAAAACAACAAAATATGTGTAATGAAGTGACCTTTTTTTTTTTTTTTGTGTTTGTGGAGCTAGTGCCTGCAGCGGCCACAAAAAATTAAACAAATGAGCTGCGTATTGATATTGAGGTTAAACGCTCCTCTAGAACTATATACAATTAGCCCCTAAAGGCAATAGAACTCTCTTTTAGGGATAGTAAAATATACGAAATAAAGGAACTGTTTAGCTATAATGTTCTTTCAGTTATATTCTGAAATAAATATACAAAGCAACTATCAGGATAAAGTATCTGAAAAGATTACTATAATAAATATATTATGACCCACAGTAGCTTTTAGCTAAAATCTAAACAATATACATTGCCACTTATGTTATACTCTTGTAGAAACAGAGAACCTAAATTTAATAATTTTATCCGCAAAAGAGATAACTATGAAATACAACAGTTTTATAGCCACTGATATATTCCATGTAAGAAGCAATATATTATTAACAAATATTCTATGCAGAACTATTTTCAAAAAGTACACATCCTTTAATAGATAATAGTGAATTTAACCTGAAAAATACATAAAATAAAACAGAGCAAGATAGCGGCTATAATGGATCCAGCTGGAAGCAAAGAAACTATAATCAATCCTAATATTGCTGTAAATGATGGGTCAATGTCCAGAAATACCAGGCAAAATTAGAATACAAACAAAAGCCAAGTTGGCCCAGATACTTGCGTTCTGCTGGGAGAGAGAAAGGGAGCACCTTCTTTGGATATTGATCTAACTTCACTCCCCAAAGATCATTAAGGGTCAGCCAGCAACTCAATCACCTTACTCCGCAGACTTTAGAGCAAATACAGGGCTACCACTGCTTACGACCTGAACTTTAAAAGCTCTAACCGATGGCTGTGGATTCTGGCCCATTTATTTTTAAAAGTTCCAGATGTAATGATGGTATTGAAAGTCCAGCAATGCTGAGTTCCTCAGATGAGAAAGAAAGAGTGCTTAATTTAAGCGCTGAATATACCCACAGGTAAAGAGGTTTTTCAAATTCCTTGTACAAAGAAGACAGGAGCAAAACTTCGGCTGGCTCAGCGATAACTTTTAAAATCTTTACCTGCCACCAGGGGCAGAATCTATAGCCAAAGTAAACAGCTTTTTCTCCAGCCCGTTATTACACAGCAACCGGATTGAACCATGAACCGGTCAGATTCAACTTGCATCAAACAGCTGGTCCAGGTGCAGCACTTCCCTGCTTCTATCCCGAGGGCTTTGTATTCTGGCGGAACAGCCGCCTCAGCAATAACAGGTCGCGCCCACAGCTCAAGTGATCCAGTACGGGGCTCCGTTCTGAGAGAGATTTGGAAGCTTGGTTGTGTAGAGATTACCGCACACCAGGTAGATAGGCTCTGCTCGAGGTGGCGTCTATCGATGGTTTAAGAGACGCAGTGGACCCTTCGACGGCTAGTAGCCGTTAGACCCGATGATCTCCACCACTCGAGTCATGGCCGTGGCAAGTCGGCCTCCTGCCTTTCGGAGACTTCAGTGTTAAATTGGAGCCGAAAGTCCTGCTCCGCAATCCGCACAGCAAAGGTCCAGTTGCTGGCTAGGATCCAAACACTGGCGGTTCAGCGTGGTACGCTCAGATAGGGAGCCGGCTTGTTACCTGCCCGCTCCTGTGAGCCCCGCCAAGGAATTTTAACCTCTATCTTAGCATCTAGGCTTTCAATCTCTTTTGATAAGATAATTCACCCTGATCAAACGGGCTTTATGTGTTCTAGGAATTCTTCAAAAAATATTTGCAAGGTTTTAACTTGCATAGATTATATCCATAGCAGTGTTCAAGTCCATCAGAGGCAATTTCTGCAAGTTACAGCCTTAATTAGTCTTGATGCCGAAAAAGCTTTTGATGCGATAATATGGAAACATCTATTCAGAGCTCTTGAAGAATTTGGTTTTAGGAATCAATTTACCCATTTTATTCACAATATCTATAGAAACCCTATTTCATTCCTTCTAGTTAATTCTAACCTATCTTCGCCTCTGATATTAGGCAGGGGCACAAGACAGGGTTGTCCCCTGTCGCCCTTTTTATTTAATATTGCCTTAGAACTGCTAGCCATATGGCTAAGAGAGGTAATCAATGGTATTAGTTTTGGAACACAAAATTTAAAACTGCTTATATATGCAGATGATTTATTACTATTTTTAGGGAATCTTGGCCAGGAAATTCCTATAGTTTTGGATAGCCTAAAAATGTTCAGCTCTTTCTCTGGCTATAAAATTAACTCTAAGAAAAGTGAATTAATATGGATTAACAAGGTAAATTCCACCAAGTATAACTTCCCTTTTAATCCAGTGGAAACATTTAAATACCTAGGTATCCATATGCATCCCAATCCAAAGCAATGGTATAAATTAAATATTCCTCCTCTTATTAGGAAAATTGAAAACGATTTAGAATCCTGGATCTCGCTGCCTTTGTCAATTTCTGCTCGCGTTAGTCTTATCAAGACCATCATATTCCCTCATCTGTTATATCCCTTACAGAACTTACCACTTTTTATTTCAACTTCCGATCAACGTAAATTATATTCTATCTTTTCCAGATTTATCTGGAAAAACAAAAAATCTCGTATCGCGCTTAAAAAAATAATGCATTCTCGCCACTCAGCTGGTCTTGCATTACCAAATATTCAATTAAGATTAATTCAAGACCCGGTGAGTGCTTTCTGATTTTGGATGTATATATATATATATATATATATATATATATATATATATATATATATACATACACACACACACACATATATATATATATATATATATTATCTTATTTATTTTTTTATATTAAAGGAAATAATTTTCAATAGAGAGGCCACTTGTAGTGCATATTTTGGTAGGCTACAGTCCCTTTATAACCCAATGGACTGTAAACAGCACCTAGCATACCAGTAAGTGCCATTTCTATGGCAACTATTTGTTATTTGAAAGAGACCCTTCATTTGATTATCCCCTAAAGACTCTACTATTCAGGGATGCATAAAATATACACTAGCCTTTTCTTTCCTTGGATCCTCTCCTGCTTTTGTCATCCCCTTTAAAGGGACAGTCAACCATAGAATTGTTATTGATTTAAAAGATAGATAATCCCTTTATTACTCATTCCCCAGTTTTGCATAAACAACACAGTTATATTAATATACATTTTACCTCTGTGATTACCTTGTATCTAGGAACCTTCTTCCAGCCCCCTGATCACATGACTGTGACTGTTTATTATCTATTGTCTTAAATTTAGCATTGTTTTGTGCTAGATCTTCAATAACCCCCTGTGCCTAAACACAGTGTTATCTATATGGCCCACATGTACTTTCTGTCTCTTTGTGTTGAAAAGAGATTTAAAAAGCATGTGATAAGAGGCAGCCCTCAAAGGCTTAGAAATTAGCATATGAGCCTACCTATGTTTAGTTTAAGCTAAGAATACCAAGAGAAAAAAGCAAATTTGATGATAAAAGTAAATTGGAAAGTCAATTAAAATTAAAAGTCCTATCTGAATAATGAAAGTTTAATTTATACTTGACTGTCCCTTTAACCGCCTTAGCATTTAAGTCTATGAGCCCAAATTTTTTTTACATCTTCTTCATGAGAGCGGATTCACAACAGTGCAAATCTTGGCAGGGCCCTCTACTCACTTGTCTCATGTAAGTGCTACCTTACATATCATACATATGAATTCCCTCTTTTACAGGAGGGGTCTCATACCCTTGTATTGAAATCAAAGGAAGAAGATAGGGGCTCTGCAATAGGCCCCTCCCCCACCACTAGAAATTACTTTGTTACTAGTGGGCCAGTTGATCACTTGTCCCTCTTAACCCAAACTGGTGGCGAATAGTGGCACCATTAGAGACCCCTCCGCGTCAGGTTAAATAGCGTTTTAAATGCTGCTGCTGGTAATTGCCATTTTTACAGTGATCATCTGCAACTTGCAGGGTCATGTGTCTCATCATTTGAAAGGGCGGAATCCCCTTTGTCAAATGATGTAATTTCTTACTCTAACCCAAATGGGGGGGGTAGGGCACCATTTGAGCCACTCCCCCTCTGGATAAACAGCATTTTAAATCAACATTTTTTATAGTGATCACCTGCAAAATACAGGGACAGATTCCCCTCTTTCAAATGAGTGGTCACTTGTCTCTGTAGATGGCCTGGGTTCTGAGGTACAAACATGAAATGCCCTCCCCCCAGGCCAGCGGCAGCTCTCTGACTCTCAAAATGAAGACAAACAGTTGTATAAACCAGTTGCTAACTCATTAATCATGGAAAGTCTGAAGCTAGAACTGCAGAGATCTAGAGGTCAATTTATCAAATGCCGGGCGGATATGATTCGATGTAGCAAATCATGTCCACCTGACATCGCTAAATGCCGACAGCATATGCTGTTGGCATTTATCATTGCACAAGCATTTCTTGTGAATCGGCCACTAGCAGGGGGTGTCAATCATCCTGACCGGATCGTGATGATTGCAGTCCGCCACCTAAAAGGTGGCAGACAAGTTGAGGAGCAGCAGTCTTATGACCACTGCTCCTTAACTTAGGTTTCAGGTGGACCTTAAACCTCGGGCGTAGAAAGCAGCATCTGCTTCTTAATAAATCTACCCCATAGCCTTCTATTCCCTTATCCAATTTACTCCAATTTTATCCAATTTACTTGGCAATCAGGATTGGACAGACCGATGAAAATCTATGGAGTTTAACAATGCGCTAGTATATTATAACATTTTACAATTGCACATTTATGTACCTATAATTCTAATGGGGCATCATACCAACCGTTATAGGGTACTGAGGTGGTGGGGGTTGAGGTTAGGGCTCATTGTGATGAAGATTTAGGTCAACATGGTTATAATATTTTATGGTATAGAGTCTGATGGAGAGATTAGAGTTATTCATGTTGGGGGATGCTGTGGTTAAGTTTATCTGTTTAGTGGGTGGTGGATGACTTCAGTTAAACTGCATCTGGGGTGGGTTTACGTCCATGAAGTGTAAAATATCTTTTTTGATCTACAGCCTTGCTTTTTACTTAAAATCCATTTTGGGAGACCAATAGCATCGGTTAAGCAACAGTTCCTCAATGCTTTTATATAACTGGTCCTATAAATAGCAGGTCCTAAAATATCCAGACCCAAAGAACAGACTGAGGAAATGGACAAATAGGACATAGACTGAGGGCATGTAAGGGGGCTCACTAGTGCTGCAGCCAAGGTTCTTGGTGTGTTGCCTACACTGACAGTTGAGCTGAGCAAGTGATGGTGAATGCGAGTGAGTAGGCAGCAGCAGGCAAGCACATTTAGGTATGGGACCACACCCACAGTGAGTACCTACAGCCCTTTGCCTGCACTGTTTAAGGACTTACTGCTGCATGAGTTGGGAGCTGGATTTGGGTAACTGATAATCAGGATCTTGCACAGCATTGATATAGCTGTGCTAGTAATAACTAAGTAGTTCAAGGTGGGCACAGAGGGAACCCTTGTCCTGAAGTGGGGGGCCCTGCCCTTGGAGGGGCTACCTGAGGGAGGTCTGATGTTGTGTGCACCCTAGAGTGTGGGACCTGGCTCTGGAGGTTGGGGGGAGGTTGGGGGCTCCGTCGTTGGACTTTGTTCGTGGAGATTGTGGGGACCTTCCCTAATTTTGACTCAGGGACTTTAATTGCTCTCAGCCTGCCCATAACAGGACCTAATGTGTGTCTCTTTTAGGGCCTGCATTGTCATTTTTTCCATTTATATCAAACATTTTGGTACTAATAATGACTTAAAGGGACATGATACCCAAAAAATGTCTTTCATGATTCAGATAGGGAACATAATTTGAAACAACTCTCCAATTTGCTTCTATTATTTAATTTGCTTCCTTCTCTTGTTATCCTTTTCTGAAAGGTTTATCTAGGTAAGCCCAGGAGCAGCAAAGAACCTAGGTTCTAGCTGCTGATTGGTGGCTGCATATATATACTGATTGTCATTGGCTCAGACATGTGTTTAGTCAGCAACCAGTAGTGCATTGCTGCTCATTCAACAAAGTATGCCAAGAGAATGATGACAAATTGACAATAGGAGTAAATTAGCAAGTTGCTTAAAATCGCATGTTCTATCCGAACCATGAAAGAAAAAAATTGGCTTTCATATCCCTTTAAGTTGTATTATTATAGTGATTAAGTCCTATACTTCTAATATCTGCATACAAGAAGTACAAACATGGGAGGTGTTAAAACGTCTTCCTGTTTATCGTTAACACTTTGATTTTGATGTGACTGTGAATACAATGCTAAAGTA
This sequence comes from Bombina bombina, assembly GCF_027579735.1. Taxonomy (NCBI): domain Eukaryota; kingdom Metazoa; phylum Chordata; class Amphibia; order Anura; family Bombinatoridae; genus Bombina; species Bombina bombina. The sequence continues at coordinate 85,777,095 of NC_069510.1, read as the reverse complement.
GTAGGAGTGAAATGGCTGCTGTGTAGGAGACTAAAATACAAAATTAAAATAACATGAAAAAGATTTGTGAGCATTGAATAACTGACAAATATATCATCGTCTGACATATAGAACAGGAAACAAGAAATGTATAAGTCTCTTTGTTAAACGAGATTTCCTCCGGTGCACTAAGTAGTTGGTGCTACAGTTTAAGAAGTGTGTCTGGGACAGGATCCAAGCCGAAGAGTTGATGCCAGATGACAATGGAAAAATGTCACACAAATAGTGGTAGGTCACAAACCTCACTGGCTGTCAACAGACAATTAGCTAAAACATATTTATATTACATTAAAGAGACAGTAAAGTCAACATTAAACTTTCGGGTTTCAGATAGAGGTTAAACATCTTTACTTCTATTCTCTAATTTGCTTTTTTTTCTTAGGATCCTTTGTTGAAAAGCACACCTAGGTAGGCACAGAAGCAGCAATGCAGTACTGGGAGCAAGCTGCTGACTGTTTACTGCAAATGTATGCCTCTTGTCAGAGGCTCACCAGTGTTCAGCTAGGTTGTTGCTGTGTATTGCTGTTCTTCAGAAGGAATAGTTATTTAATACATCCACTGAAAGATTTCAGGAGATATTCACTGATTTCTTTCCAGCGTTCTTCATTAAGTCATTCACAATATATTATACTTATGGACACACTAGATATGCTTTTAAAATGTATATAGTATGGTAAACCATGGTCTCCTATTATAACCCTTTAAGGACCAATGTATTTTGCACAACAAGGACCAATGTTTTACTTTTACAGGCTTGTATTTCCATATATTGTTGTGCTCAAAACATTCTGAAAATAAAAAAACCCATAATTATGCTTACCTGATCATTTCCTTTCCATCTGTATGAGGAGAGTCCACAGCTTCATTCCTTACTTGTGGGAATACAGAACCTGGCCACCAGGAGGAGACAAAGACACCCCAGCCCAGGGTCGGCTCCAGATTGAATGAAATGGGGGGGCATTTTTTTTTTCACGAGGGGGCACGCATTTGAAAAGCATGTATGAGAGTCAAAATAAGAGCAGACCTACTGTGGCAGTCCAGGGTTTACATTTATCAGATCTCTGGCTGTGCAGGAGTTAGATTTGTTTATATTTCTGGAAGTGCAGCGGTTACATGTGTCATATCTCAAGGAGTATAGGGGTTACATTTATAAGATGTCTGGCAGTGCTGCAGCAGTTACATTTACCAGATTTATGGCAGTGCAGGGGTTACATTTGTCATATCTCAGGAATGTCTCCCACATATGACACAGCCAGTGGACACTGTTTGCATGTGTAGCCCTACCAATGACCCTACTAATGATCAAATAAGCTTTTACGTGACAATAAGTTTGAGTGCCAAGCAGTACATTACTTGTACAGATATTATTAATGATATTTACCAGCACACACACAGTATATACAGTATGTATATACACACAAATTATATATATATATACACTGTGTGCAGAATTATTAGGCAAATGAGTATTTTGACCGTGGAGTACACCTAGCGCCTACTAAATAAGACCTCTGGCTTTGATAATTTGACACCTAGTTGTCAAAATGGAAAGATGAAACTAATAAGGTATACCAAAGCGCCAACTATACGAAGGCTGGGTCTGGACCTAATGCAATATTGTCAAACGATTACAATAAACAATTTATTGAGTACACAAATAAGTTAAAAACATGGATCCATGTATAAACAATCACATTTATACAACAATAATAGCTAAATGAATAGTTAAAACAAATAGTTATGTAACGGATATAGCATTTAAAATTGTGCAAACATTGCTCTTAAAAATATTCATAAAAAATTCCAAATTTAGTATAAGGCTCACAACAGAAATTCAACTTTGTGTTTACCATATACACATACACAAATTTGTACAGCAATAATAGCTAAATGAATAGTTAAAACAAATAGTTAAATAGCAGATATGGCATTTAAAATTGTGCAAACAATGCTCTTAAAAAATATTCCTAAAAAATTCCAAATTAAGTATAAGGCTCACAACAAAAATTCAACTTTGTGTTTACCACATACACATAATAGGTGAAATATATTTGTCAGTTATATAATATTATCTAACCAATAATGTTCTCGATTCTATGCAATACTAAATATTGCCAATAGTGACTAATGTGTAAGGCTCTGAGTAAGACCTTTAACTGTGTGTTTAACACATACGCATTGTCAAGTAAAAAATATTGTGACAGCAATAAGCCAATGTAAAGAATGTGTATCAAAAAAGTTGTGTGCAAAAATTAGTGTACAAAAGATATTAATGGTCAAAAAATAGGTTGATCTTCAAAAAACGTGAATTAAGAACAAAGATTGTGAAAAATGAAAAACCAAAAATTTACAAAAACATTGTGGTGTGTTCCAATAGTAACTTATATAAATGTAAATAATAGTCCAAAAAATAGTCCAACAGTGAAAACTTAATAGAAAAAATAATCCAACAATAAATTATAATAAGTAGTGTGTCTCTTTAAGAAAAAACAATAATCCTTAAAGTGTTGTGAATCCTAACAGCAATAGTTATGGTGATTTTCCAAGTGTTTTATACTGAATAACAGTGTCAGACTTGCTAGCCGTTTTCCAACCCAAAATTCTATCTTCTTGGCAAATATTTTGTTATAATCCCTGGATGATCCTTCTGTAAAAGAAAGATATGATGGTGTAGATTGTTTTTAGATCAGTAGAAAATGAAATTGTGCTTACCAGTCGACGCGTTTCGGTCACAAAGAGACCTTTATCAAGACAGCTAAGATAAAATCACAACTGGAAAGGTTAGTCACCACATCTGGCCAAATAGGAAAGCTCAGGCACCACGTCAAGGTCCTTTCCATTGCCTGAGTCCCTAACACAGCCACACCATCATGCGAGCTCACAAAGCCAAACAGACTGAGAACAAAGAAGGGGTGCACAGGTGGATGTAATCACCCAGAGAAAATACAAAACATGGAAGGGAACTGCACTCCAAGACCGGACCAGGTACACATCCTGTGACTCAGCAACATCCAGCACTGGGTGCTAAATAGCACTCCAAAAAAGCTGTGATGTCACCAGAGCCACAGGCAGTTAACCCCAGTCCGGAATGGGTGCAAGAAACAAGGGGGATTACAAAAAAAAAGTAATACAACACATAGAAACACCCAGCACTCACCAGCTAGCTCACAGCTAAGATAAAATCACAACTGGAAAGGTTAGTCACCGCATCTGGCCAAATGGGAAAGTTCAGGCACCACGTCAAGGTCCTTTTCATTGCCTGAGTCCCTAACACAGCCACACCATCATGCGAGCTCACAAAGCCAAACAGACTGAGAACAAAGAAGGGGTGCACAGGTGGATGTAATCACCCAGAGAAAATACAAAACATGGAAGGGAACTGCACTCCAAGACCGGACCAGGTACCTTTCCAGTTGTGATTTTATCTTAGCTGTGAGCTAGCTGGTGAGTATATATATATATATATATATATATATATATATATATATATATATATATATATGATAAAACAACCTTGGGGACAAATGGGAGATGTTTTGAAACATGTAAATAATAAACATAAGGCTATTTCACTCATTGTCCCACAGCTACATTTGAAGTGTGTGTATGTGAGCACCTATAATCTGACACACATTTTACACTGATCACTGCAGATAAAGCAGGCACAATGCACACTTGTTTTGTGTGACCTGCAGTGGGGAAACCAAGGAATTCCGAATTTGCTTCTTTATCTGTGGCTGCCAGGATATAAAGCACAATAGGGAAGGGATACTACTCTTACACACACATTGGTTATACGGCTGTGTTTTCACAAAATTACTTCTGCCTTCCCTCTCACTGACTGTTAGCTTCTCCCAGCACTTCCTGCAGAGGTCTGATGATGTCATCATCTTACTTCAGCTCTGTAGTAAGTGGGCTAGCAGGAGGAGGGGCATTGCAAGCCCTAGGTTAACTGTGAGAGCACCAGCAGGGAAATGCAACTTTATTTGTTATCTGGTTGTAAATAGAGGAGAGTAAAGAGATTAGCTGGGCCCTCCAGTGGCAGCTCTCCAGGGTCCAGTGGCTGCAAATGGTTGATGCAACATTTGGGACCCTGGACGTTCCGTCACTTTTAAAATGTAAAAAAAAAAAAAAAATTTTTTTAAATCACTTCTTTTGCCCTGGGGGGCACAGCATTCCATTTGGGGGGCATTGCCCCCAATGCCCCCTTTAGAGCCGACCCTGCCCCAGCCAAAGGCTTAAATACCTCCCCCACTCCACTCATCCCCCAGTCATTCTGCCTGAGGGAACAAGGAACAGTAGGAGAAATATCAGGGTATAAATGGTGCCAGAAGAACAAAAAATGTTGGTCCGCCCAACGGAGAAAAATGGGCGGGAGCCATGGACTCTCCTCATACAGATGGAAAGGAAATAATCAGCATAATTTATGTTTTTCATCCTAATATGAGGAGAGTCCACTGCTTCATTCCTTACTTGTGGGAAACATATACCCAAGCTCTAGGACACTGAATGAACGGGAGGGTAAAAAGAGAGGCGGACCCTATTCTGAGGGCACCACAGCCTGCAAAACCCTACTCCCAAGCAGGTAGAATCCCTACAATTCTGATTGCTAAATGCGTCATTCTCAAACCCCAAGAGGGAGCCACAGCTCTAGATGAATGAGCCTTAAGCCTCTGAGGAGGCTTGCATCCCGCTGAATCTGTAAGCTAAGCGAACAAGCTCCTCCACCAGAAAAAACAGAATTTATGCTTACCTGATAAATTACTTTCTCTTGTGATGTATCGAGTCCACGGATTCATCCTTTACTTGTGGGATATTCTCCTTTCCAACAGGAAGTGGCAAAGAGAGCACACAGCAGAGCTGTCCATATAGCTCCCCCTCTAGCTCCACCCCCCAGTCATTCGACCGAAGGTTAGGAAGAAAAAGGAGAAACCATTGGGTGCAGTGGTGACTGTAGTTTAAACAAAAAATCTACCTGACTTAATAGCCAGGGCGGGCCGTGGACTCGATACATCACAAGAGAAAGTAATTTATCAGGTAAGCATAAATTCTGTTTTCTCTTGTAAGATGTATCGAGTCCACGGATTCATCCTTTACTTGTGGGATACCAATACCAAAGCTTTAGGACACGGATGAAGGGAGGGAACAAGACAGGTACCTTAAACGGAAGGCACCACTGCTTGTAAAACCTTTCTCCCAAAAATAGCCTCCGAAGAAGCAAAAGTATCGAATTTGTAAAATTTGGAAAAAGTATGCAGCGAAGACCAAGTCGCTGCCTTACAAATCTGTTCAAAAGAAGTCTCATTTTTAAAAGCCCATGTGGAAGCCACTGCTCTGGTAGAATGAGCAGTAATTGTTTCGGGAGGCTGCTGGCCAGTAGTCTCATAGGCCAAACGGATGATGCTTTTCAGCCAAAAGGAAAGAGAGGTAGCAGTCGCCTTCTGACCACTCCTCTTACCAGAATAGATAACAAACAATGAAGATGTTTGTCTGAAATCCTTAGTTGCTTGTAAATAGAACTTTAAAGCACGAACCACATCAAGATTGTGTAACAGACATTCCTTCTTCGAAGAAGGATTAGGACACAGAGAAGGAACAACAATTTCTTGGTTAATATTCTTATTAGACACAACCTTAGGAAGAAAACCGGGTTTGGTAATCAAAACTGCCTTATCTGCATGGAAAACCAGGTAAGGTGAATCACACTGTAAAGCAGATAACTCTGAAACTCTTCGAGCAGAAGAGATAGCTACCAAAAACAAAACTTTCCAAGATAAAAGCTTAATATCTATGGAATGTAAAGGGTCAAACAGAACCCCTTGCAGAACTGAAAGAACTAAATTCAGACTCCATGGCGGAGCCACAGGTCTATAAACAGGCTTGATTCTGACTAAAGCCTGACTAAACGCTTGAACGTCTGGTACCTCTGCCAAACGTTTGTGTAAAAGAACAGACAAAGCAGATATCTATCCTTTTAAGGAACTAGCTGATAATCCTTTCTCCAATCCTTCTTGGAGAAAGGACAATATCCTGGGAATCCTAATCTTACTCCATGAGTAACCCTTGGATTCACACCAAAAAAGATATTTTCGCAAAATCTTATGATAGAATTAGGCGTTCAATCTCCAAGCAGTCAGACGCAGAGAAATTAGATTTGGATGTTTGAAAGGACCTTGTATTAGAAGGTCCTGCCTCATTGGTAGCGTCCATGGTGGGACAGATGACGTGTCCACTAGGTCTGCATACCAGGTCCTGCGTGGCCACGCAGGCGCTATCAGAATCACCGAAGCCCTCTCCTGCTTGATTCTGGCAACCAGACGAGGGAGGAGAGGAAACGGTGGAAAAACATAGGCCAGATTGAAGGACCAAGGCGCTGCTAGAGCATCTATCAGCACCGCCTGGGGATCCCGGGACCTGGACCCGTAAAGAGGAAGTTTGGTGTTCTGACGGGACACCATCAAATCAAATTCTGGAGTGCCCCATAGCTGAGTCAGCTGGGCAAATACCTCCGGGTGGAGTTCCCACTCCCCCGGGTGAAAAGTCTGACGACTTAGAAAATCCGCCTCCCAGTTGTCTACTCCTGGGATGTGAATTGCTGAGAGATGGCAGGAGTGATCCTCCGCCCACCTGATTATTTTGGTTACTTCCGTCATTGCTAGGGAACTCCTTGTTCCCCCTTGATGATTGACGTAAGCTACAGTCGTGATGTTGTCCTACTGAAATCTGATGAATTTGGCCGCAGCTAGCTGAAGCCATGCCTGAAGCGCGTTGAATATCGCCCTCAGTTCCAGAATGTTTATCGGGAGAAGAGCTTCTTCCCGAGACCATAAGCCCTGAGCTTTCAGGGAGTCCTAGACTGCACCCCAGCCCAACAGACTGGCGTCGGTCGTTACGATGATCCACTCTGGTCTGCGGAAATACATTCCCTGAGACAGGTGATCCTGAGACAACCACCAGAGAAGAGAATCTCTGGTCCCCTGGTCCAGCTGTATTTGAGGAGACAAATCTGCATAATCCCTATTCCACTGTTTGAGCATGCATAGTTGCAGTGGTCTGAGGTGTATCCATGCAAAAGGGACTATGTCCATTGCCGCTACCATTAGTCCGATTGTCTCCATGCACTGAGCTACAGATGGCCGAGGAATGGAATGAAAGGCTCGGCAAGTGGTTAAGAGTTTTAACTTTCTGACCTCCGTCAGAAATATTTTCATTTCTACCGAGTCTATCAGAGTTCCTAGGAAGGAAACTCTTGTGAGGGGGGAGAGAGAACTCTTTTTGACGTTCACCTTCCACCCGTGAGACCTCAAAAAGGCCAATACAATTTCCATGTGAGACTTGGCTCTTTGGAAAGTCGACGCCTGAATTAAGATGTCGTCTAGATAAGGCGCCACTGCTATGCCACTGCTATACTGCCAGGAGGGACCCTAGCACTTTTGTGAAAATTCTGGGAGCAGTGGCCAACCCGAAAGGAAGAGCCACAAACTGGTAATGCTTGTCCAGAAAGGCGAACCTGAGAAACTGGTGATGATCTTTGTGGATAGGAATGTGCAGATATGCATCCTTTAAATCCACGGTGGTCATATATTGACCCTCCTGGATCATTTGAAAGATCCTTCTTTCTTGGGAACCACAAACAGGTTTGAGTAAAAACCCAGCCCTTGTTCCGCAATTGGAACAGGGTGGATCACTCCCATTGTATGTAGGTCTTCTACACAGCGCAAGAACTCCTCTTTCTTTGTCAGGTCTGTAGACAGACGAGAAATGTGGAACCTTCCCCTTGGAGGGGAGTCCTTGAATTCTAGAAGATATCCCTGGGAAATAATCTCTAAGGCCCAGGGATCATGTACATCTCTTGCCCAGGCCTGAGCGAAGAGAGAAAGTCTGCCCCCTACTAGATCCGGTCCCGGATATGGGGCTACCCCTTCATGCTGTCTTGGAGGCAGCTGCAGGCTTCTTGGCCTGTTTACCCTTGTTCCAGCCCTGGTAAGGTTTCCAGGCTGACCTGGGTTGTGAAGCGTTACCCTCTTGCTTTGCAGCAGGGGAGGATGAAGCGAGACCGCTCCTGAAATTCCGAAAGGAACAAAAATTATTTTGTTTGTTCTTTATCTTGAAGGACTTGTCCTGAGGGAGAGCATGGCCTTTTCCCCCAGTGATTTCAGAAATAATCTCTTTCAATTCAGGCCCGAAGAGGGTCTTTCCTTTGAAAAGGATGTTCAAGAGTTTAGATTTTGATGACACATCGGCCGACCAGGACTTTAGCCATAGCTCCCTGCGTGCTAAAATGGCGAAACCTGAATTCTTTGCTGCTAACTTAGCTAGTTGGAAAGCGGCATCTGTGATAAAAGAATTAGCTAGCTTAAGAGCCTTAATTCTGTCCATAATGTCCTCATATGAGGTCTCTGTCTGGAGCGCATCTTCCAGTGCCTCGAACCAGAAAGCAGCTGCAGTAGTTACAGGAACAATGCACGCAATAGGTTGGAGAAGAAAACCTTGTTGAACAAAAATTTTCTTAAGTAAACCCTCTAATTTTTTATCCATAGGGTCTATAAAAGCACAACTGTCTTCAATTGGTATAGTTGTGCGTTTAGCAAGTGAAGAAACAGCCCCCTCCACCTTAGGGCCCGTCTGCCACGAGTCCCGCATGGGGTCAGATATGGGGAACATTTTCTTAAAAACAGTCATCCAGAGTAATTAATACCTCCCTGAGCAATAAGCGGAGGTGTTCTAGTTTAAATTTAAAAGCCAACGTATCTGAATCTGTCTGAGGAGAAACCTTTTCTGAATCGGAAATTTCTCCCTCAGACAGCCCATCCCTCACCCCAACTTCAGAGCGTTGTGAGGGTATATCGGATACGGCTACTAAAGCGTCAGAATGCTCACTATCTGTTCTTAAAACAGAGCTATCACGCTTTGCAGGTAACACGGGCAGTTTAGATAAGAACACTGAGAGGGTATTATTCATAACTTCCGCCAAGTCTTGCATAGTAAAAGAGTTAGACGCACTAGAGGTGCTAGGCGTCGCTTGAGCGGGCGTAACTGGTTGTGACACTTGGGGAGAGGTTGACGGGCTAACCTTGTTACCTTCTGTCTGAGAATCATCTTGGGCCACATTTTTAAGTGCAACAATATGTTCTTTAAAGTGTATAGACATATCAGTACAAGTGGGACACATTCTGAGAGGGGGTTCCACCATGGCTTCTAAACACATTGAACAAGGATTTTCCTTGGTGTCAGACATGTTTAACAGACTAGTAGTAAAACAAGCAGGCTTGGAAATCACTTTAATCAAGTAAAAACATACTTTGAAAAAAACGTTACTGTGCCTTTAAGAGATAAAAAAGGCACACAATTTTGCAAAACAGTGAAAAAATGCAGCAAACTATTCGAAATTTTTACAGTATGTACCTAAAGCATTAGTAAGATTGCACCACTAGCAATAAAAACGATTAACCCCTTAATGCCCAAACCGGATCGACAGTAAGTCAAAAGACCGGTTAAAAAACGTTCAGCACCTGCTGTGGCCCTACCTGCCCTTGGGAACCAGATTTGTGGGGAAAAAGCTTCTTATAGGCCCTCAAACTGCAGCAGGACCCTCCATGTGAAACAGCCTGAACTTCTAGTCAAATATAACTGCGCATCTGAGGCGCAAAATTAGGCCCCTCCCGCCTCACTACGTTGCTTGTGAGGCCTAAAGAAACACTCCCAAGTGTTTTAATAATAGCCATGTGGGTAACAACCCCTGAAAGAAACCCAAAGGAACCTTCTAAGTGTCTCAAAAAAACTATATTTTCAATAAAAACCGTTTGCCATAAAGTAGTGTCAACCAGCATAAACTAGCCCTGTTATGTAAGCTTGAAATTCCATACTTAGTCTCTGAATACAGCTTACCCTTCCCTCATGGGGATATTATCAGTCTTTTCTAGCATTATCACAGTCTTGTCTAGAAATAAATGACTGAACATACCTTATTGCAGCCTAACCTGCAAACCGTTCCCCCCAACTGAAGTTTTCTTGCACTCCTCAGTCCTTTGTGGGAACAGCAGTGGATTTTAGTTACAACATGCTAAAATCATCTTCCTCCCTGCAGAAATCTTCATCTCCTTTCTGCTAGAGAGTAAATAGTACACACCGGTACCATTTAAAATAACAAACTCTTGCTTGTAGAAAATAAAAACTACAATTCTAACACCACATTCACTTTACCCTTCCGATTGCTTAGAGCCGGCAAAGAGAATGACTGGGGGGTGGAGCTAGAGGGGGAGCTATATGGGCAGCTCTGCTGTGTGCTCTCTTTGCCACTTCCTGTTGGGAAGGAGAATATCCCACAAGTAAAGGATGAATCCGTGGACTCGATACATCTTACAAGAGAAAACAAGGAAGTGGCCAAAGCTTCTGGCCCCTTACACTTCTCAGAATAGACACAACAAAGAAGAAGTTTGACAAAAACTCTCTAGTAGCCTGAAGATAGAACTTCAAGGCCCGAACCAGATCCAAGTCATGAAGTAACCCCTACTTCAAAGGAGGAGGATTAGGACACAAGGAAGGAACCACATTCTCATGATGTTGTGATGTGAAACAACCATAGGAAGAAAACTAACCCAGAGAACAGCCCTAGCCGTATGAAAACTAGCTAAGGGTCCTGACATTGCAAAATAGCCAACTCAGAAAATCTGTGCGCTGAAGCAATAACCAATAGAAAAATGAAAATCCTTCAAACAGAAATATTTAACATCAACTCCATGCATAAGCCCAAACGGAGCCATCTGCAAAACTTTAGAACAAGAAGTAAACCCCAGAGAGGAATACTGAATCTAAGCACAGGCCTGAACTAATCAAAACCTGAGCAAAACTGACAACCGGAAGCTTGTAAGCCTCCCGAGCAGTAAGATAGATAGGGCCTAGAAACAGAATTTATGCTTACCTGATAAATTACTTTCTCCAACGGTGTGTCCGGTCCACGGCGTCATCCTTACTTGTGGGGATATTCTCTTCCCCAACAGGAAATGGCAAAGAGCCCAGCAAAGCTGGTCACATGATCCCTCCTAGGCTCCGCCTTCCCCAGTCATTCGACCGACGTAAAGGAGGAATATGCATAGGAGAAATCATATGATACCGTGGTGACTGTAGTTAGAGAAAATAATTCATCAGACCTGATTAAAAAACCAGGGCGGGCCGTGGACCGGACACACCGTTGGAGAAAGTAATTTATCAGGTAAGCATAAATTCTGTTTTCTCCAACATAGGTGTGTCCGGTCCACGGCGTCATCCTTACTTGTGGGAACCAATACCAAAGCTTTAGGACACGGATGATGGGAGGGAGCAAATCAGGTCACCTAGATGGAAGGCACCACGGCTTGCAAAACCTTTCTCCCAAAAATAGCCTCAGAAGAAGCAAAAGTATCAAATTTGTAAAATTTGGTAAAAGTGTGCAGTGAAGACCAAGTCGCTGCCTTACATATCTGATCAACAGAAGCCTCGTTCTTGAAGGCCCATGTGGAAGCCACAGCCCTAGTGGAATGAGCTGTGATTCTTTCAGGAGGCTGCCGTCCGGCAGTCTCATAAGCCAATCGGATGATGCTTTTAAGCCAAAAAGAGAGAGAGGTAGAAGTTGCTTTTTGACCTCTCCTTTTACCAGAATAAACAACAAACAAGGAAGATGTTTGTCTGAAATCCTTTGTAGCCTCTAAATAGAATTTTAGAGCACGAACTACATCCAAATTGTGCAACAAACGTTCCTTCTTTGAAACTGGATTCGGACACAAAGAAGGCACAACTATCTCCTGGTTAATATTTTTGTTAGAAACAACTTTCGGAAGAAAAACAGGTTTAGTACGCAAAACCACCTTATCTGCATGGAACACCAGATAAGGAGGAGAACACTGCAGAGCAGATAACTCTGAAACTCTTCTAGCAGAAGAAATTGCAACCAAAAACAAAACTTTCCAAGATAATAACTTAATATCTACGGAATGTAAGGGTTCAAACGGAACCCCTTGAAGAACTGAAAGAACTAAATTGAGACTCCAAGGAGGAGTCAAAGGTTTGTAAACAGGCTTGATTCTAACCAGAGCCTGAACAAAAGCTTGAACATCTGGCACAGCCGCCAGCTTTTTGTGAAGTAAAACAGATAAAGCAGAAATATGTCCCTTCAAAGAACTTGCAGATAATCCTTTCTCCAAACCCTCTTGTAGAAAGGATAGAATCTTAGGAATTTTTATCTTGTTCCATGGGAATCCTTTCGATTCGCACCAACAGATATATTTTTTCCATACTTTATGGTAAATTTTTCTAGTTACAGGCTTTCTAGCCTGAATAAGAGTATCAATGACAGAATCTGAGAACCCACGCTTTGATAAAATCAAGCGTTCAATCTCCAAGCAGTCAGTTGGAGTGAGGCCAGATTCGGATGTTCGAACGGACCTTGAACAAGAAGGTCCCGTCTCAAAGGTAGCTTCCATGGTGGAGCCGATGACATATTCACCAGGTCTGCATACCAAGTTCTGCGTGGCCACGCAGGAGCTATCAAGATCACCGAAGCCCTCTCCTGATTGATCCTGGCTACCAGCCTGGGAATGAGAGGAAACGGTGGGAATACATAAGCTAGGCTGAAGGTCCAGGGCGCTACTAGTGCATCTACTAGAGTCGCCTTGGGATCCCTGGATCTGGACCCGTAGCAAGGAACCTTGAAGTTCTGACGAGACGCCATCAGATCCATGTCTGGAATGCCCCATAATTGAGTTATGTGGGCAAAGATTTCCGGATGGAGTTCCCACTCCCCCGGATGAAATTTCTGACGACTCAGAAAATCCGCTTCCCAATTTTCCACTCCTGGGATGTGGATTGCAGACAAGTGGCAGGAGTGAATCTCCGCCCATTGAATTACTTTGGTCACTTCTTCCATCGCCAGGGAACTGATGGTTGATATATGCAACAGTCGTCATGTTGTCTGATTGAAACCTTATGAATTTGGCCTTTGCTAGTTGAGGCCAAGCCTTGAGAACATTGAATATCGCTCTCAGTTCCAGAATGTTTATCGGGAGAAGAGATTCTTCCCGAGACCATAGACCCTGAGCTTTCAGGGGTTTCCAGACCGCGCCCCAGCCCACCAGACTGGCGTCGGTCGTGACAATGACCCACTCTGGTCTGCGGAAGCTCATCCCTTGAGACAGGTTGTCCAGGGTCAGCCACCAACGGAGTGAATCTCTGGTCCTCTGATCTACTTGGATCGTCGGGGACAAGTCTGTATAATCCCCATTCCACTGTCTGAGCATGCACAGTTGTAATGGTCTTAGATGAATTCGCGCAAAAGGAACTATGTCCATTGCCGCAACCATCAAACCTATTACTTCCATGCACTGCGCTATGGAAGGAAGAAGAACAGAATGAAGTACTTGACAAGAGCTTAGAAGTTTTGATTTTCTGGCCTCTGTCAGAAAAATCTTCATTTCTAAGGAGTCTATTATTGTTCCCAAGAAGGGAACTCTTGTTGACGGGAATAGAGAACTTTTTTCTACGTTCACTTTCCACCCGTGAGATCTGAGAAAGGCTAGGACAATGTCCGTATGAGCCTTTGCTTGTGGCAGAGACGACGCTTGAATCAGTATGTCGTCCAAGTAAGGTACTACTGCAATGCCCCTTGGCCTTAGCACCGCTAGAAGGGACCCTAGTACCTTTGTGAAAATTCTTGGAGCAGTGGCTAATCCGAATGGAAGTGCCACAAACTGGTAATGCTTGTCCAGAAAGGCGAATCTTAGGAACCGATGATGTTCCTTGTGGATAGGAATATGTAGATACGCATCCTTTAAATCCACTGTGGTCATGAATTGACCTTCCTGGATGGTAGGAAGAATTGTCCGAATGGTTTCCATTTTGAACGATGGAACCCTGAGAAATTTGTTTAGGATCTTGAGATCCAAAATTGGCCTGAATGTTCCCTCTTGTTTGGGAACTATGAACAGATTGGAGTAAAACCCCATCCCTTGTTCTCCTAATGGAACAGGATGAATCACTCCCATTTTTAACAGGTCTTCTACACAATGTAAGAATGCCTGTCTTTTTATTTGGTCTGAAGACAATTGAGACCTGTGGAACCTTCCCCTTGGGGGTAGTTCCTTGAATTCCAGGAGATAACCTTGAGAAACTATTTCTAGCGCCCAAGGATCCTGAACATCTCTTGCCCAAGCCTGAGCGAAGAGAGAGAGTCTGCCCCCCACCAGATCCGGTCCCGGATCGGGGGCCAGCATCTCATGCTGTCTTAGTAGCGGTAGCAGGCTTCTTGGCCTGCTTACCTTTGTTCCAGCCTTGCATCGGTCTCCAGGCTGGCTTGGTTTGAGAAGAATTACCCTCTTGCTTAGAGGATGTAGAATTTGAGGCTGGTCCGTTTCTGCGAAAGGGACGAAAATTTGTTTTATTTTTAGCCTTAAAAGACCTATCCTGAGGAAGGGCGTGGCCCTTTCCCCCAGTGATGTCTGAAATAATCTCTTTCAAGTCAGGGCCAAACAGCGTTTTCCCCTTGAAAGGGATGTTAAGCAATTTGTTCTTGGAGGACACATCCGCTGACCAAGACTTTAGCCAAAGCGCTCTGCGCGCCACAATAGCAAAACCTAATCTAGCTAATTGCAAAGTGGCGTCTAAGGTAAAAGAGTTAGCCAATTTAAGTGCTTGAACTCTGTCCATAACCTCCTCATAAGAAGATGCTTTATTGAGCGACTTTTCTAGTTCTTCGAACCAGAAACACGCTGCTGTAGTGACAGGAACAATGCATGAAATTGGTTGTAGAAGGTAACCTTGCTGAACAAACATCTTTTTAAGCAAACCCTCTAATTTTTTATCCATAGGATCTTTGAAAGCACAACTATCTTCTATAGGGATAGTGGTGCGTTTGTTTAGAGTAGAAACCGCCCCCTCGACCTTGGGGACTGTCTGCCATAAGTCCTTCCTGGGGTCGACCATAGGAAATAATTTCTTAAATATAGGGGGAGGGACAAAAGGTATGCCGGGCCTTTCCCATTCTTTATTTACAATGTCCGCCACCCGCTTGGGTATAGGAAAAGCTTCGGGGGGCACCGGGACCTCTAGGAACTTGTCCATCTTACATAATTTCTCTGGAATGACCAAATTGTCACAATCATCCAGAGTAGATAACACCTCCTTAAGCAGAGCGCGGAGATGTTCCAATTTAAATTTGAATGTAATAACGTCAGGTTCAGCTTGTTGAGAAATTTTTCCTGAATCTGAAATTTCTCCCTCAGACAAAACCTCCCTGGCCCCTTCAGACTGGTGTAAGGGCATGTCAGAACCATTATCATCAGCGTCCTCATGCTCTTCAGTATCTAAAACAGAGCAGTCGCGCTTTCGCTGATAAGTGGGCATTTTGGCTAAAATGTTTTTAATAGAATTATCCATTACAGCCGTTAATTGTTGCATAGTAAGGAGGATTGGCGCACTAGATGAACTAGGGACCTCCTGAGTGGGCAAGACTGGTGTAGACATAGAAGGAGATGATGCAGTACCATGCTTACTCCCCTCACTTAAGGAATCATTTTGGGCAACATTATTATCAGTGGCATCATTGTCCCTACTTTGTTTGTCACATTCATCACATATATTTAAATGGAGAGGAACCTTGGCTTCCGAACATACAGAACATCGTCTATCTGATGTTTCAGACATGTTAATAGGCATAAACTTGATAACAAAGCACAAAAAACGTTTTAAAATAAAACCGTTACTGTCACTTTAAATTTTAAACTGAACACACTTTATTACTGAATATGTGCAAAAGTATGAAGGAATTGTTCAAAATTCACTAAAATTTCACCACAGTGTCTTAAAGCCTAAAAAGTATTGCACACCAAATTTGAAAGCTTTAACTCTTAAAATAACGGAACCGGAGCCGTTTTTACATTTAACCCCTATACAGTCCCTGGTATCTGCTTTGCTGAGACCCAACCAAGCCCAGAGGGGAATACGATACCAAATGACGCCTTCAATAAGCTTTTTCAGTGGATCTGAGCTCCTCACACATGCATCTGCATGCCTTGCTTCTCAAAAACAACTGCACATTAGTGGCGCGAAAATGAGGCTCTGCCTATGACTAGAAAAGGCCCCCAGTGAAAAAGGTGTCCAATACAGTGCCTGCCGTTTTTTTAACAGAATTCCCAAGATTAAAATAACTCTTCAAAGTTATAAACCATTAAATATGCTTATAAAGTAATCGTTTTAGCCCAGAAAAATGTCTACCAGTCTTTAAAGCCCTTGTGAAGCCCTTTATTCTTATATTTAAAACTAAGAAAATGGCTTACCGGATCCCATAGGGAAAATGACAGCTTCCAGCATTACCAAGTCTTGTTAGAAATGTGTCATACCTCAAGCAGCAAAAGTCTGCTCACTGTTTCCCCCAACTGAAGTTAATTCATCTCAACAGTCCTGTGTGGAAACAGCCATCGATTTTAGTAACGGTTGCTAAAATCATTTTCCTCTTACAAACAGAAATCTTCATCTCTTTTCTGTTTCAGAGTAAATAGTACATACCAGCACTATTTTAAAATAACAAACTCTTGATTGAAGAATAAAAACTACATTTAAACACCAAAAAACTCTTAGCCATCTCCGTGGAGATGTTGCCTGTGCAACGGCAAAGAGAATGACTGGGGAAGGCGGAGCCTAGGAGGGATCATGTGACCAGCTTTGCTGGGCTCTTTGCCATTTCCTGTTGGGGATGAGAATATCCCCACAAGTAAGGATGACGCCGTGGACCGGACACACCTATGTTGGAGAAACTATCCCCTAAGGGAGCTACAGAGGGCCCTTTCCCCTGAACATCCTGGAGAAAAGTAAAGGATCCCGAAAGAAACCTGGCCTTATGCCAGGAGAATCCCCGCTCTACATACCATAAGAAATAGGTCCTGCACCCCTTACGATAGAAGCGACTATACCCCGGCCTAAGAACTACGCCGAGAGAAACAACACTACATAAAAAAAACCTCTCTTGGCTAAGGCTAAGCGAACAATTCCACGCAGTTAGCCTTAGAGAGTCCAGGATGTGAAGAACACAAGGATCCTGCAGGTTCCTGAACAAGGTCCAAAGAGGCAAAGTCCCGAAACTGAGACCTAACTCTAAAAGTAAACAAAGCAAACCGTCTCACTGACGTCTGCTCCTGCTAAGATCGACCCTCCACCACAAAGAGCGATGTGGCCGAAGAGAATAAGGTTAAAATAACCCCTCTATGGAAAGCTAGAATTATAGCATATGCAGACTGAAAATGCCAGAGCCCCCCCGTGAGCAAACCCACCTTCTGCTACAGAAGTGGAGGAGCTAACATGCTCCTTGAAAGTCTTAAAGAATACTGCTCCAGCAGAAGTCAACTCCAAGCCTCAGCTTGCTAGGCAGGATAGCCATCCCTTAGGTCACTTAGTTCTGCTGAAGAGTACGAGGGTTGGTGGCGATGAGCCGACGTAGGCTTCTGCCCACCACCAAACAAGAGACCCCCCCCCCCCCCACTAAGAGGTCCCAACTAGAAGGAACCCCGAAGACCAAATCCTCCAAGCAGAATGTTTGCTGAGGAACCAAAAGGAATAGGCAGGGTACCCTGTAACAAAACAGCATCCAGATCCACCCTGGTGTCTACACCAGCAACTCAGGTCCCAGGTAATACCTAGGATAGATGGGCCTGCTGTACCTGAACCGTAATCTAGAAGAAAAAACTCCTTTTCCTAAGAAGAGCGAATGAAATAGACTTAACTAGTATCCACAACAGGTCTTGCCTGTCATCTAGGATACAACATATCTTCCAGAGCACTCCCGTGCTAAAAAGGAAAACTTCTTAAGTTCCAGCAAAGCTAGAACAACTGAAACATCAAATCAATAAAGCTCCAAGGCTTAAAATGTCCTCTAAAATATTGGCCAAACAGAAAACTATAAGTTTCCACCGGAAGACTCCAACCTCTCGACCATCAAAGTCGATAGGGACAAAATCCCATGTGATGAAACGTCTTTCTAAGAAGAGTTTCTTAAACAATCCAGAGTTAAAAAAAAAATGATCCGGTACAGAACCGAAAGAAAAAAGGCTGCAAAGGAAGTGTGAAAACCAAAAACAGGTACTGCCTGTTATACGACACAATCCCCCATAGAGCCCGGAACTGAGATTATAAATAAACGAAAAAACAAAAGGTAAATCAAGATGACAAGGAATACACCCTCCTCCACTCTTCTAGTTAAGATCGTTATCTGATTTACAGTACAGAGAGTCAACTGAAGGAGCAGTCCTGGAAAACTGTAACATCGCCAAAACCTCTCTCAGAAGTTAACGCAGGCATGCCAATCTAAATCTAAATGTTAAACCCTCCACAGACAGAGGACCCAAGTCAACAGATTCCGACCCTGGAGGTTCTCCCTCTAAAGCCTCAGAGGGAACCGCAACCCCAGAGGACTGATCGGACACCAAATTGTCTCGGGCAGGAGAGCCCGGACTAACCCCTTGCTTGTGCGTAGAAGGAATAGGTAACCTCGCTAAAACCGAAGAGAAGGCTATGCAGAAGTGCCTAATAACCTCTGGTGGAAACAAACCCCTTACAGGCGAAGGGGGGTCGGAATAGCGCTGCGGAATCTGTTGGCACTCTACAAATAACCGTTAATAATAATAATAATAATAATTTGGTAAAACTGCGTATGTAGAAACAGAATCAAGGGAACACACCTCGCTGGGTGAAGAGTCTCAGAGGCGGACGGCTCAGTGGTCTCTAACATCTCAACATTGGTTGATGAGTACACTCTATCGCGGCATACAGAACATAATTGAGCGTGCTGGATTACTCAGGCCTCCTCACAATATACACAGGTATCAAATTCTGTATCGGAGGGATCCCCCTCTAAAATATCAGAATCCTCCATAACTCGTCTATATCAAATTATAGAAATGAAAAACAACTGGCACCTTACACCCCCAATGGCTGGGGCACTCACTACCCCCTATGACCCAGACAGATAGAGAAGCTCCTCACCGCAGACATTCGATCATGAATCTGAAGCGGTGAAAAAACGTGATCACATGGTGCTCATGTAGGTCCTGCCCCTGCTAAAGAAAAAACACGCCATCTTAGCTAAAGAAAACTGTGCAGCTCTCCAAATGAAAGAACCTGTATGTTCCGTATCAGCCTAAGAGCCCAAACGTTCTTACACATAAGCAGTCAAAATCACACAACAAATATGATTAAAAAAAACACTGTTCAATAACCCCCCTCAGGAGATATTAACCTTTGATTCAATAAAGATAAAGGAGTCCCCCTTTGACCCTGTCTTCTTATCGTTAACATGTGTGTAAAGTAATGAAACGATCTTACCGGAATCTAAGCCGTGGAACAGTAACACGGTCCTTCAAGTTTGACAGATTGTAGCAGCACTTCTGACATGAATTTGAGTGAAGTAAGCAGGCAGCGAAACTCGTCAACGCTGAATGCTTAAGGAGCTGTTAATATGAGTCTGGATGGGTTCGCAGAAAGACTCTCCCTTCATCTCTAGACTCTAACTTTCATCAACGCTCTCACTGAGAGGCTGACAAGACTACTTAAAACTCCAGTCTCATCTCGAAGAGTACTACCCTCCATAAGGAACTACTCTGAAATCTTCCGACACTTCTCTGCCAACCTCCTGTGATGAAAGGCAAAGAATAACTGGTGGATGAGGGAGTGGGGGAGGTTTTTAAGCCTTTGGCTGGGGTGTCTTTGACTTCTCGTGGTGGCCAGGTTCTAGATTCCCACAAGTAAGGAATGAAGCTGTGGACTCTCCTCATATTAAGATGAAAACAAATATTAAACACTGCTGTATTTTGAAACTTCATCTTATTCAAATATTGAGGATTAGTAAAAGTAAATTCTGTTTTATTGGAAAAGATTTAGAAAACACACAAACAAGTTAGCAGGCTTTAAAAAATGGCTGAAGAAGTGGTACCCACATTTTTTCTTTCATGATTCAGATAGAGCATACATTTGTATACAACTTTCCCATTCACTTCTATTATCAAGCTTGCTTCATTCTCTTGGTATCCTTTATTGAAAGTGCAGCAATGCACTACTAGGAACGTGCCAAACACATTGGCAAGCCAATGAAAAGAGGCGTAGTTGTGCAGCTACTAATTAGCAGCTAGCTTCCAACTCCTGAGCCTATCTAGGTATGCTTTTCAACCAAGGATACCAAGAGAATAAGCAAATTAGATAATATAAGTAAAATGGAAAATTGTTTAAAATTGTATGCTCTATCTGAACCATGAAAGAAACATTTTGGGTTGTGTGTCCCTTTTAGGTCATAGAGGGACAAAACAAAAATATTAAAATTAAAGGGACAGTAAAGTTAAAATTAAATGTTGGTGATTTAGATACAGTATGAAGTTTTAAACAACTTTCCAATTTACTTCAATTCTCATTTTTGCTTTGTTCTCTTGGTATGCTTTGTTAAAAAGTAATACTATGTGAGCTTAGGAACATTGCTGCTATAGAGTGCTAAAGACACATGCATACTCCTAGGCTCTTAACATTTCTATAAACAATGTTGCAAACACTACTGTCAGATGGTTAAAGAAACGTGCACGCTGCTGAGCATTCCTAGGATTACTTTTTAACAAAAGATACCAAGAGGATTAAGCAAAATTGATAACAGAGGTAAATTGGAAAATTCTTTAAAATTGCATGCTGTTACCAATCCATTCAAATTTAAATTTGACTTTACTGTCCCTTTAATCCTGAATTTGCTACATATTTGGTAGACGCTGGAGCACCGACTCCTAGCACTATATATTTTTTTAACAACACCATTTATGAGATATTTACATTTTTGAAGAAGAAGAACCATTACCCTATTTTCATTTAACATCCATCAGCTTTGTAATTTTCACGTTTTAAATGTGTTACCAGTTTGCATGAGAACATACTGAGGTATGGCTTTAGCAATTACAATCTTCCCAATCACAGGTTTTGCACTTTTTTCCAGCAATAAAATGGACACATTGAATTGAAACATTCAACACACAAAGGGTGTTAATAAAGAGCATATTTCATATTCACAATTTTAGGATTGGAAAAAAATTCTTGTCATTACACAACATCAGACCCGAATACATCAACCACCGCATAAATTTATACACCCCCGCCAGAAAACTCTGATCGGCCGACCAAGCACACGCAGTCATCCCCCGCATCAGCAAATTCACAGCGGGCAGAAGATCCTTCTCCCACATGGCAGCAAAGACATGGAACACCCTCCCGCTGCACCTCAGTCAATTCACCTCCCTTACAAAGTTCAGAAAGGACCTCAAAATCTGGCTCTTCGACTGAACGCCCATTGCCTCCCCCCCTCTCAGCTTTCCCTTAGTGCCTTAAGACCCTCACGGGTGATTAGTTTGCCCTCTATAAGTACCCAATAGCTAGATAGATTAAGAACAGAATTTCTTTTAGCAATCGTGTCATCATGATAAGATGTTAAAGGGACATTATATACTAGATTTTTATTTGCATAAATGTTTTGTAGATGATAGATTTATGTAGCACATCTTGAAATGTGTCTGTAACAATATTTAGTTTTGCTTATTTTTTAAAAACATTGTGCTGATTTTCAGACTCCTAACAAAGCCCTGCAGTGTCAGATGTATATATGCGTTTACAGACTCCTGCAGGCTCCTGTTTATATAATCTGTCTTTTCATATGCAGGGGAGAAGAGTCTGCTGTTCTTGTTTTCCCTGCCCCTTTCACTGGGTGTCCCAGCCAAACCTCATCAACAGTGCTAAACTGGGAGCTTCTAAGTAAGTTTTTAAAAGGTTTTATACTGGATTTTTAAATCGGCATCTGTGCATATTCTTCTTTATAGTTGGTCTATTACATGCAGTTATATGGAAATTGGTGCATAATGTATTTACCATTCAGTCCTGTTTAGATTTTCTTACAGTGTGAGGATTAGAATTTGTGGTCTATACAGTGGGATTTTAAAATCCTTGTCTGTACAATGCAATACATAGTAGTGCTGTGAAACGCGTTGTGTCTATTACATGCAGTTATATGGAAATTGGTGCATACTGTCCCTTTAAGTATTCACCATTCAGTCCTGTTTGAATGTTTTTACAGTGTGAGGTTTAGAAATTGTGGTCTTTACAGTGGGCTTTTAAAATCCTTGTCTGTACAATACAATACATAGTAGCGCTGTGAAACGTGTTGTATGTTTTTAAAACTTTTTATTACGTTTTAATAAAATACCCCTATATATTATTATTGGGGAGATGAATAACCATGTAATTTTTTAGATATTGGAGTATCGGGAAAAAGGAGAAATCTAGTATCCGGTATAGGATAAACTGAAAATAACACAAGAGGGAGTAATGCAGATCAGCAGGAAGAGACCTGAGGTTTAGCTAGCTGGGGATCTACTGGGATATACAAATACACCCAGACAGCGATTTTTGCGCTAATGTGCTGCCAATTAAATTTTATAACTATAGCAACTACATGGCAGTTATAGAGACAGAATCCCCTCTTAAAGGTACATAAACCCCCCAAAAATATTTTATGATTCAGTTAAAAATAACTTTTTTCTTTTTTGTTGGGAGAGAAAGGGAAAGGATGGGAAATACGTGAGTGGGGTGGGTTGAGTATGTCCCAGAACGGTGTTTTTCTTTTCCTGACTAAAATGCCAGATACTCGTGCTTTCCATGAAATAAAAAAAATGGGTTTCAAGTCCCTTTAAAAGTGAGAAGTAATATGTTATATGTATATGCTAAGGGGGTTGATAAGGGCATTGTTTAGCGTTGCCAAACAGCCCCAAAATAGGACCAATGCTGAATGATATTTGTTGTTGTTATGACACTTATCTAGAACAGGGGTCAGCAACCTTGGCACCTCAGATGTATCGGAACAACATTTCCCATGATACTCAGCCATCCTAAAGTGTATCTGAGCATCATGAGAAATGTAGTTCCAAAACATCTGGGAGGGCCAAGGTTGCTGATCCCTGACCTAGAATTAAATTGCCTCTTTCAAAATAAGGGTCTAATTTTCTGTTACATATTGTAAAAGAGTGAAAAGATACTCTACCTTCCCCAAATTTGCTCTATTTGATTATGGCCCAATCAGGTGATTACTGTTACCATGGTAGCCAACTGGGTATGTGAGATCTCAGACTAAATAGGGGAGAAGGAATTTGCCCCATTTTGTTATCTTGGTGGGGAAGCTCACATTTTTTATAGCCCTGAAAAATGCTTATAGTAATCATCTGTTTCTTGGAGAGTAACCACTGTATGAAAAATGGGCATGTGACTCATATTCTAAAAAATAAATAAATCTGGGGTAATAAAGACAAGTTGCCCCTCCTCAAAACAGTACTTTCCACTCTCTCCAATGAGAGTTAAAGGGATAATGAACCCAATTTTTTTCTTTCATGATTCAGATAGAGTATGACATTTTTTTTTTTATTTATATTTTTTATTCAGTTTTAAATTTACAACATAAACAATAATCAGCAATTCTCAGCAGAAATACATATACAAAAAATAAAGAAAAGAGAAGGTCTCCTGTTAACACATAGATAATTAAAGGCATAAACTTTTTAAACCAGGTTTCAGTTTAACCGTTATCTGTTCGACATCTGCGGGAAGAGGGGGATGGGGGGGGGTGGCACAGAGGGAGAGCGAGAGAAAGAGAGAGAGAAAGAGAAAAAAAAAAAAAAAAAAGGAAAAGGGGGAGAGCCTTTCTTACCAACGTCCTAATAAGACTGTCTCTGTATTTCTAAGGGGGTATATTAAATTATCTATTTCTTTCTGGGGGAAGATTTTGATGAATCTAGACCATTTCGGAAAAAAGAGAATTATGTCTCTTTCGTAAGCCAGAGTTATGTCCAGCTGCTCGATGAGACATTGCTTTTTCATGTAGTTTTTAACTTCTGATATACTCGGGATTGAAGTGTCTCGCCATTTATTAAGAATTAAATTCCTTGCGGCCAGAGTTGTCATGTTTATTATTTTTTTAGAGTTATGAGTGGACGGGGGTTCAGCAAAGAAGATTACTTCTGCCAAGGAGAGAGAGAAAGGAGGGATTTTCAACACCCTAGTGAGCCAAAATTCTAATTTCCGCCAAAACTGCATTAATCGGGGACAGGTCCATATCATATGAACATTTTGGACACATATTAAAGTTGGAGTTATGCCATTTAAATCCTTTGAGCGGGGTGTAATAAGTTCTATACAATAGCTTGATGTGTGATTCCCTCCAGCTAGCAGACAAGGTAGTTTGTGTTATTGTAGCTATAGACTTTTCAACCTGGTTGGGGTCTATGTCTAGATCTTGCGATAGTAAATTCCATTTTTGCGTTATATACTCAAGATTAGATTCACCTTTCTGGCTGACCAGCAAGTTATACCAAGTTGAGATGGAGAATAGGTTATTTTTAACCAGAATAGGCCAGCTATCTAGTTTCCCCCAAGACCAGGACCAGCCATATTTGCTGATAAGCGAGAAAAGATAATGCCTAGCCTGTAGGTACGCGAAGAAATCTTTATTGCTTAGTTCAAATTCCTGTTTTAAGGTCTCAAAAGTTTTAATTAGACAGGCCTCCTGATTTATAAATTGTGTGAGGTAAGTCAATCCGAGGCTATTCCATCCCTGGAAGACCTGCGATTGGGTACCTCTTTGAAATTCCGGATTGCCACATAATCCTTGAAATTTCGGAATGGATAGGTCTATGCCTAATTTATGTCCTAATTTTCTCCAAGCTTGTAATATTGTGTATATAGAGCTAAGGCATTTCACTTCCTTAGGAATCAGGTGCAGTGGGCAGTGAATTAACGCTGTAGGCTTATACGGATATAATATGTTTATTTCAAGAATGTTATTCGTGAAGTAATTCTTATTTAATAGCCAATCTATTACAGTTCGAGCTAAAAAGACCAAGCTGTAGCTACTGAGATCTGGTAAAGCCATGCCACCATATCTCCTGGGCAGATGCAATCTAGAGATCGAAATTCGGGGCCTTTTGCACCTCCATAGGAAGTACCGAAGAGCCTTACATAGACTCTTCCAGTCTTTAGTTTTCAAGATAACTGGTACATTTTGCAAAGGGAAGAGGATCTTGGGAAGAAGGACCATCTTGAAAAGAGCAATTCGACCCGTCAATGAGAGGGGGAAATTTTGCCAGTTCTTCATATACTCCTTTACCTTAAATAGGACTGGAGAGATATTAAGATCATACCACTCTCGTGGATTGGAGGAAACGTTAATGCCTAAATATCTGAAGTGAGATCTAACCTCATTAAAAGGTAAGTCAGTCATAGATGTCTCACTTTTCCTAATCCACATTAATTCTGATTTGGTCAGATTAATTTTATATCCCGTAAAGGCTCCAAAAGAGTTTGTAATTGAGAGTAATTTGGGGATATTGGATCTGGTATTTGAGACGTAGACCAGTACATCATCGGCATACAAAGCAATTTTTTGTTCCACTGACCCTATCTGAATACCTTGGAGATCTTTTCTTATTTTAAGGGCAAGAGGCTCAATGGCTAGGTCAAAGAGCAAAGGAGATAAGGGGCAGCCTTGTCTGGTGCCCCTTTGAAGTTTAATTGGACCAGATTCTAGCTGGTTAATGGAAAGCTTGGTTGATGAGTTTTCACAGAGATTTTTAATAAAGTGTACAAAGTTATCCTTAAAACCAAAGGATAGCAAGGAAGACAGAATATGCCGATGATGTACTGAATCAAACGCCTTCTCTGCGTCTAAGGCTATTACCGCCAGGTCCATTTGATCTTGAGATGGTGTTTTCACAGAGTTATTGAAATAGTCAAGGATCAGAAAGAGTTCTCTGATTTTAGCTGTTAAATTGCGTTTGTTTAGAAACCCCGCCTGGTCCTCATTAATGAGAGGCCCAATCTCACTCTGTAATCTTTTGGCTAGGATCGAGGTCAATAGTTTGTAATCAGAGTTTAGTAATGCTATGGGCCGATAGGCCTCCTTTTTTAGAGGGTTTTTACCTTGCTTTAAAATCAGTGACGTTGTGAAGGCGGAGAAGGATATAGGAATAGGGTTCCTTTCTATGTAAAAGTAATTAAAGAGTGTCTTTAAGTGTGGAGTGACAATCGGTGCCAGCAACTTATAAAACTCATTAGGCAATGAGTCCGGCCCAGGAGCTTTGTCTGACCGGAGTTCCTTAATGGTTTGAAGGATCTCTTGATCCGATATAGGGGTATTAATTTTATTTACTGCCTCTTCCGTAAGTACTGGGTGGTCCAGGCCTTCCCAGAAATCTCTTGAGGCTACCATATCAGATTCCTTAAAGGAATAAATTCCTTTATAGTAATCTGAGAAAGTTTCTAGTATTTCTTTCGAATCATTAATCAAAGAGTCAGATTCTAGCAGTGAGTCAATTGAGGAATTCCCTTGTACATTCTTATATAGACTGGCCAGGAATTTACCAGCTTTGTCCCCATGGCGATAGAACTTTGCTTTAGATCTTAAGTCGGCTTGGACCGTGTTGTGGATCAGTAAGGTATCTCTCTCTCTCTTGGCATTAGAATATTGTCTCCAATTTAGAGGGGTGGGATGGGATAAATATCTGTTATAAGAATTGGTCAAGGCTTTAAATGCTTGATTCTGTCTAAGACTAGTTTTCTTTTTTAGTTTGACCATATATGCAATAATCTCCCCCCTCATTACGGCTTTACCCGCTTCCCATAAAGAATTTGGATTATTGACTGAGCCCAGATTTAAAGAAAAAAATTCATTCATTTTATTCATTAGCCAGTTTTTAAACTTTAAATTGCATGATAAAAATTTTGGGAAGAAAAACCGCCGTGAGGGGTGCATTTTACCACAGATAGGGATCTCTAGTAAGATTGGGGCATGATCTGAAATGGTTATTTGTGCAATCTTAGTAGTAGAGCCTATCTTTATAACTTTATCACTAACTAGAAATAAGTCTATTCTTGAAAGAGAGTTGGCGTTTCTAGCCTTGCACGTATAGTCTCTTTGATCTGGATGTTGTAATCTCCATAAGTCTTTAAGAGCCAAGTTACTCTCTAAAGTTCTAAACATTCTGGCCTCTAGCTTATCTCTCTTAGATTGCGAGCAGGTATTTTTTTTCCCCCTATGCCTGTCAATGGGTATTCGAGGTACCATATTGAAGTCCCCTGCTAATATGACATTCTCTTCCCCCATTTGTAGAATATTAGTTTGGACCGAGTCCCAAAATTTAGAGTCAAAGTTATTGGGGGCATAAATATTACAGAGTATATAGACAGAATTTGCCAGTTTGATCTTCAAAATTAAAATTCTACTATTTGAGTCAAGATATTTCGCTAATATTTCGTAGGATAGCCTCTTCCCCAGTAAAATAGCCACTCCCCGCTTCCTACCAATGCTAGGTACATAGAATACCTCTTTCACCCAAGAGGTTTTTAATTTAGCCGATTCATCTGCATTAAGATGAGTCTCTTGTATAAAAGATATATCAGTGTTATGTTTCCTCAGCTGCGAAACTATAGCCTTGTGCTTTATTGGAGAGGAGATACCCCCAACGTTCCAGGACGTTAAAATGAATTTACCTATTTTAGACATCGCTTAAAAAGAAAGTTGAGGATAGGATGTAAATAAATAACTTATAAACAAATAATAACATGATAGATTTGAAAGAGAAAAAAAAAAAAAAAAAAAAAGGGGAAAATTTTTTCCCTCTTCTCTCTTGTCTCTCTCTCTCCCTCTTAAAAGGAAAAATAAATGTATTGCCCTCCCATCCCCGTCCCCAGAAGAGTAATTCTCCTTAAGACTTAGTGCAGAAAAAGAAAAAGAAAAGAAAACAGAACCAATCATTTTTGTTTATCAGAAATATGAGTGAGCAAATTTAGACTACTAATAAACCTGTTATCCTATTTAGCAACTTTTTCCATAAAAAACTTTTCTGCCTCCGCAGCGGTCTCATAAAAATATATGTGGCCCTGAAATTCTATTTTGAGTTTGGCCGGATATAGTACAGTGGCAAAAATGCCTTCTTTAATTAGTCTGCCGCATATTGGGGTGAGTTCTCTTCTTTTCAGAGAGGTAGCACATGCGAAGTCTTGAAAGATTGATATTTTAGTCCCATCCAAAAGCACAGGCAAATTCTTACGTGATAATTGCATGATTCTGAGCTTATCTTGATAGCTCAAATATCGTACAATTATAGGTCTGGGCCTAGCTTTGTTTCCTTCTACGTCCCTTATTCTCCCCAATCTATGGGCTCTCTCTATTACCAGGGGTAGCAACTCTTGTGGAAAGTTTAGTAGCTTAGGGAGAGATTCAGCTGCAAATTTCTGAAGATCTAAATAATCTGAAGTTTCAGGGACCCCTATTATCCTGACATTATTCCTTCTTGATCGATTTTCTAGATCTTCGATCTTGTTCTGTAATTCCCTAATAGAACTAGTATTTGCCTGTATTTTAGTGCTTTGAACTGATGTGAGATCTTCGAGGTCGGAGACTCTTTGCTCCGCTTCTTCGATTCTCATCGTAAATTGTTTAACCTCATTAGAGAGCAAGTTAAGGTTTTGTTTTATTTCTATCCGAAGTAATTCAAATTTTGGATTTAAAGCTTCCAAGATACTATTCACTAGCCCTTGCGAGTCTGTGCCCACGCTGAACCTTCTGGTAGAACTAGGTTCAGGGTGCAGTTCAACCGAGGTTTCTGACGGGGCTTTGTTTTTCCTTTCCCTGGCTCTGGAAGCCATGGCCGGCGGAGTGCTTTTGTGAGTGGTTGGTGGATTTAAAAATCTATCCATAAATAAGTGCGGCTAAGGACTGAAGTGAGGAGTGAGTGGTAGGGGTTATTCTCTCCCAGAAAATAAACTATAAGATTGCTACGCTTAAACTAGAACAGAGCCCTCTAATGATTTAATGCACCTTTTGGACTATTAAGGTTTTCCCCAATGGGTGCCTTCTAGGCTTAGATATCTCAGATAGAGTACAGTGTGCACAGGGTAATATTAGCTTTGCCTATATTAGTTTTTACCCTAAGGATGGCACTGACCCTTTAAGACATATGAGGGTATTTGCTAATTAAGGGAAAAAGTGAATTAATAATCACCCTCAATTTGAGAAATATTGATCAACCTCACAATACATATATGAGAGCAAAAAAAAAAAAAAAATAGGAGAATTATATACTTATATACTTTCAGTATAGTTTTAACTGTTCGTGCTTCAGAGCTATTAACTGAATTAATATATCTGAACACAACGCCTGTACTCCAATACTAATTACTTCAAGCAAAAAAAAAAAACAAATAGCTTAAAAACATGCTTATCTTAGCAAAGCTGTATCATGTTATCATTGTGTCTTAGGGAGTAAAGATTTAAGAGGAATAGTGCCCCCTAGGCCGTGTCCAAAAAACTTGTCCAGTTATTTTTACACAATAATGTTCCTCATATAATTGCAGATAGTGCTACAAAGACCCAGATCACCCTTTTTAGGGCAATAGCTTTTACTTTGGGGCAGATAGGACTTTTCCAAAAGATTCCAAACCTTCGGACACTGAAACCCAGTAGATACAGGCCTTGACTCAAACAAAGTTATTTTGAAGGGGAATTTTACAAAAACACCCCCTTGAGTTCTCCTACAAGTTGGAGAAATTTAAACAGGTAACTAGGGCCACAGTTTGTGCCTGTTTATAGTTCCAAACAGTTTTTGCCTTTTTAGCTTAGTGTTAGCTGCTAACAGGGAAACAGAAAGAGATCAACAATCCTTAGGTGCCTTTGCAGCCAGTCTCGCTCATAGGGTACATGTGTGTAGAGTAAGATAAGAGAGCAGGCTTATAACTGTTCTGCACTCACCCCTCTTCGAGGATACCACCTTCAATGTTAGCCGTTGACTCTTGTATACTTGTGAACGCTGATCACAGGTGGCCGGCCTCTTCATCCAGGGGGGCAAGAAACAGTGGCAATTCTGCTCCCTTTCCTCCAAAGCTCCAGACTCTGAAAGGTGTGTAGTGATGGTAGAGGAGGGATCCTGGGCAGCAAGCCAGTAAGGAGACAGATACCTATGGACCCGCCAGTCCCGCCGGACCCAACCACAAGGCGAACGGGCACACTCCTGGGCTGCAAACAGACCGTGCTGTGTTTGTTTCAAGTTTCCTCTCCCCCCGCGCAGCACCGGTGGGGGGGAGAGCTGAAGAGAATTGCTCGATATCCTCTAAGCAGACGGGTATCTTCGGGCTATCTACCCCCTCTCACGCAGCTTCGGTGGGAGAGGGGGGACTGCCGCTGAAGGTGGTGGGGCTCA
This sequence comes from Bombina bombina, assembly GCF_027579735.1. Lineage (NCBI taxonomy): Eukaryota > Metazoa > Chordata > Amphibia > Anura > Bombinatoridae > Bombina > Bombina bombina. The sequence continues at coordinate 85,746,778 of NC_069510.1, read as the reverse complement.
GAGTAGCTCCTACATGCGGTGTCCTGCGTGGGGCTTCTGAGTTAAGCTGTGTTAAGACAGCGCAGGTGACGGGCGCTGCGGGAATCCCTCAGGGCTCGGTACACAGTTCGAGCCAGATGCAGGTGTCTTCCCCTCGGTTGCAGAGGGCCGTGGCGCGCGAGGAATCACCACCAGTGGGTTACCTGCAGGACACAGGTGCTTGCGTTGCACAACCTGAACGCAGGCTCCTCCTCCGGAACTCCTCACATCTCAGAGTATGACATTTTAAGAAACTTTTTAATTTACTCCTATTGTCAATGTTTCTTCGTTCTCTTGCTATCTTTATTTTAAAATCAGGAATGTAAAGCTTAGCAGCTAGCCCATTTTAGGTCCAGTACCATGGAATAGCGCTTGCTTATTGGAGGCTGACATTTACCTATCAATAAGCAAGCATAACCCAGGTTCTCAACCAAAAATGGGCCAGCTCCTATGCATCACATTCCTGCTTTTTAAATAAAGATAGCAAGAGAACGAAGAAAAATTAATAATAGGTAAAAAATAGAAAGTTGCTTAAAATTGCATGCACTATCTGAATCCTTAAATAAAAAAATTGGGTTTAGTGTCCCTTTAAATAGGTCCCTCTAGACCGTGATGTGGTGGCAATTATAGGTTTACGAACAGGTGGAAGTAGCTTATATGGAACGACTTGTTAATGTTGAAGGTTTTTATTTGATGGTTCAAGTTTATGAGTGTTTTTAATGATGTGATTGGTCATTTATATAGAACTGGGGAGTCCCTCCCTTTTTCCTCCCCAAACTTTATCAACCATTCATTTGTCCTTTATTAATATGCTTGATGGCCTTTAAGATAACCACAGTGCTACTGGGGCAGTATAACTACCCAAACACAAACTAGGACATGGAAGACGGAACCAGATGTAAAATGAGGACTTATGCTCTATAATCAGAAGTGGCTACTCGTTGGTACCACAGAAAGACACTGGACTCTTGCCATAACTATGTTCCATTTCAACCAATTACTTGTAAAGGCCAGGTGACCAGTAGATGGCTAATTATGATTGTTATGTTTTGTATTTTAACTTTTAAATGCTCAATAAAAAAGATTTAATCTAAATAGGTCCCTCTAGGTCAGTGCTTCTCAACCGTGGTCCTCAAGTACCCCCAACAGTCCAGATTTTCATTATAGCTGAACTAGTGCACAGGTGAAATAATCAGCTGATGGGTGAGAGCAGGTTAGTAACCATGGTTACTGATTAGCTGATTTCTTCCTTCACCTATGCACTGGTTCAGCTATAATGAAAACCTGACCTGTTGGGGGTACTTGAGGACCGCGGTTGTGAAACACTGCTCTAGGTGATACAGGGCTGACGTAGGGACTTCATTTGACCTTCACTGTCTCTTACCAACAAGTTATTCTGAAGACCTTTTTTTTTATAAAGGAACCCTTATTCTAAAGAGCAGAGTTGTGGAACCAAACATTTCATGTTTCACACTTTGGATTAAATATGATTATGTCCTTACAATAAAAAGTAAAATAATTGGAGAATGCAGGAAGATTATTCATGATGTTTTGCTGCAATTCTCATCAGCTCTAAAATATTACAGCCTCATTCCAATCTGTTTGAATTCCCTCCAAAAATCTATGTAAAGGGTATTTTGGGGTTTATTTTTTAATCAAATCCAGTTGATTTGAATGACGCAATATCAAAATGAAAAAAAAACTCTAGAGTCACGTTCACAATATTTCTTAAACAATTTGTTTTGCTTTAAGTTAGGTGATGTCCATCTTCTTAACACATGAGGACTGCAGGTCAGTATTTTAGAAGTTGTGAGGACCGCATCTAAATTTATGATTATTAAACAAACTGTGTCTAGCAAACAAAAAACAAAATGTATGCTTACCTGATAAATGTCTTTCTTTCCAGGCATGGGGAGTCCACTAATCATTTCAATTACTAGTGGGATATTCATTCCTAGCCAGCAGGAAGAGACAAAGAGCACCCCAGCAGAACTGTTAAGTGTCACTTCCCTTACCCATAACCCCCAGTCATTCGACCAAAGGGAACGGAAAAAAAAGATAACACAAGGGTATAGAGGTGCCTGAGGTTTGTACAAAAACGCTGTCGTCTGAATTTAAACAAGGGCGAGTCATGGACTCTACATGCCTGGAAAGAAAGACAATTCCAATTACTTGTGGGAAAAAATACCCAAGCTAGAGGACACAAAATGAAAGGGAAGGAGAACAAGACAGGCGGACCTAAACCAAAGGCACCACCACTTGAAGAACTTTTCTCCCAAAAGAAGCCTCAGCCAAGGCAAAAGTATCAAATTTATAGAATTTGGAAAAAGTATGTATGGAGGACCATGTGGCCGCCGTGTAAATTTGCTCAACCAAAGCTTCATTTTTGAAAGCCCAGGAAGATGAAACAGCTCTAGTGGAATGAGCTGTAATTCTCTCAGGAGGCTGCTGTCCAGCTGTCTCATAAGCTAAACGGATAACACTTCTCAACCAGAGAGAAAGAGTGGTAGAAGTAGCCTTCTGACCCCTACGCTTTCCAGAGAAAACAGCTGCTTTAAGGAAAATTTTAGAGCACACACAACATCCAAGTTACGCAAAAGATGTTCCTTCTGAGAAGGATTGGGACAAAAAGAAGGGAGAATCATGTCCTGATTAATATTATGATCCAACACTACCATAGAGAGAAAACCCAGCTTAGTATGAAGGACCGCCTTATCAGCATGAAAAATAAGGTAAGGGGAATCACACTGCAGACTCGAAAGTTCGGAAACTCTGGAAGCAGAAAAAATAGCAACCAGAAACAAAACTTTCAAAAAAAGTAATTTAATATCAACCAAGGTTCCCTCTAACGAGCGCGGTAGCGCAGTGCTTTGGTATACCCCGCACACATGTCACTCAAGCCAGCGCATCACAGGCTTGTAATCTTGGCGCGCCAAAAGCCTCTCAGCAGAGATCAACTGTGTAAGTAGTAGTGACAGTGGCAGCAGCTGTAGATGGGAATGTGCACAGATGATTCCGGAGGTGTCAGGAGGAGCTTCTAAACTCTTGTAAGTTTGGGGACTAAAAAATTGCCATAGAGAACACTGTAATGTCCCAAAGCAGAACATGCTGCGATCTGTGAGGTTATCACAGCAAGTGCAGCATGCCTGCAGGATGGGTAGGACTCTTTAAACAGATCTGCAATGTGTTCAGATTCCATTAACACATTGCAGCTAGAGAGGAGAATGTTTTGATTTTAAAATCTTGAATCCATCTGCCCATAATTGAAGTGTTACATAGTTTTCTGATTGGAGACCCGTAGCCTGTGCTCTGTATTTTTTATTTTTTTATTTAATTTATTTGTCAGTGCTGTTTTATTGCGGTGTCTGCCTGTCAGAGTACATTTTCCTCAAGAATTTCAAGCTTCTTATCCATGGGATCCTTGAAAGAACAACTATCTTCAATAGAAATAGTAGTTCTCTTGGCAAGAGTAGAGAAAGCTGTCTCTACCTTGGGAACTGTGCTCCACGAGTCACATATAGAGTCAGAAAAAGAAAAAGAAAATTTATGCTTTCCTGATAAATTTGTTTCTTTTTAGACACGATGAGTCCACGGATTTCATCCTTACTTGTGGTATTTCACCTCCTGGTCAGCAGGAGGAGGCAAAGAGCACCACAGAAGAGCTGCTATATATAGCTCCTCCCTTCCCTCCCACTTTAGTCATTCGACCGAAGTTAGGAAGAGAAAGGAAAAGCCAAGGTGCAGAGGTGTCTGAAGTTTACAAAAACAAATAACCTGTCTCAAAGAACAGGACGGGCTGTGGACTCATCATGTCTAAAAAGAAACAAATTTATCAGGTAAGCATACATTTTCTTTTCTTTTTAAAGACACCATGAGTCCACGGATTTCATCCTTACTTGTGGGATACAATACCAAAGCTAGAGTACACGGATGATAATAGAGGGACAAGACAGGGAACCTAAACGGAAGACACCACTGCTTGAAGAACCTTTCACCCAAAAACAGCCTCAGCCAAGGCAAAATTATCAAATTTGTAAAATTTAACAAAAGTTTGAAGAGAAGACCAAGTTGCAGCCTTGCAAATCTGTTCTACAGAAGCTTCATTTTTGAATGCCCATGAGGAAGCAACAGCCCTAGTGGAATGAGCCGTAATTCTGGCAGGAGGCTGCTGTCCAGCAGTTTCATATGCAAAACGGATGATACTCTTCAGCCAAAAAGAAAGAGAGGTAGCCGTAGCTTTCTGACCCTTACGTTTTCCAGAGAAAACGACAAACAAAGAAGACGACTGACGAAAGTCTTTAGTCGCTTGCAAATAAAATTTAAGAGCATGGACCACGTCCAAATTGTGCAACAGATGTTCCTTTTGAGAAGAGGATTAGGACACAAGGAAGGAAAAACAATCTCCTGATTAATGTTCCTGTCTGAAACAACCTTAGGAAGGAACCCTAGTTTAGTACGTAACACTACCTTATCCGAATGAAAAATAAGGTAAGGCAAATTGTATTGCAATGCCGAAAGCTCAGACACTCTTCGAGCTGAAGAAATGGCAACAAGAAATACAACTTTCCAAGATAACAACTTAATATCTAAGGAATGCATAGGCTCAAACGGAGCCCCTTGAAGAACTAAATTCAGACTCCATGGAGGAGCAATTGGTTTAAACACAGGCCTGATTCTAACCAAAACCTGACAAAAGGATTGAACATCTGGGACATCCGCCAGACGTTTGTGTAACAAAATAGATAAGGCAGAGATCTGACCCTTTAGAGAACTCGCCGATAAACCCTTCTCCAATCCTTCTTGGAGAAAATAAAAAAGTCTGGGAATCCTAACTCTACTCCACGAGTAGCCCTTGGATTCACACCAATAAAAATATTTACGCCAAATCTTATAGTAAATCTTTCTAGTTACAGGCTTACGCGCCTGAATCAAGGTCTCTATGACCGAATCTGAAAAACCCCGTTTGGATAGGATTAAGCGTTCAATCTCCAAGCAGTCAGCTTCAGAGAAATTAGATTTTGATGAAGGAAGGGTCCTTGAATGAGAAGATCCTTCCTTAATGGTAGTCTCCAAGGTGGCAGGGATGACATGTCCACCAGATCGGCATACCAAATCCTGCGAGGCCACGCAGGAGCAATGAGGATCACTGATGCCTTCTCCTGTTTGATTCGAGCAATGACCGGAGGAAGAAGAGCAAACGGGGGAAAAAGATATGCTAGGCTGAAGGACCAAGGAACTGCTAGAGCATCTATCAGTTCCGCCTTGGGATCCCTGGACCTTGACCCGTATCTCGGGAACTTGGCATTCTGATGACATGCCATGAGATCTAACTCCGGCCGACCCCATTTGAGAATCAGGTTGGAGAATACTTCCGGATGGAGTTCCCACTCTCCCGGATGAAAAGTCTGCCTGCTCAGAAAGTCCGCCTCCCAGTTGTCCACCCCTGGGATGTGGATCGCTGACAGATGGCAAGAATGGGCCTCCGCCCACTGGATTATCTTGGCTACCTTGGTCATCACTAAGGAACTCCTCGTTCCTCCCTGATGATTGATGTAAACCACTGTCGTTATGTTGTCCGTCTGGAATCTAATGAACTTGGCTGAAGCCAACTGAGGCCAGGGCAGAAGAGCATTGAAGATCACTCTCAGTTCCAGGATGTTTATAGGAAGAACAGACTCAACCTGAGTCCACCTCCCTGAGCCTTTAGAAGGCTGGCATCTGTTGTCACAATCACCCAGGATGGTCTGCAAAAGCATGTTCCCTGGGATAGATGATCCAGAGACAAGCACCATTGAAGTGAATCCCTTGTCTCCTGTTCCAGGGTTATTTGAGGAGACAAGTCTACATAATCTCCATTCCACTGCTTGTGCATGTTTAACTGCAGAGGTCTGAGGTGAAACCGAGCAAACGGGATGATGTCCATTGCCGCCACCATCAGTCTGACTACTTCCATGCACTGGGCCACTGACGGCTGAGGATGGACTGAAGGGCTCGACAGGTATCTAGAATCTTCGATTTCCTGACCTCTGTCAGAAAAATCCTCATAGATATAGAATTGATTAATGTTCCCAAGAAAATCACCCTTGTCTTCAGGATTAAGGAACTCTTTCCCAGATTTACCTTCCACCTGTGAGTTCTCAGGAAGGATAGTACAATGTTGGTATGGGACCTTGCTTGTGGACAAGATAGCGCCTGGATTAGAATATCGTACAGATAAGGCAACACCGCAATGCCCCACAGTCTTAGAACCGCCAGCAAAGACCCCAGAACCTTTGTGAAAATTCTGGGTGCTGTGGCCAGCCCGAAAGGAAGAGCTACGAACTGAAAGTGTCTGTCCAGAAAGGCAAACCTTAGGAACTTGTGGTGATCTCTGTGGATAGGAACATGAAGATATGCATCCTTTAAATCCACTGTCGTCATAAATTGACCCTCCTGGATCAATGGAAGAATGGTACGAATAGTTTCTATCTTGAAAGATGGAACTCTGAGAAACTTGTTTAGACTCTTGAGGTCTAAGATAGGTCTGAAAGTTCCCTCCTTCTTGGGAACTACAAACAGATTTGAATAAAATCCCTGCCCGTGTTCCTAAACAGGAACGGGACGAATTACTCCCAGGGATGAGAGGTCTCTTACACAATGTAAGAACACCTCTCTTTTTATCTGGTCGGCAGATAACCTTGAAAGAAGAAATCTTCCTCGGGGAGGAACATTTTTGAACTCCAGTCTGTATCCTATTTCTATAGCCCAGGGATCCTGAACGTCTCGCACCCAAGCCTGAACGAAGAAAGAAAGACTGCCCCCTACCAGGTCCGGTCCCGGATCGGGGGCATGCCCTTCATGCTGATTTGGAGTCAGCAGCTGGCTTCTTGGACTGTTTACCCTTGTTCCAAGACTGATTGGGTCTCCAAGTAGGCTTAGATTGTGAATAGTTTCCTTCCTGTTCAGAGGAGGAAGAGAAAGATTTTCCCTTGAAATTGCGAAAGGTATGAAAATTACTTTGTCGTCCTTTTTATTTATTTCTTTTATCCTGAGGAAAGAGATGACCCTTACCTCCCGTGATGTCAGAGATAATTACCTTCAGGCCAGGTCCAAACAAGGTCTTTCCCTTGTAAGGAATAGCTAGAAGCTTAGACTTGGATGACACGTCCGCAGACCAAGGTTTTAACCATAAAGCTCTGCAGGCTAGGATAGAGAACCCTGAACTCTTAACTGCCAATTTAGTAATCTGTAGAGAAGCATCTGTAATAAAGGCATTGGCTAACTTCAGAGCTTTAATCCTATCTTGGATCTCCTCTAAAGAAGTCTCCGTCTTAAGAGATTCGGACAGAGTATCAAACCAATAAGCCGCCGCACTAGTGAAAGTAGCAATGCACGCAGCCGGCTGCAAAAGCAGACCCTGGTGAACATAAATCTTTTTAAGTAGACCCTCCAACTTCTTATCCATGGGGTCTTTAAAAGCACAACTATCTTCAACAGGAATGGAAGTTTGTTTGGCTAAGGTGGAAATAGCCCCTTCCACCTTAGGAACCGTCTGCCAAGCATCCTTGACAGCATCAGCTATAGGAAACATCTTCTTGAAAATAGGAGATGGAGAGAAGGGAATACCTGGTCTCTCCCATTCCTTAGTAACAATCTCCGAAGCTCGTTTAGGAACTGGAAAAACATCCGAGTAAGAAGGAACTTCGAAATATCTGTCCAATTTACTCGATTCCGCAGGAGCGACTACTACTGTGGAATCACAGTCGTCTAAAGTAACCAAGACCTCCCTGAGTAACAGACGGAGGTATTCTAGTTTAAACCTGAAAGATACAACCTCTGAATCAGTCAAAGATAATGAACTTTCAGAATCTGAAATTTCGCCTTCTGATAGAACCTCCTCCATCTCAGTTCTCTGAGAAGGTACATCTGAAATCGCCACCATTGCATCAGAATCACTAACAACCTGAGTGTCTTTCCTCTTACGCTTGCCTTGAAGCATAGGAAAAGCAGACAACGCATCAGAAATGGTGGAAGACATAAGCGCAGCTATGTCCGCTAAGGTATCTCCAGCAGGCGCTAGAGCAGAAGTACAGGGCACTGTTTGTGTGGGCGTTAAAGATTGGGACGCTTGGGGAGAAAACTGTGGCATACTCTGATTCTTGTCAGACTCCTGAGAAACATCCGCCTTTGAGAAATTTTGCTCATGAAAAATCTTATCTTTATAACTTAACGCCCTCTCAATACATGAGGGACAGAAAGGGATTGGTGGTTCCACATTTGCATCCAAACACATGGAGCAAGTAACATTTTCCACGGCTCCTAAGTCCATATTGAGCACAATAATAAAAAACAATGAAACTTTTTTTTTTTTAAAGACGTTACTGTGTCTTTAAATTTTAGCAAGAAAAAACCTTTTCTACTAATGAAAAATGTATGCTCAAACCAAAAAAACAATTTACAATCAAATTGATAAATAACAAAAAATATGATGATATACAGAAAACAAACCGGTACTGTGTCTTTAAATGTTAAAAGTTAACTTTTTTTCTTTTTTTCTGCAAAAGCTAAAAAAAATGAAATTTATTCTTACCTGATAAATTTATTTTTTTTACAATACGATGAGTCCACGGATTTCATCCTTACTTGTGGGATATCGCCTCCTGGTCAGCAGGAGTAGGCAAAGAGCACCACAGCAGAGCTGTATATATAGCTCCTCCCTTCCCTCCCACTCCAGTCATTACACCGAAGTTAGAAAGAGAAAGGAAAAGCCAAGGTGCATAGGTGACTGAAGTTTGACAAAATTAAAGACCTGTCTTAGAAAAACAGGGTGGGCCGTGGACTCATCGTATCGTAAAAGAAATAAATTTATCAGGTAAGAATAAATTTCATTTTCTTTTACAAGATAAGATGAGTCCACGGATTTCATCCTTACTTGTGGGATACAATACCAAAGCTATAGTACACGGATGAAAGGGGAGGGACAAGACAGGGAACCTAAATGGAAGGCACCACTGCTTGAAGAACGTTCCTCCCAAAAACAGCCTCCGATGAGGCAAAAATATCGAATTTGTAAAATTTGGAAAAAGTGTGAAGAGACGACCAAGTTGCAGCGTTGCAAATCTGTTCAACAGAAGCATCATATTTTAAAGCCCATGAGGAAGCCACAGCCCCAGAATTCTTTCAGGAGGCAGCTATCCAGCAGTCTCACATGCAAAACAAATGACACTCTTCAGCCAAAAGGAAAGAGAGGTAGCCGTAGCTTTCTGACCCCTACGTTTCCCCGAAAAAAACGACAAACAAGTAAGACAATTGACGAAAATCCTTAGTCGCCTGCAGTAGAACTTCAAGGCACGGACCACATCCAAATTATGTAACAGACGCTACTTCTTTGAAGAAGGATTAGGACACAGGGAAGGAACAACAATTTCCTGATTAATATTTTTATTAGAAACAACCTTAGGGAGAAAACCAGGTTTGGTACGTAACACCACCTTATCCGCATGAAAAATAAGATAAGGAGAATCACATTGCAATGCCGAAAGCTCAGAAACTCTGCGAGCAGAGGAAATAGCAACCAAAAATGAAACTTTCCAAGATAACAACTTAATATCTATGGAATGCATAGGTTCAAACGGAACCCCTTGAAGAACATTAAGAACTAAATTCAAACTCCAAGGAGGAGCAATTGGTCTAAACACAGGTCTGTTTCTAGTCAGAGCCTGACAAAAAGACTGAACATCTGCCAGGCGCTTGTGTAGTAAAATAGACAAAGCAGAAATCTGTCCCTTTAAGGAACTTGCTGACAAACCTTTCTCCAATCCTTCTTGGAGAAAAGACAAAATCCTGGGAATCCGAACCCTACTCCAAGATTAGTCCTTGGATTCGCATCAATAAAGATATTTACGCCATATCTTATGGTAAATCTTTCTAGTAACAGGCATACGCGCCTGAATCAAAGTATCAATGACCGAATTAGAGAATCCTCGCTTAGATAATATCAAGCGTTCAATCTCCAAGCAGTTAGCTGCAGAGAAACTATATTCGGATGATGGAAGGGCCCTGAATGAGAAGGTCTTTCCTCAATGGAAGCTTCCACAGAGGCTGAGATGACATGTCCACCAGATCGGCATACCAAGTACTGTGAGGCCACGCAGGAGCGATGAGGATCACCGAAGCGTCTCCTATTTGATTCAAGCAATCAGCAGAGGAAGGAGAGCAAATGGAGGGAACACATAAGCTAGGTTGAACGACCAAGGCACTGCCAAGGCATCTATCAGTTCGGCCTGGGGATCCCTGGACCTGGATCCGTATCTCGGAAGTTTGGCATTTTGACGAGATGAAATCAGAGCCAGTTCTGGCCTGCCCCACTTGAGAATCAGGTTGGCAAATACCTCCGGATGAAAAGTCTGTCGGCTCAGAAAATCCGCTTCCCAGTTTTCCACTCCTGGGATGTAGATTGCTGACAGACAACAGGAGTGAGCCTCCGCCCACTGAATTATCCTGGCTACTTCTGTCATCGCTAAGGAACTCCTTGTTCCTCCCTGATGATTGATGTAAGCTAGAGTCGTGATGTTGTCCGACTGGAATCTGCTGAATTTGGCCGAAGCCAACTGAGGCCAAGCCTGAAGCGCATTGAATATTGCTCTCAACTCCAGGATGTTGATTGGAAGCAGAGACTCCGATCGAGTCCACACACCCTGAGCCCTTAGGGAGTTCCAGACTGCTCCCCATCCTATCAGGCTGGCGTCCGTTGTCACTATCACCCAAGAGGGTCTAGATCTATCTGAGGAGACAAATTTGCATAATCTCCATTCCATTGTCTGAGCATGCTCAGTTGTAGAGGTCTGAAATGAAAACGAGCAAACGGAATGATGTCCAATGCCGCTACCATCAATCCAATTGCCTCCATGCACTGAGCCACTGACGACCGAGGATTGGACTGAAGGGTTCGGCAGGTATTCAGAATCTTTAACTTTCTGACGTCCGTCAAAAAGATCTTCATCGACAGAGAGTCGAGTGTGGTTCCCAAGAATGGAACCCTGGTCTGTGGAACTAACAAACTCTTTTCTAGATTCACTTTCCACCCGTGAGTCCTTAGAAAGGACAGAGCAATGTCGGTATGAGACTTTGTTAGCTGACAAGACGACGCCTGGATCAGAATATCGTCCAGATAAGGCACCACTGCAATGCCCCGCAGCCTGAGAACCACTAGCAGAGACCCCAGAACCTTTGTGAAGATTCTGGGCGCTGTGGCCAGACCGAAAGGAAGAGCCACAAACTGAAAATGTTTGTCCAGAAAGGCAAAACGGAGAAACTTGTGATGATCTTTGTGGATAGGAACATGAAGATATGCAACCTTTAGATCCACGGTAGTCATAAATTGACCCTCCTGGATCAATGGAAGAATGGTGTATGAATAGTTTCCATCTTGAAAGATGGAACCCTGGGAAACTTGTTTAGACTTTTGAGATCTAAAATGGGTCAGAATGTTCCCTCTTTTTTGGGAACTACAAAAAGATTTTAATAAAACCCCTGTCCCTGTTCCTGTACCGGAAAGGGAAATATTACTCCCATGGAAAAGAGGTCTCTTACACAACATAAAAACGCCTCTCTTTTTATCTGGTCTACAGATAATCGAGAAAGAAGAAATCTTCCTCTGGGAGGAGAATTTCTGAACTCCAACTGATACCCCTGAGACACAATTTCTAGTGTCCAGGGATCCTGAACATCTCTTATCCAAGCCTGGACAATGAGAGAAAGTCTGCCCCCCACTAGATCCGGTCCCGGATCGGGGGCCAACCCTTCATGCTGACTTGGTAGCAGTAGCTGGTTTCTTGGATTGTTTACCTTTGTTCCAAGACTGGTTAGGTCTGCAAGTGGACTTGGACTGTGAATAATTCCCTTCCTGTTTAGCGGAAGAGAAAGAGGGAACTCCTTTGAAATTCCGAAAGGAACGAAAATTACTCTGTCGCCCTCTCTGTTTGGACTTTTTATCCTGAGGGAATAGCTGACCCTTGCCTCCCGTGATGTCAGAAATAATTTCCTTCAAGTCAGGTCCGAACAGGGTCTTCCCCTTGTAAGGAATAGCCAAAAGCTTAGACTTGGGTGACACATCCGCGGACCAAGACTTCAACCATAAAGCCTTGCGCGCTAAGATGGCAAAGCCCGAACTCTTAGCCGCCAATTTAGTAATCTGCAGAGAAGCATCCGTAATAAACAAATTAGCCAACTTAAAAGCTTTAATCTGATCTGTATCTCTTCCAGAGGAGTCTCCACCTTAAGAGACTCTTCCACTCTTCCAGGGCATCAAACCAATAAGCGGCCGCGGTGATAACTGTAACAATACAGGCCGCCGGCTGTAAAAGGAATCCCTGGTGAACATACATCTTTTTAAGGAGACCCTCCAACTTCTTATCCAATAGGGATAGTAGTCCGTTTGGCCAGGGTAGAGATGGTACCCTCAATCCTGGGGACCGTCTGCCAAGAGTCCCTAATAGTGTCAGCTATAGGGTACATTTTCTTAAAAATAGGAGAAGGGGAGAATGGAATACCTGGCCTCTCCCAAGGATCTCCAAAGTTCTCCGAGGAACTGGAAACACATCTGAGTTGGAAGGAACTTCCAAATATTTGTCTAACTTACTCAATTTTTCTGGAGGAACCGCTATTGAGTCACAATCATCCAGAGTAACCAACACCTCCCTAAGTAATAGGCAAAGGTGTTGAAGCTTAAACCTGAAAGAGACTTCAGAGTCAGTCACGGGCAAGGCGCTCTCTGAATCAGAGAGTTCACCTTCAGACAGGACCTCCGTACCCTCCCGTTCACTGTCGGCTGGTACGTCCTCAATTGCCATCAGAGACTCAGAGGCTGAATTGACCACAGAATTGTCTATTCTTGTACGCTTGCTGTGCAATATATTTGGAAAATTGGACAACGCCTCGGAAAGAGTAGAAGACATCACTGCAGCAATGTCTTTTAAAGTGAATGCGGCAGAAACTGGCAAAATACCTGGCACCACCTGAGCGGGAGTTAAAGGCTGTGACGCTTGGAGAGAAAGCTGCGGCATACTCTGCATCTCATCTGTAGATTCGTGAGAAGCATCCGCTTTAGGCAATGAAGTGTCATAAAAAATGTGGTCTTTATAGTGTAAAGCCCTCTGGACACATGAAGGGCCAAAAGGAACAGGAGGTTCCACAGGGGCATTCATGCACATTGAGCATGGAACAGTTGGAATTACGTCTGAATCCATTATTTGACATAAAATACAAATAACAACCTGTCACTTTAAAAAATAAAAAATAACAATATTTTTATTTTCAAGAAAAAAACTGACTGACAGTATCCAATATACACAATAAAAACAGTTTGTTTTTGCTAAATTCTTTTTGAACTACAAAGGGCAAATTTTAGAAAACATTAAATGTTAAAGCCTGCACCTCGCCCCAGAAGCTCTGCTGAGGCGCCTACCTGCCCCCTCGATTGACCAACTGACAATCCCCCTTGAATTGCTGGTCCGGATCCACACTACAACACTGCAGACCGCTCATTAAGAAACCACGCAGTCGCAGCGTTCCACTAGCAGAGACTGTGACTTCCTGAAGTAAGTGCTGCGCGGCTTTTCTCAGTCCCAGCGCGCCAAGGAAGTCCCGCCTATTTGTGGGCGTTAACCAAGCCCATAGAAACTACAGTGAAAACAGCCATATTGTCAGACCGGGGCAGAAATGAAACTATGCCCACATGACGAATCTGCTATATGAAACCCTGTAATTATTTCAGAGTGAAAAACTGGAGACTCCGGGAAGAAAGAGACCTTGGCCTCTATTTATCTAGCTGTCTACTTTCTAGCATTCGCCGGCTCCAATACGCTCGCCTAACATCGCCGCCGCGGACCTGAATAAGTTCGCCAAATTTATCAAGAAAGCTGTCAAAAAGCCGCACACCAAGTATGGTGCGATAAGCAGCGGACTGTTGTTAACTAACAGTCATCGATCTCGCTGCTCATCGGCTTATTCGCAGCTTTCTTGCTAGCCTGTCACTAAGCACCCACACTATACTATTTCACCCCCTATACCGCCGCTCCCGGAGCCAACCGCACCTAAATAAAGTTATCACCCACTAAACCGCCGCACCCGGACCGCTCCGCAACTATAATAAATATATTAACCATTAAACCGCCGCTCCCGGACCCCGCCGCAACTATAATAAATATATTAACCCCTAAACCGTCGCTCCCGGACCCCACCGCAACTATAATACATTTATTAACCCCTAAACCGCCGCTCCCGGACCCCACCGCCACCTACATTATACCTATTAACCCCTAATCTGCCGCCCCCTATACCGCCGCCACCTACATAAAGTTATTAACCCCTATCCTGCCGATCCCGGACCCCGTCGCAAATAAATAAAATGTTTAACCCCTAAACCGCCGCTCCTGGGGTCCACCGCCACCTACATTACATTTATTAACAATTAATCTGCCCCCCCCCCACACCGCCGCCACCTACATTATATCTATTAACCCCTAAACCTAAGTCTAACCCTAACACCCCTCTAACTTAAATATTATTTAAATTAATCTAAATAAATATTCCTATAATTAAATAAATTATTCCTATTTAAAACTAAATACTTACCTATAAAATAAACCCTAAGATAGCTACAATATAACTAATAGTTACATTGTAGCTATAACTAACATTAACTAAAGTACAAAAAAACAACTCTAAATTACAGAAAATAAAAAAAAAAATACAAGAAGTTTAAACTAATTACACCTAATCTAAGCCCCCTAATAAAATAAAAAATCCCCCCAAAATAATAAAATTCCCTACCCTATACTAAATTACAAATATCCCTTAAAAGGGCTTTTTGCGGGGCATTGCCCCAAAGTAATCAGCTCTTTTACCTGTAAAAAAAGAAATACACCCCCCCAACATTAAAACCCACTACCATCGCCCAACCTTACTCTAAAACCCACCCAAACCCCCCTTAAAAAAACCTAACACTACCCCCCTGAAGATCTCCCTACCTTGAGCCGTCTTCACCCAGCCGGGCCTAAGTCCTCAACATGGGCAGAAGTCTTCATCCAATCTGGCCAGAAGAGGTCCTCCAGATGGGCAGAAGTCTTCATCCAAGCGGCATCGTCTATCTTCTTCCATCCAACGAGGAGCGGCACCATCTGGAAGACATCCGACCCGGAGCATCCATTGATCCCGACGACTAAACAACAAATGACGGTTCCTTTAAATGACGTCATCCAAGATGGCGTCCCTTGAATTCCGATTGGCTGATAGGATTCTATCAGCCAATCGGAATTGAGGTAGGAAAAATCTGATTGGCTGATGAAATCAGCCAATCGGATTGAAGTTCAATCCGATTGGCTGATCCAATCAGCCAATCGTATTGAGCTTGCATTCTATTGGCAGTTGCAATCATCAGCCAATCAGATTTTTCCTACCTTAATTCTGATTGGCTGATAGAATCCTATCAGCCAATCGGAATTGAAGGGACGCCATCTTGGATGACGTCCCTTAAAGGAACCTTCATTCGTCAGAAAGTCGTTGGTTGAAGAGGATGGCTCCGCCTCGGCTCTTTGAAGATGGCTCCGCTCCGGATGAATGAAGATTGAAGACGCCGCCTGGATGAAGACTTCTACCGGATGAAGGACCTCCTCTGCGCACCTTGGATGAAGAATTCGGCTCGGCTGGGTGAAGACGACTCAAGGTAGGATGATCTTCAGGGGGTTAGCGATAGGTTTCTTTAAGGGGGGTTTGGGTGGGTTAGAGTAGGGGTATGTGGGTGATGGGTTGTAATGTTGGGGGGGGGGGTATTGTATTTTTATTTTCAGGTAAAAGAGCTGATTACTTTGGGGCAATGTCCCGCAAAAAGCCCTTTTAAGGGCTGGTAAAAGAGCTGATTACTTTTGTAATTTAGAATAGGGTAGGGCATTTTTTTTATTTTGGGGGGATTTTTTAATTTATTAGGGGGCTTAGATTAGGTTTAATTAGTTTAAACTTCTTGTAATTTTTTTATTTTTTGTAATTTAGTGTTTGTTTTTGTATTATAGATTAGTTTATTTAATTGTATTTTAGTTTAGCTAATTGTAGTTTATTTATTTAATTAATTTAATGATAGTGTAGTGTTAGGTGTATTTATATCCTTAGGTTAGGATTTATTTTACAGGTAATTTTGTACTTATTTTAACTAGGTAGCTATTAAATAGTTATTAACTATTTAATAGCTATTGTACCTAGTTAAAATAAATACAAAGTTGCCTGTAAAATAAATATAAATCCTAAAATAACTACAATGTAACTATTAGCTATATTAGGGTTTATTTTATAGGTAAGTATTTAGTTTTAAATAGTAATACTTTATTTAATTATAGGAATATTATTTTGTTTAATTAAAATTATATTTAACTTAGGGGGGGTGTTAGGGTTAGAGTTAGGTTTAGGGGTTAATAATTTTATTATAGTAGCGGCGACGTTGCGGGCGGGAGATTAGGGGTTAATAATTGTAGGTAGGTGGTGGCGATGTTAGGGAGGGCAGATTAGGGGTTAATAAAATGTATTATAGTGTTTGCGAGGCGGGAGTGCGGCGGTTTAGGGGTTAATACATTTATTATAGTGGCGGCGAGGTCTGGTCGGCAGATTAGGGGTTAATAAGTGTAGGTAAGTTAGCGGCGACGTTGCAGGGTAATAAATATAATATAGGTGTTGGCGATGTTAGGGGCAGCAGATTAGGGGTTCATAGGGATAATGTAGGTGGTGGCGGCGGTGTCCGGAGCGGCAGATTAGGGGTTCATAGTATAATGCAGGTGTCAGCGATAGCGGGGGTAGCAGATTAGGGGTTAATAAGTGTAAGGTTAGGGGTGTTTAGACTCGGGGTTCATGTTAGGGTGTTAGGTACAGACTTAGAGAGTGTTTCCCCATAGGAAACAATGGGGCTGCGCTAAGGAGCTGAACGCTGCTTTTTTGTAGGTTTTAGGTTTTTCCACCCAGCTCAGCCCCATTGTTTCCTATGGGGATATCGTGCACGAGCACATTTTTCCAGCTTACCGCTACCGTAAGCAACGCTGGTATTGAGGGTTGAAGTGGAGCTAAATTATGCTCAACGCTCCCTTTTCTGAGCCTAACGCAGCCACTCAGACAACTCTAAATACCAGCGTTGTCTTAAGGGTGCGCTGGGAAAAAAAGCAGCGTTAGCTACGCGGGTCTTTACCGACAAAACTCTAAATCTAGGCGTATGACACTATAACATTATAACAGTACAACATCATAACTGGAGTCTAAAGATAACCATATTGACTTCCCCTTGTGTAATGTGGTAAACCACTAGTAGAATAGTTAGGGAGAAAAAAAAATGTAACTCCCCTTATTTGGCTTAAAGGGACAGTATACTGTAAAATAGTTTTTCCCTTAATGTGTTTACAATTACTCTTTTTACCAACTGCAGAGTAAAAAAATTATGAAAATTAGCTTTTTAAGGCTTATTTGTGTATATTAAAGCTCTGATTTTGTGTTTTGAAGCCACAACCTAATAAAATGGGTTGAGCTTGTAAGTATAATCAGATCTCATTACTGTATCACATTGTGCACATATACCTGCTTCTTTATCTTATATCTGTCCTTAAAACAATCACCAGTACTTTGAGAGAACAATGGAAAATCAACATTGTATTACCTTATCTCTGCTATATCCTACTGGGACTATAATTTCTTCTGCTGGCTGTGTTTACAAAGCTTATCTATAGCTGGTACGCGCGGCCACAAACTTTCAGAATAGGTGGGGATACCACATGCTAAAACAACTATTTCAAATGCCAATATAAGGGTAAAGGAGCTACTTGTAAACAATTTAATACACTCCAGCAGGTAAAGTGGATCATTGGAAACAAATTAAAGGGGAGAAATTTTTTGAGTAAACTGTCCCTTTAAAGGTAATGTCTAGATAATCAAAAAGCAACCCGAGGATTGAGCTAATTCACTCCTCTATTTCCCTGTTCATAAACCATTTACAGTAACACAAAGTTCAACAAATAAAGCATGTAATATAGAAATAAAAATAAAACCATAGACTGATAACTCTGTGGGTAAAGTAGATAGCATTTAAATGTCCAATTAGACTTTTGCTAGTCTGTAACAGGAAATTCCACTGCCTCAGAGGGTGTATGTAGGTAACCAGGGACCCTTTGCATTGTGTCTATTATTCATGGATCGCTAAACATAGTGGGTAGTAGGATGTCTCTCTCATAGTCTTGGCCGCTAACCACAAGATGTGAGCCCAGATATAGATTGTGTGAGCCATCATTACTAGCAATGGAACATGCTATAAACCAGTGAACATCATGTTAAAATTAAAGCTTTAAACTGAAAGAAGTATAGAGAACAATAACATATTAAACAATAATAGGATCATGTCTCTTGCAGTAATACCATATAGAATCCTATGATGTAAGCATGTTGGCAGATAGGGCATATAACTTCATACCTGTTGTTAAAGGCAAGATACATTATTGCCCCCCTCAAGAGCCGTGTTATTGGTTACAAGCATTTTGAAGCTGAGTGTGTTCAAATAGACCCTCTCGAGGCACAGGAGGAGGTTTATCAGCAGGAAAACTTAACCTATTTCTAATTAAGGATATGTTCAAGGTAGTGTCCTGGATTCGAGAAGGTGTAGAAAGTCGAATTTGGTTGTTTTCCTTGGGCATGCTCATGGAGTGTAAGGCGATGACCTGAATTTGAAAGTCCCCTCCAAATGTAGACTGTGTAGTTGCCGCTATTAAGTTCAGTCCTACATCCCAAGAGAACCCAGAAATGTCATGCATATTCTTGTTCAGCTGTAATGTACAATCAGAAGTACCTTCCCGTTGTAGTGTGTAGATGTCTACCAGATCCAGGTTAATGGCCATTAAGCCTGTTATTGAAGGCAATGTCGCTATCTTTAATTGCTCCTTCCCTTGCAATGTCTCAGGGATGTTAAGTTGGTGTGGTAGTCCCACCTGGTATTCCTTGTTGGTTTTCTTGCAGAGGGATCAATGTTGTTGGTGGAAGGTGTAGCTTACTATCAGCTGAGACAGGATCCATGCTGCCTTTGTTGAAACAATTTAATAAATAGTCTGCTGGTGCTCTATCGAGCAGAGTTTGAATTAGATTGCCAAAGCAGTGTTCAGTTTTTTGAAGATGTGCTCCTGCCAAGGTTGCCATTTCTAAGGTTAACGTTGAAAAGGCCAGGACTTAGTGAAAGTTGAAAATGTCGCTATATCTGGAAATATCGGTGGGAATTACTGTTTGTCAGAGTAGAACTTTCTTAGAATATCTGTGTTGAAGGGTAGAATAGATGTATGTCTAGTTAAGGCCAAAAACCTTGAATTACCGAGGGGGGTAGCGCTGCTTGTAGCGAACCGCTGCTGCAGGCCCTAGTTGGCTGTTTCAGAGTTTAAGTTTAAAAAACCGAGCCGCAAAGAGGGCATTTGGCTCTTTGTAGAGCTATGGAATATTTTAATCAGGGTCAGTATTGTAGCTGTAGGATGTAGCCTATTTTCGGAGGATTCAAGGCTAATCAGTCGGAGCTCCTGAAAGTGCAACTGCTCAGGATCGCTGTTTGGATAAATTCTCAAGTCTTGTTAAACATTCTAGCGCAGTTTCGGCGTTTCGAGTTTAACCTATAACTTTCAACTTGTATTATGAGCCTTATTTAGCATGGTTGTGATATCCATTGAAATTATAGGTTGCACTAGAGCGATGGCGGTCGTGCCAACCCTTCTCTGGTAGAATAGTTTTACTTTGGACTTTTAATATCAAGTTACGCACTAATGCTAGCACAATCCAGCGATATTGCATATTCCGTCCCATGCTATCATTAGCACGCCACTTGTAATCTAGCCATTTATGGGTACACAATTTTGAGTTTGAGGTCACTGGGGATCTAACAACCTAATGTCTAATCTCTTGAGCTCATATCTGCTCCCAATGCCAATTTCATTAGATTTTCTAACAAGATCTGGTACCTTGAAATATCTGGTTTTACCCCAATGAATTATGGGCATTCTATCCTATCCTCTTGTCTGCCAGAATGCATTCCAGTGGCATTTTCTCATCCCTCATTACTGTGAAGCAAAGACGCAGGTAGAGGCAACATGCCAAGGCCATGCCACGTGGGCACGCTAGTCTGGTTAATAATTAATCTCATTAAATTCCACTCAGAGCTACATGACGTCTTTTGTATTCTTCCATCCTCACTTATCTCACCTACAAAAGTACTTTGTCATTTCTCTGTAATTAATATAGCAAATTATTACTGTGCCAGAATACACGGTACTTTGATTACATTAAAATGGTCTGTATGGAAAGTTAGCTCTATTAAGATCACTTTGCTACACTAATTAAGAAAATTATATAGTACAGAAACATTGTGTTTTTTTCAATACGCCTTTTGATCTATATTTATCTCATAAAATAAAAATACGAACACAAAAAAGCTTTAAGAGCTGAGAAACAACATATAAGAATATAAGAACAAAATTGAACTTTTTAATATATGGCTGTCTAAATGATTAGGTTTAATCAAACCTCAGAATAGCCTTACGTATTCTCCATACTTTGTATGTGTTACTCTTACTTCTGCTTGGAGATCTTTCCATATCTCCATCTTTGCTTTATTTTAATTAAATACTTATGGTCATGGGTAACAAAAAAAGTCACTATAGTTTACTGCATTGCTAGTCACTTACTATTCTGTTTAGTGTTAAACAACGGGAAAATCTTAACGTCTTTCTAGACTGCACCAATGTTATATTCATCCTGAAGTAGTGCACAAATGAAATGGAAATTTACAGCAAAATATTATCAAAAATACATCTAATTTTGCGGATGTCTGTCCTGTGTGTTTGATTGCAGCTTCTAATAGTATCCTAACAGGTTCAATGCATGAAATAAGTGCAGTTAACCCATTCCATATTATTTTGTGCCAAAATATTACTAATATTTTTTATAAACTTCAAACTCACAAAAACTTTGCAGCTTAGAGATAATTTATAGTGCAGACTTCACAGGGGTAGAACTCACTGAATTCTGTAAGAAACAGGAAAGAACCTGGAAGTCCGAGAGAGATGAGAGCTTGCAATCATATAAAGGAACGAGGCTCTCTGACACAGATATTCTCTCAGGGGAGAGGGAGTTAACGGGAGATCACCTGGCACTAACACAAATTCTCAGTTTTAAGCAAATACAAATTCAACTGCAATGTTTTCACTACAGTTTAACTTATACTTGCTTCTAGTTTAGTGCACAGTTGTATATTGTGAATTCAAGCAAATTTTATCTTAAAGTAATAGTAAATTTCAGACTTTAAGAATGTTGCAATGAAAAATATATTAGTGTACAATCAGAGCTAAACTTTTTTTTTTTAAAAGTGTGTGTATATATATATATATATATATATATATTATAATAAAAGATTCATAATCCTACTTGGTATCTTCTGTTTCTTCGCTGCCCCCCTTCATTTCACCTTTTGGCTGGGCTGTGACATAGAGAGCAGTCCAACCCACTCTCTACAAAGACATCTTAAGGGCTTTCAAATGGACTTCAAGAGTCTCATATGGCACACACACTGATTGGATGTTCAATGGAAATCTTAAAAAAGAGTTCATCCCAGTGGGCTTGGCATAACATTGTAATAGAAGCATTGCTATAGGCACGGATTTAACCCTTTTCACATGTAGATTACAAAAAAAAGGTACAAATTTTTAATGGCAATGATTACATATATAGCATTTAAATACCTAAAGTTTACCATCACTTTAAAATAAATGGAGAGTTAAAACAGCGAGACTATATATATATATATATATATATAATATAATGAGGGCTGTGGCAGACCTTTAAGTCCCCTCCCCATGCCACTTTCTGAAACTGTTAGATTTATCTTACATAGAAAAACACAAAGTGCAAAGCATTGTATTATCCTCATTTGTTAAAGTTACACAACAAAAAAGATTTAAAGCGCAATTGGAATTTGTATTGATACTGCTGTATAAAAAAAGTTTAAATGAGTTAAAACACAAAATAGAAAGTGCAAAGATTAATTAAATGTAATAAAACTTAAAGGAATAAATCTGTTATCTAAAGTAAATAAAAATACAAATCACAAAGTGTAAATGTCACAAAACTCGTGTCTCATGTAGTGCTTAGAGATCCTTACAGGGGTAAATTTGCCTTTCTACAAACGTGTAAGGGATCTCAGAGTGTTGGAGAATCATTTTAGATAATCTTGTCTGAGCAGAGAGTTTTAGATAATTTATCCCACAGTAACAAACAAAGAATGGGACTTGGGGTTTATTATTTCAGATTATCTGAAATGTATTAAACAAAACATTATTGCAGTAGGTAAGGGCAGTATGATGATTAGTTGTATAAGAAGAAGTATTAGCAGCAGAAAAAAGTGTGGTCCTTGTGTCAATCTTTGGATCACTAATTAGCCCTCATCTTGAATAATGTTTACAGTTCTTGGAACTATAACTTCAAAAGGATATAAATAAACTAGAAATACTTCGAAAGAGGGCTACTAAAATAGCACTTGGTTAAAGAGAAAATAAACCTTCATGATCTAAATATAAATACTGTAGCTTAGAGCAGATGGAAGAGGGGAAATCTTTATTAAAGGGACAGGAAATCCAATTTTTTTCTTTCGATATTCAGATTTACTTTTATTATCTAATTTGCTTCATTCTCTTGGTATCTTTTCTTCAAAACTATACCCAGGTAAGTTCAGGAGCGGCAATGCACTACTGGGAGCTAGCTGCTGATTGGTGGCTGCACATATATGCTTCTAGTCATTGGCTAACCTGATGTGCTCAGCTAGCTCCCAGTAATGCATTGTTGCTCATTCATCAAAGGATACCAAGAGAATAAAGCAAATTTAATAATAGAAGTAAATTGGAAAATTGTTTGAATTTTTATGCTCTGTCTGAATCATGAATAAAAAAAATTGGGGTTTCATGCCTCTTTAAAGTGAATATCAACTTTCATGATAAAGTGCCAGTTTTTTTTAAAAAAAATATTAAAAACAGGGGCACTTTCATTCATGAAAGTTTACATTGCACCGGATTTTACAAATACTTACCTTCTTCTCCTGAAACGCCGGATCGCAGATCTTACGCCTGCAGCTCCTCTGTACTTTGTCAGCAATGACGAAACCGGCTTCTTCCAATCACAGCTTCCCCCCCCAGGAGCGTTCATCTGGTGAGGCCACGCCGTGATTGGAGGAAGCCGGTTTCGTCATTGCTGTGTAAGTACAGCAGGAAGAAACCGGCGGGGCGATCGGCAATCGTGTTTCAGGAGAAGAAGGTAAGTATTTGTAAAATCCGGTGCAATGTAAACTTTCATAAATGAAAGTGACCCTGTTTTTACTAGTTTTTTTTTTAAAAACGGGCACTTTATCATGAAAGTTGAGATTCACTTTAAGTATTTTAAGGGATTATTGGGCCAATTTATAAATGTCTGTCCGTCATGATACGCTGTAGGGTATCATGTCCAACGGACATCGCTGAATGCGACAGCATACGCTGTCGGCATTTAACATTGCACAAGCAGTTCACCAGAACTGCTTGTACAATGCCGCCCCCTGCAGATTTGCGGCCGCTAGCAGGGGGTGTCAATCAGCCCGATCAAATAGGATCGGGCGGATTTAAGACCGCAGCCTCAGATGTCGCGGACCAGTTATGGAGTAGCGGTCTTTAAACCGCTGCTTCATAACTGCTATTTCTGGCGAGTGTAAAGGCTCGCACGCAAACAGGAATATCAAGCTCCATTCGGAGCTTGATAATTCAGCGCCTAAAAAGTTGATAACAATTTATTGGCTATTGGTTACAGGGGTCGTGAAAAGATATTTTATGTTGCATGCATGGGAACTCATTTGCGCCATCTTGTTTACAAAATTAAACCGAGCCTTTAACAAGCAAGAGTAATATATATAGTTTAAAATAAACTTTGTTGTCAAGCGCCCATATAGTAGCAGAAAAACAGCGCAGAGTCTGCCCATCCAGATAACTTAAAAGATGCATTTAGATGGGTTAGCTGTGGTGAGGATGGTAACAGATAGCAATAGTTAAAGGGATACTGAACACATTTTTTTGTTTCTTTTCTGATTCAGATGGAGCATGCAATTTCAGGCAACTTTCTAATTTACTCCTATTATCAATTTTTCTTTGTTCTCTTGGTATCTTTATTTGAAAAATCAGAAATATAAAGCCCATCTTTGGTTCAGTACTTGGGTAGAGCTTGCTGATTAGTGGCTAAATGCAGCCACCAATCAGCAAGCAATATCCAGGTGCTAAACCAAACATGGGCCGGCTCGTAAGCTTTACACTCCTGCTTTTTCAAATAAAGATACTAAGAGAACAAAGAACAATTGATAATAGGAGTAAATTAGAAAGTTGCTTAAAATTGTCTGCTCTATCTGAATCATAAAAGAAAAAAATTGGGTTCAGTGTCCCTTTAACTCTGAAAATTGCGACTAAGTGTTCACCTTTAACAACCTGATTTTCATTGCGCCAGTACAATCAATTGTAGATGTAGGTGTCCTGAACTGAGTTTTCCGGCAGATCCCCATAGATGTACATGGAATCATGTAATCATTACATTTACATATGTATATGTCCGTAAACATATGTCAATATGTACCCTGTTGACTGTATACTGCCTCTTTAATGGTGATGAATGGATGTTTAATAAATCAATACCACGAATGTTAACAAATGTTTCCAGTGGCCATTTCCGACTGTTTGAAAATAGCCATGAAATAGTCTAACAGTCGCAACTAGAGGTGCCAAATTCAATAAGTGAATTAAAAAAGTATTATGATCTTCTTTTTGATCACATTTACTGTATTGTGAAAATTACATCAATAAAGCTTTTTGAAGAAAACAAAAATCACTGAGCAGTTTTCAGCTCCTTAGGGTAAACAGGGCTTTTTTCGAGGATCGAAAAACCTATTAGTGAGTGCGAGAATCAGCTGAGGTTGCGCTATTGTGTGCTGAATTGAAAAGTAGGCCCAAAAAACTGTTGAAAATATATTGTGATCAAAGCCATATTTAAATGGACACTAAACCCACATTTCTTTCTTTCATGATTCAGATAGAGCATGCAATTGTAAGCAACTTTCTAATTTACTCCTATTATCAATTTTTCTTTTTTCTCTTGCTATCTTTATTCGAAAATCAAGAAAGTATGTTGAGGAGCCGGCCCATTTTTGGTTCAGCTCCTGGGTTGCGTTTGATGATTGGTGGCTAAATGCAGCCACCAATCAGCAAGCGCTATCTAGGGTGCTGAACCAAAAATGGTCCGGCTCCTTCGCTTAGATTCCTACATCTTCAAATAAAGATAACAAGAGAATGAATAGAAATGTATAATAGGAGTGAATTAACAAGTTTCTGCAAATTGCATGTTCTATCTGAATCATGAAAGAAAAAATGTGGGTTTAGTGTCCCTTTAAACTGAGGATCAGAAACTAACATGAGAACAGGAGGTCATTATCTGAGCTTGTAGGCTAATGTGGTTCTGGAGGAATTTGCTGAGACCTATTTGCTAAAAAGGGTAAACTGACTTCTTAAAGGGAAATGAAACCCCATTTCTTGATTTAGAAAGAACATGCAATTTTAAACAAGTTTCTAATTCACTTCTGTTATCTAATCTGCTTCATTCTCTTGATATCCTTTGCTGAAAAGCATATCTAGATAGGCTCAGTAGCTGCTGATTGGTGGCTGCACCATAGCTGCTCCGTGTGATTGGCTCACCCATGTACATTGCTATTTCTTCAATAAAGGATATCTAAAGAATGAAGAAAATTAGATGATAGAAGTAAATTGGAATGTTGTTTAAAATTGTATTCTGTGGCCCCTATTTATCAAGCCGTCAACCGCAAATACGCTGGAATTCCACAGCGTAATTATGGCGAGCTTGATTCGCCTTATTTATCAAAGCCTACAGACCGGCAAAAGTAGAATTTTGTGACTTAACATACGAACCGCCGGTCTCAGTCCGACACAGA
This sequence comes from Bombina bombina, assembly GCF_027579735.1. Classification (NCBI taxonomy): domain Eukaryota; kingdom Metazoa; phylum Chordata; class Amphibia; order Anura; family Bombinatoridae; genus Bombina; species Bombina bombina. The sequence continues at coordinate 85,720,728 of NC_069510.1, read as the reverse complement.
TCGATGCTTACATCATTACAGATGTTCCGAATGCGAATTCAGCACTAACTGACTACTTTTGCTATTTAACAAATTTCTACCAGGTACGCTCGCCACTATTCCAGCCCAGCGTACCTGGTTTTCAATCCGCCGCCCTGGAGGCGGCGGATGCCATAGGAATCAATGGGAGTCTGAAAGCAGCGAAAGCTTATGTTCGCTGCTGCCCGATATCCCATTGATTCCTATGGGAGAATAAAAGTTACGTTTACACCTAACACTCTAACATAAGTCCTGAGTCTAAACACCCCGAATCTGCCTCCACCTACATTTTACTTATTAACCCCTAATCTGCCGCCCCGACAACGCCGCCACCTACATAAAGTTATTAACCTCTATCCCGCCGCTCCTGGAGCCCACCGCAACAAAATAAAGTAATTAACCCCTAAACCTAACAACCCGCTAACTTTATATTAAATATTAACTCATCCCTATCTTATAATCAGTTTAAACTTACCTTTAAAATGAAACAATTTTAAACTAATAATTAACCTACCCTAACTATTATCCTACAATTAAAGGGACATAATACTCATATGCTAAATCACTTGAAACTGATGCAGTATAACTGTAAAAAGCTGACAGGAAAAATATCACCTGAGCATCTCTATGTAAAAAAGGAAGATATTTTACCTCACAATTTCCTCAGCTCAGCAGAGTAAGTTCTGTATAAAAAGTTATACTCAGCTGCTCCCAGCTGCAGGTAAAAAATTAAAAACATGAAGAAATGAACAGCAGCCAATCAGCATCAGCAGTGCTGAGGTCATGAACTCTTACTGTGATCTCATGAGATTTGACTTAACTCTCATGAGATTTCATAGTAAGCTTCCTTTACCTGATTGGTGAAATAATATGAGAGTGCACGATGCTCATCCCTTCAGATGTCCCAGGACAGACACACTAAAATGCTGCTTAGAAATCCTTTACAATGGGAGGTGGCTACTGAGGAACTTTTGAGGTAAAATATCTTTCTTTTTTACATAGAGATGTTCAGGTGATATTTTCTAGTCAGCTTTTTACAGCTATGCTGCATCACTTTCAAGTGTTTAAACATTTGGGTATTATGGCCCTTTAAATTAAACTATATTAAACTAATAATTAATCTACCCTAACTATTATACTAAATTACATTAAACTACAAATTAAATTAACTATATTATATATTTAAAAACCTAACCCTACTTAAATAATTTAAATATACACTAAAAAATTACTAAGTTACAAAAAACTAACAGCTAAGTTACAGAAAATAACAAACTCTAAGTTACAAAAAAAAATAAACACTAAGTTACAAAAAATAGAAAAGAAATTATCAAAGATTTAAACTAATTACACCTAATCTAAGGGCCCTATGAAAATGAAAAAGCCGCCCCAAATAAAAAAAAACCCTAGCCTACAATAAACTACAAATAGCCCTTAAAAGGGCCTTTTGTGGGGCATTGCCCCAAAGAAATCAGCTCTTCTACCTGTAAAAAAAAAATACAAATACCCCCCCAACAGTAACACCCCCCAAAACTCACCACCCACATAACCAACCCCCCAAATAAAACCCTAAGTAAAAAAACCTAAGCTCCCCATTGCCCTGAAAAGGGCATTTGGATGGGCATTGCCCTTAAAAGGGCATTTAGCTCTATTGCAGCCCAAACCCTAATCTAAAACTAAAACCCACCCAATACACCCTTAAAAAAAAAAACTAACACTAACCCCTGAAGATTCACTTACAGTTTTGAAGATCCGACATCCATCCTCCAAGAAGCCGGCAGAAGTCTTCATCCAAGCGGCCAAAGTCTTCATCCAAGCCCGCAGAAATCTTCACCCAGATGGCATCTTCTATCTTCATCCATCCGGCGCGGAGCGGCTCTATCTTCAAGACAACCAACGCGGAGCATCCTCTTTTTTCCGACGACTAACGACGAATGAAGGTTCCTTCTCGTGATGTCATCCAAGATGGCGTCCCTTAGATTCCGATTGGCTGATAGAATTCTATCAGCCAATCGGAATTAAGGTTAAAAAAATCCTATTAGCTGTTGCAATCAGCCAATAGGATTGAACTTCAATCCTATTGGCTGATCCAATCAGCCAATAGGATTGGGCTCGCATTCTATTGGCTCTTCCAATCATTGATGAGCACATTTCTTATTCTGGGAGCACGGATACACGCCGACTAAAGATTATCTTCGTCCTGAAGAAGACTCTGATGTGAGCCGAAACGTTGACTCTGTCCTTGATGACACGTTGTTGTTCAAAATAAAAACATTTGATGTTCATCTACAAATCCTGAGTGCCCTTCTTCTTTAAACATATGTAAACATGATTCATTGAGGATTGCACCCATGTTGTTGACACACCGCCTAGGTTGGAGTGCTGGGCTAATTGCAAATTGATTATATATATATATATATATATATATATAAATATATATATATATATATAATTCATTAAAATTATGGGGGGAGATAAAAAACTGAAATTAAAATCCTCCATGTCTCAAAATTAAATCAATGTAAATATTTGCATTGGAAATTAGCACATCCAGGCAAGAATCCCCGCTTGCTTTTTAGATGATATTTCTGGGGAAAAGCAAGCGGGGATTCTTGCCTAGATGTGCTAATTTCCTATGCAAATATTTACATTGATTTATATATATATATATATTTATATAATTTAAATTATGATGGAGATAAATTTTACTTTTGCCCTGGAATAAGCAGCAAAACAAAAACCTTTCTTCTGCTGATGAGTTCCAATAAGAACAAAACAGCTGTCCAGAAGTGGTTTTGTTTTTGCTATACTTACCTTAATAGCAGACCGTAGAGTTTTAACATAGTATCAGAAGCAAAAACTTTTATTAATACAAGTAAAATGCCATATGTGGCTCAAAGTATATACATAACATCACAGCCAGGTCACCCAGCTTAAAACAATGTCCCGTGTTATCATAATGGTGACTCATAAGTAACTCCATGGGTGTAACGGCTTTACTTATACTAATGTGACTCAACATACAAAGCTATGTATAAATGTTTCATACAAATGTTATACATTCCTACATTTCTCTGACTTTGTTGTTGCTATAGTCACTTTAAATTTTGAATAAGTATTTGCATGGACCAACAATATCTGCCTCTGATATATGGACACATTTTGAGGTGGCGTTATATTGTACTATTGTGTGTGTTTTCACATTTTAAACCAGTAGACTTGAATAATTATATTAATGCAGCAAGCTGTCATCTCAAAAGATGGAAGGAACATATCCCAATGCATGAGGATTACGAAAAATTGCTTAAGGATTGACGGTTTTGAGAGTATTTTGTATCAGTACAAAGGTTTAACAAAAGGGGAAATATCAATAAGGCTGTAGAGAAGGCTAAAGGAAAAAACAAAATTTATGCTTACCTGATAAATTTCTTTCTCTTGTGGTGTATCCAGTCCACGGGTTCATCCATTACTTGTGGGATATTCTCCTTCCCAACAGGAAGTTGCAAGAGGACACCCACAGCCGAGCTGTCTATTTAGCTCCTCCCCTAACTGCCACCCCCAGTCATTCGACCGAAGACAAGCAAGAAAAAAGGAGAAACTATAGGGTGCAGTGGTGACTGTAGTTTAAAAATAAAAAACACCTGCCTTAAAGTGACAAGGCGGGCCGTGGACTGGATACACCACAAGAGAAAGAAATTTATCAGGTAAGCATAAATTTTGTTTTCTCTTGTAAGGTGTATCCAGTCCACGGGTTCATCCATTACTTGTGGGATACCAATACCAAAGCTTTAGGACACGGATGAAGGGAGGGACAAGGCAGGTACTTAAATGGAAGGCACCACTGCCTGTAAGACTTTTCTCCCAAAAATAGCCTCCGAAGAAGCAAAAGTATCAAATTTGTAAAATTTGGAAAAAGTATGAAGCGAAGACCAAGTTGCCGCCTTACAAATCTGTTCAACAGAGGCCTCATTTTTAAAAGCCCATGTGGAATCTACCGCTCTAGTAGAATGAGCTGTAATTCTTTCAGGAGGCTGCTGGCCAGCAGTCTCATAAGCCAAATGGATTATGCTTCTTAGCCAAAAAGAAAGAGAAGTTGCCGAAGCCTTTTGGCCTCTCCTCTTTCCAGAGTAGACAACAAACAATGCAGATGTTTGACGAAAATCCTTAGTAGCTTGCAAATAAAACTTTAAAGCACGAACCACGTCAAGATTGTGTAACAGACGTTCCTTCTTCGAAGAAGGATTAGGACACAGTGACGGAACAACAATTTCCTGATTGATATTCCTATTAGATACATTCCTATTAGATACTACCTTAGGAAGAAACCCAGGTTTGGTAGGCAAAACTACCTTATCTGCATGGAAGATCAGATAAGGTGAATCACACTGCAAGGCAGATAACTCTGAAACTCTTGAGCCGAAGAGATAGCTACTAAAAACAGAACTTTCCAAGATAAAAGCTTGATATCAATGGAATGCAAGGGTTCAAACGGAACCCCTTGAAGAACCTTAAGAACTAAATTTAAACTCCATGGCGGAGCAACAGGTTTAAACACAGGCCTGATTCTAACCAAAGCCTGACAAAACGCCTGAACGTCTGGAACATCAGCCAGGCACTTGTGCAAAAGGATAGACAGAGCAGAAATCTGTCCCTTTAAGGAACTAGCCGATAATCCCTTTTCCAATCCTTCTTGGAGAAAAGATAGTATCCTAGCAATCCTGACCTTACTCCACGAGTAACCCTTGGATTCACACCAATGAAGATATTTACACCATATCTTATGATAGATTTTCCTGGTGATAGGCTTCCGAGACTGAATCAAGGTATCAATGACCGATTCGGAGAAACCACGCTTTGATAAAATCAAGCGTTCAATCCCCAAGCAGTCAGACGCAGAGAAACTAGATTTGGATGTTTGAAAGGACCTTGTAGCAGAAGGTCCTGCCTCAGCGGCAGAGTCCATGGTGGGAAGGATGGCATGTCCACCAGATCTGCATACCAAGTCCTGCGTGGCCACGCAGGTGCTATCAAAATCACTGAAGCTCTCTCCTGCTTCATCTTGGCAATTAGACGAGGGAGGAGAGGAAATGGTGGAAACACATTAGCCAGGCTGAAGGACCAGGGCGCTGCTAGAGCATCTATCAACGTCGCCTGGGGATCCCTTGACCTGGACCCGTAACGAGGAAGCGAGACGCCATCAGATCCAGTTCTGGTTTGCCCCATAGATGAATCAGCTGGGCAAAAACCTCTGGATGGAGCTACCAATCCCCCGGATGAAAAGTCTGCCGACTTAGAAAATCCGCCTCCCAGTTCTCTACTCCTGGGATATGGATAGCTGAGAGATGGCAAGAGTGAATCTCTGCCCATAGAATTATCTTGGAAACCTCCATCATGGCCAGGGGGCTCCTTGTTCCCCCCTGATGGTTGATATAGGCTACAGTTGTGATATTGTCCGACTGAAATCTGATGAACTTGGCCGCAGCTAGTTGAGGACAAGCCTGAAGAGCATTGAATATCGCTCTTAGTTCCAGAATGTTTATCGGAAGGAGGGCTTCCTTCTGAGTCCACGAACCCTGAGCCTTCAGGGAGATCCAGACTGTGCCCCAGCCCAGAAGGCTGGCATCTGTCATCACTATAGTCCACTCTGGCCTGCGGAAACTCATTCCCCTGGACAGATGGACCCGAGATAACCACCAGAGAAGAGAATCCCTGGTCTCTTGATCTAGATCTAACAGAGGAGACAAATCTGTGTAGTCCCCATTCCACTGGTTGAGCATGCAAAGTTGCAGTGGTCTGAGATGTAGGCAGGCAAACGGAACTATGTCCATTGCCGCTACCATTAGGCCGATCATTTCCATACACTGAGCCACTAATGGCCGAGGAGTGGAATGAAGAACACGGCAAGAGGTTAGAAGCTTTGATATTCTGACTTCTGTCAGAAAATTTTTCATTTCTACTGAATCTATTAGAGTTACTAGGAAGGAAACTCTTGTGAGAGGAGAGAGAGAACTCTTTTCTATGTTCACTTTCCACCCATGAGACCTCAGAAAGGCCAGAACAATGTCCGTATGGGACTTGGCGATTTGAAGAGTCGACGCCTGAATCAGAATGTTGTCTAGGTAAGGGGCTACCGCTATGCCCCGCGGCCTTAGAACCAGCAGAAGGGACCCTAGAACCTTCGTAAAGATTCTTGGTGCCGTGGCTAACCCGAAGGGAAGAGCCACAAACTGGTAATGCCTGTCTAGGAAGGCAAACCTGAGGAACTGATGATGATCTCTGTGAATCGGAATGTGGAGATAGGCATCCTTTAAATCCACTGTAGTCATAAATTGACCCTCCTGAATCATAGGGAGGATGGTTCGGATTGTTTCCATCTTGAAGGATGGGACCCTGAGAAATTTGTTTAGGATCTTGAGATCCAAGATAGGTCTGAAAGTTCCCTCTTTTTTGGGAACTATAAACAGATTTGAATAGAAACCCAGCCCCTGTTCCTCTCTTGGAACTGGGTGGATCACTCCTATAACCAGTAGGTTTTGAACGCAACGTCAGAATGCCTCTCTTTTTATCTGGTTTACAGATAGTTGTGAGAGATGAAATCTCCCCTTTGGAGATGACCCTTTGAATTCCAGAAGATATCCCTGGGAAACAATCTCTAGCGCCCAGGGATCCTGGAGGTCTCTTGCCCAAGCCTGGGCGAAGAGAGAAAGTCTGCCCCCCACTAGATCCGGCCCCGGATCGGGGGCTACTCCTTCATGCTGTCTTAGAGGCAGCCACAGGCTTCTTGGCCTGCTTCCCCTTGCTCCAAGCCTGGTTAGGTCTCCAGACTGGTTTGGACTGGGCAACATTTCCCTCTTGTTTTGCATTAGAGGAAGTTGAAGCTGCGCCACTCTTAAAGTTTAAAAAAGAACCAAAATTATTCTGTTTGGTCCTTAACTTATTGGACCTATCCTGAGGAAGGGCGTGGCCTTTTCCTCCAGTAATATCAGAAATGATCTCCTTCAGACCAGGCCCAAATAGGGTCTGTCCCTTGAAGGGGATGTTAAGAAGTTTAGACTTTGAAGTAACGTCTGCTGACCAGGACTTAAGCCATAGCGCCCTACGCGCCAAAATGGCAAAACCTGAATTCTTAGCCATTAGTTTGGTTAACTTAAAAAAGGCGTCAGAAATAAAGGAATTAGCTAACTTAAGAGCTTTAATCCTGTCTAAAATATCGTCTAACGGGGTCTCTATCTGCAGAGCCTCCTCGAGAGACTCGAACCAAAAAGCCGCTGCAGCAGTAACTGGGGCTATGCATGCAAGAGGCTGGAGGATAAAGCCTTGATGTATAAAAAATTTCTTAAGGAGGCCCTCCAATTTTTTATCCATAGGATCTAGGAAAGCACAACTGTCCTCGACGGGGATAGTTGTACGCTTAGCTAGGGTAGAGACTGCTCCCTCCACCTTAGGGACCGTCTGCCACGAGTCCCACATGGCGGCATCTATGGGAAACATCATTTTGAAAGCAGGAGGGGGAGAGAACGGCACACCTGGTCTATCCCATTCCTTAGTAATAATTTACGAAAACCTCTTAAGGACTGGAAAAACATCAGTGTAAACAGGCACTGCAAAGTATTTGTCCATTTTACACAATTTCTCTGGAACCACAATGGGGTCACAGTCATCCAGAGTCGCTAAAACCTCCCTAAGCAATAAGCGGAGGTGTTCAAGCTTAAATTTAAACGCTGTCATTTCAGAATCAGGCTGAAGTAACGCCCTCCCTGAGTCTGAAGGGTCACCCACAGATAGAAGCTCACCTGCCTCGGCTTCTGAGTATTGTGAGGGTATATCGGACATAGGCAATAAAGCGTCAGAAAGCTCTGTATTAGTTCTAGCCCCAGAGCTGTCTTGCTTTCCTTGTAACCCTGGCAGTTTGGAAAATACCTCTGTGAGGGTATTATTCATAACTGCCGCTATGTCCCGCAAGGTAAATGAATTAGACACGCTAGATGTACTTGGCGTCACTTGAGCGGGAGTTATAGGTTCTGACACATGGGGAGAGTTAGATGGCATAATCTCCCTTTTTTTAGTCAGACCATCCCCTGGAGATAAATCTTTAAGTGCCATAATATGGTCTTTATAGTTTATAGAAATTTCAGTACATTTGGTACACATTCTAAGAGGGGGTTCCACCATGGCTTCTAAACATATTGAACAAGGAGTTTCCTCTATGTCAGACATGTTAAACAGACTAGTAATGAGACAAGCAAACTTGGAAAACACTTTAATAAAGGTAAAACAGCAATTAAACAAAAACATTACTGTGCCTTTAAGAGAAAAAAACTAACACTTAAACTGCAAAACAGTGAAAAAAAAAAGCAAAATCTTTGAAATTTTTACAGTGTGTGTAAGGGACTAAAGCAGCATTGCACCCACTTGCAAATGGATGATTAACTCCTTAGGCCACAAACCGGATTGAAAAACGTTAAAAAACGTTAAAAGACAGTTGAGCACCCTGCCACAGCTCTGCTGAGGCTCCTACCTGCCCACAAATACGATTCTGTGCAGAAATAAACCCCTTGTATTGGTCCTCAGGTGTCAGAGGAGTCCTCTAGGGAAGCTGGATGTCTCAGTCTGAATAAAAACTGTGCATTTAGAGCGCTAACATAGGCCCCTCCCACCATGTACTGGATGCCAGAGGGGCCTTAAGAAAGTACTCCTAGGAGTATCTGATTAGCCATGTGGAAACTAGGCTCCAAATAAAGAGTTATCTCCCTCAGAGAAAAAAACGTCCTATTTTTAAAATCATGTAAACGTTTTGTCCCTAAGTAATATAAGTATTAACATGAGTATTATCCTGTTCTGTAAGCATGATCCCAGTTGCTGTTAAATCACTGCATCAGGCTTACCTCAGTACACAAGGCTCTGTCAGTATTTTCTAGAACTTATATCATCTCTCTAGAAATAAAAATACTGAACATACCTCAAGGCAGGTAATCTGCAGTCCGTTCCCCCAACTGAAGTTGTCCCATATTCTTCAGTTATGTGTGAGAACAGCAGTGGACCTTAGTTACAAACCGCTAAGATCATCAAATCTCCAGGCAGAACTCTTCTTCTAATTTCTGCCTGAGAGTAAACCAGTACAACGCCGGTACCGTTTAAAAATAACAAATTCTTGATTGAAGGTAAAACTACACTAAGTCACCACATATCTCTTGATACTTCCTTTCTTGTCGAGCGTTGCAAGAGAATGACTGGGGGTGGCAGTTAGGGGAGGAGCTATATAGACAGCTCTGCTGTGGGTGTCCTCTTGCAACTTCCTGTTGGGAAGGAGAATATCTCACAAGTAATGGATGAACCCGTGGACTGGATACACCTTACAAGAGAAACAAACTTTAAAAATCCTCTTTATTACAAATTTATAGTACAGACCATGGGAAAATAATGAAAATTATAGCAAACATTGGCATTTACTAAAAGCAGACCCAGTTATTGGAGACAGATAATTGCCCCCAGTAAACTAAAGAGTAGGAATGTGACTAATTATAAAGAAAGGGATCTGCAAGAACAGAATTTAACTGTTTTTTTTTATCTGTGCCAGTTATGTAGAGCGTGTGAATAAAGTATAATAAATAAATCATTATTAGTGCCAAATATAGGGGAAGAGTTTAAAATTGCAGACACTCTGAGATGTACCCAGAAAGGTAGTAGTATATGTCCTACAATGTACATGTAATTTATTGTACTTGTGTGAAACAACTAGAAGCCAGAAGAGCAGAATATGTGAGCATTTATGTAATATCGAGAAAGGTGATCTCGATACCATCTATATAATCACTTCAATAAGAAACACAATAATAGAGTTAGTGATCTGAAATATTGAGGTCTTTGTAATATAACACCTAATTGGAGGGGAGGAGATTTTGAAAAAAGTCTATTGATAAAAGTGTAATTGATTTACAGAATGGATATTATGTGACTGATATGCCATTTATATGTAAGTGATAGGATTTCCTTTTTAAAATTATATGTTTTTAAAGTATAGGCTATTAAAGGGGCAGTCTAGTCAAAATTAGACTTTCATGACTCAGATAGTACATGTAATTTTAAACAACTTTCCAATTTACTTTTATCATCAAATTTGCTTTGCTCTCTTGGTATTCTTAGTTGAAAGCTAAACCTAGGTAGGCTCATGTGCAGTCGGCAGAGGCTTAGATACAAGGTAATTACAGATGTAAAAAGTGTATAACAGTGTTGGTTATGCAATACTGGGGAATGGGTAATAAAGGGATTATCTATCTTTTTTTAAACAATAACAACTCTGGAGTAGACTGTCCCTTTATGCTTTATGGTCTTTTTAGATGAGAATATAGTTTTAAGGTCGATGGCTATAAGCCTTTGAAAAAATTGAATATGGAAAAACACACATTTGTTTCCTATAGGATTGATAGATTTAAGCATTTTATTAATGATGCAGCATAGCTGTAAAAAGATGACTAGAAAATATCACCTGAACATCTCTATGTAAAAAAGAAAGATATTTTACCTCAAAAGTTCCTTAGTAGCCACATCCCATTGTAAAGGACTTATAAGCAGCAAATCAGTATGTCTGTCCTGGGACAGCTAAGGGAGTGAGCTTTGTGAACACTCATCTTATTTCCCTATTCGGTTTAAGGTAGTTTACCATGAAATCTCATGAGAGTTAAGTCAAATATCATGAGAACACAGTAAAAGAGTTTATGACCTCAGCACTGTTGATGCTGATTGGCTGCTGTTCATTTCTTCTTTTTTATTTTTTTACCTGAAGTTGGGCAGCAGCTGAATTATAACTTTTTACACAGAACTTACTCTGCTGAGCTGAGAAGATTGTGAGGTAAAATACCTTCCTTTTTTACATAGAAATGCTCAGGTGATATTTTCAGCTCAACTTTTTACAGTTACACTGCATCAGTTTCAAGCGATTTAGCATATGAGTATTATGTCCCTATGATGTGATCTTAAAGTGAATGTAAATTTTGATTCGATTAATAACAGGGGCACTTTAGTTCATCAAAATTTACATTACACTCCTGTTCTGAAGAAATACTTACCTTTTAAACTTGACAGCAGCTCCAGCTTGCTCCGGTTGTCGCAAGCCATTTCTGATATCAGAAATGATGGATAGGTCATCCTCCAATCACGGCTTCCCCCCCCCGGGGGAATCAGTGTCTGATTCAATGCCATGATTGGAGGAAGCTGGATTCATCATTTTAGACCCAGGAAGAGGCTTTGCGACGGGTGGAGGAAGCTGGAGCTGCTGAATTTTTTTTTCACAGCACGAGTGAAATATAAATTTTGATGAATTAAAGTGTTTTTAATCAAATTTTTAAAAACCGGGCACTTTAGCATCAATATTTACATTCACTTTATTAAGAAATATTCTACAGTGTTGAAACCTGGAGACTATCCTGAAGATTACATAATTTTTTGTTAAAAACATTTGTATAATTTTTTTTTTATAAAATCAATTATAGAATGGGAAATATGAGGATTAAAAAATACCACCTTAAAACTCCAATACCACCTTATAATGAGATGCAGTATCGATCAACCAATGGGATTAATTCTCTACCTATAAAAGAACTTAACAACCACTGTCATGCTTATCTTTAAAAAGCTCAAAGTGTGGGTGAAACGCGTTGAAGCGTCACAGTGGTTTATTCACCTATCCAGTTTATGGATTGTGGTTTCCAAAAACAAGTGTCTAAAGGGACCAATCCACGTATCAAAGATATCATAATAAGCACATAGGATGGTTAAGCCTATATTAGAAACCTGCGTGTAGATCACACTAAGTGCAGGGAAAACATCATGGCAAGTTAGCAGAGGTAATATCCAAATAATAAGGACCGAGCCGGAACGGCTACAGATTGGATCAAGTGGAAGTGATGTGAAGGTCATGTTCCAGACAACCGCCGGGCAAGACAAAGGCTGTGCATGGTAAGAGACATCTGAACCGGACAATCTGAGTTACATATCGAGCAAACAACATGACATATTCACAGTAGCGCTAACCCAAAATGAAAATATGAATATTTCATATTACAATGTTCTTTTTTTTTCAGAATATGTGCATAACTGATCGCATACTGTAATATGCGCAAACATTATCACATACTGTAACATGCGCATACCTGACATGAAAAAAATAAATTTATGCCTACCTGATAAATGTATTTCTTTCCAGGCATGGAGAGTCCACAAATCATTCTAATTACTAATGGGATATTCACTCCTGGCCAGCAGGAAGAGGCACCCCAGCAGAGCTGTTAAGTATCACTTCCCTTACCCTTAACCCCCAGTCATTCGGTCAAAGGAAAATGGAAAAATAAAATAACACAAAGGTTTAGAGGTGCCTGAAGTTTTAACAAAAAACTGCCGCTTGAACATAAATAAGGGCGGGTCGTGGACTCTCCATGCCTGGAAAGAAAGAAATTGATCAGGTAAGCATACATTTTGTTTCCTTTCCTAAGGCATGGAGAGTCCACAAATCATTCTGATTACTAGTGGGAACCAATACCCAAGCTGGAGAACACAGAATGAAAGGAAGGGAGAACAAGACAGGCAGCCCTAAACCGAAGGCACCACTCTTGAAGAACTTTCCTCCCAAAAGAAGCCTCAGCCGAGGCAAAAGTATCAAATTCCTAGAATTTGGAAAAAGTATGTATGGAGGACCATGTGGTCGCCTTGCAAATTTGCTGCACGGATGCTTCATTCTTTAAAGTCCAGGAATATGAAACAGCTCTAGTGGAATGAGTCGTAATTCTCTCCAGCTGTCTCATAAGCTAAACGGATAACACTTCTCAACCAGAGAGAAAGAGTGGTAGACGTAGCCTTCTGACCCCTACGCTTTCCAGAGAAAACAATGAACAGGGCAGAAGTCTGCCGAAAACTTTTAGTTGCTTGAAGGTAAAATTTCAGAGCATGCACAACATCCAAGTTATGCAAAAGACTTTCCTTTTGTGAAGAAGGATTAGGACAAAAAAAAGGAACAACAATTTCTTGATTAATACTGCAATCCGACACCACCTTAGGGAGAAACCCCAGCTAAGTACGAAGAACTGCCTTATCAGCATGAAAAATAAGGTAAGGTGAATCACATTGCAAAGCTGAAAGTTCGGAAACCCCGCTTAAAAATAGCAATAAGAAACAAACACCTTCCAAGATAGTAACTTAATATCAACAGAATGCATCAACTCAAACAGGGCCTTCTGCAAAACTTTAAGAATAAGATTAAGGCTCCAAGGAGGAGCAACAGGTTTAAACTCAGGCCTGATTCTGTCCAAGGCCTAAACAAAAGACTGACTGACAAACCTTTATCCAGGCCTTCCTGAAGAAAAACCAAAGTTCAAGGAACCCTTATTTTGTTCCATAAGAAATCCTTTGAATCACACCAATGAAGGTATTTACGCCATACCTTATTGTAAATTCTGTGAGTAACCGGTTTACGAACCTGAAGCATAGTATCTATGACTTTCTCAAAGAAGCCACGTCTAGCCAAAACTAGACGTTCAATCTCCAAGCAGTCAGCTTCAGAGAATACAGATTTGGATGAAGGAAGGGACCTTAAAGTAGGAGGTCCTTCCTCACAGGTAACCTCCAAGGCGGAAGAGATTACATTGTCACCAGATCCGCAAACCAGATACTGCTAGGCCATGCAGGAGATATTAGAATCACAGACACTCTCTGCTGCTTGATGCAAGCTAATACTCGTGGAAGTAGAGCAAACAGAGGACACAGGTATGCTAGATTGAGCATCTATCAGAATGGCTTGAGGGTCTCTTGATCTTGAACCGTACTTTGGAAGCTTGGCGTTTTGACGAGACACCATCAGATCCAACGCCGGAACCCCCACCTGAGAGTTATCATTGTGAAAACCTCTGGGTGGAGAGCCCACTCTCCCGGATGAAAAGTCTGCCTGCTCAGAAAATCTGCCTCCCAGTTGTCCACCCCTGGTATGTGGATGGCAGAGAGATGGCAATCATGAGACTCCACCCACTGCAGAATGTGAGTCACCTCCTTCATAGCCAAGGAACTCTGAGTTCCTGCCTGGTGGTTGATGTAAGCCACCGAGGTGATGTTGTCCGACTGGAATCTGATAAATCGGACAAAAGCTATTTGAGGCCAGGCTATAAAAGCATTAAAGATTGCTCACAACTCCTAGATGTTTATTGGAAGAGAAGACTCCCCCAGAATTCACAGGCCCTGTGCTTTTAAAGAGCCCCAAACTGCTCCCCAGCCCAACAGGCTGGCGTCCGTGGTCACAATCACCCAAGAAGGCCTCAGGAAGCATGTCCCCCGAGACAGATGGTTCTGTGAAATACACCACAAGAAAGACTTGTGTTGGGGAATCCAGATTTATCCTCTGCGAGAGATCTGAGTGATCCCTGTTCCATTGACTGAGCATGAATAGTTGCAGAGGTCTCAAATGGAACCGAGCAAAAGGAATGATGTCCATGGAGGCAACCATCAGACCAATCACCTCCATGCATTGAGCCACTGATGGACGAACAGCAGACTGGAGAGAAAGGCAAGAAGCATCCAGTTTGGATTTTCTGACGTCCGTCAGAAAAATCTTCATGGACAGGGAATCTATAATTGTTCCTTAGAAACACACCTTTGTATTTGGTACAAGGGAACTCTTTCCCAGATTCTTTTCATGAGATTTTGCTAGATGAAAAGATTGCGCTTGAACTAAGATATCGTCCAGATAAGGCGCCACCGAAAATCTCTGGGACCTGACCACTGCCAGAAGAGCCCCCAGAAACTTCGTGAAAATTCTGGGAGCTGTAGCAAGGCAAAGAGGAAGGGCAACATACTGGAAATGTTTGTCCAGAAAGGCAAACCTCAGATATTGATAATGATCCCTGTGAATGAAAACATGAAGATACGCATCCTTCAGGTCTATGGTCGTCATGAACTGACCCTCTTGAATCAAAGGAAGAACGGAACGGACGGTCTCCATTTTGAAGGACGGAACCCTGAGGAATTGGTTGACACTCTTCAGATCCAGTATAGGAAGGAAAGTGTCCTCCTTTTTTTGAACTACAAATAGATTTAAGTAGAATCCTAGACCCTGTTCCTCTAGAGGGACTGAAACAATCACCCCCAGGGAAGATAGGTCCTTTACGCAGTTTAAGAAGGCCTCTCTCTTTATCCGGTCCACAGATAACCTTGACAGGTGGAATCTGCCCCTGGAAGGACAGGATTTGAATCCTATTCGGTAACCGTGTGACACTAAGTCTACGGCCCAAGAATCTGGGACATTGCGTATCCAAGCCTGCAGAAAAAAAG
The DNA here is from genome assembly GCF_027579735.1 of Bombina bombina. Classification (NCBI taxonomy): domain Eukaryota; kingdom Metazoa; phylum Chordata; class Amphibia; order Anura; family Bombinatoridae; genus Bombina; species Bombina bombina. The sequence continues at coordinate 85,705,401 of NC_069510.1, read as the reverse complement.
AGAGTCTGCCCCCACTAGATCCAATACACGATCGCCGGCGGTCCCTTCATGCTGGTTTAGATTCAGTGGTAGGTTTCTTGGCTTGCTTTCCCCTTTATTCCAAGTCTGATTGGACCTCCAAGAAGACTTGGATTGTTCCGGCTTGGAAGAGGAGGAGGAAGACTTTTGTGCCTTAAAGTTACAAAAGGAACAAAAATTAGAACTCTGTCGACCCTTAGGTCTATTCTTTTTATCCTGAGGTAGGAAAGTGCCCTTTCCAACTGTAATTTTGGAAATTATTTCAGCCAAACCAAGACTAAACAAGATTTTACCCTTACAAGGCAAATATAAAAGCTTGGGCTTGGATGTTACATCTGCAGACCAAGATTTAAACCACAGAGCTCTGCGAGCTAAAACAGTGAAACCGGAAATCTTTTAGAGCCTTGATCCTGTCTTGGATCTCCTCTATCGTCATCTCCTCTAATATTAGATTAGATTAGATAAGTCATCGCACCAATAAGATGCTGCCCCGCAACTGTAGCAAAACTAGCAACAGGCTGCAACTGCAATCCCTGATGAATATACTGTACATTTTCTTCAAAAAAGCTTCAAGCTTCTTATTAATGGGATCCTTGAAAGAACAACTATCTTCAATAGGAATAGTAGTTCGCTTGGCAAGAGTAGCTATAGCTCCTTCTACCTTGGACACTGTGCGCCACGAGTCACAAATAGAGTCAGCGACAGGGAACATCTTTTTAAAAACAGAGGACAAGGAAAAATAAATCCCTGGTTTATCCCATTCCTGAGATATGATATCTGCCATACGGTCTGGGATCGGAAACACTTTCACAGACGAGGGTTCATCATATACCCTATTAAGTTTACTAGACCTTGTTGGATTCTCCATGAGACGAGTCAGATTCTCCAAAGTAGCAAGAACCTCCTTTAAAAGTACTCAAAGGTGTTCTAACTTAAATCTGAAATTAATCTCCTCTGAATCGACAAAATTTGTCACTACAGTATCAGAATCTTACAATTCTCACTTAGAAGCCACTGAGGTACCATCCTCATCAGATAATTGGGACAAACTGACTATCGCAGCCTTAGCAAAGTCAGAACCCTTATTAACATCCATATATTTAGATTTCCTCTTGCGCTTACCAGCCACCTTTGTACAAGCCGATAAAGCTCCTGAAACAGCAGAAGTTATATGCATAGCAAAAATCCCCATGTAAAAAAACACCCCCAGTAGGTTGTGGAGAGGAACTGCAGGGCACTGCATGCAAAGCTTCGGACGTGTGAGGGGAAAGCTGAGGCATTGCTAGGACATTATCCTGAGAGACAGAAGGCTCTGAGAGAGAAATCTTATCTTTAAGCAATAAAGCTTTATTTAAGCAGGAGGAGCAAAACTGCACAGGAGGAATAACAGTCTCCAAGCAAAAAAAAAAAAAAAATTTCTCAAAAGACCCACTTTCTTCATTAGTATCCATAACTATGAATAAATTGGCCCCCCACAAGAAATTAGCAAAATAAATAAAGTCCCTTAAAACATATAAACTCTGTATAACAAAACACCTGCACCATAATAGCTCAGCTTACCACCTCCTGAACCAGAAGAGTACACCCACTTGCTATCCTGGATCTCCAACGATTGTAGCTGAAACCGTGTAGTCAGCAGCCAAAAATGTGCACTGAAAGCACACTAAAATAGCTGCACAGAAGATAGTCTTGAGACAGAGACTAAAGAAGGTCCACACACTCCACTACCAACTCCGCTATAAACTCCAAAAAGCAGAAGTGCGGAGGAACGGTTATGTGACAGAAACTAAAACCAACTGCGCCACCACGAACAAACAGAGCAAAAACAATTCCAGATAATAGTAACATGGTACACACTAAAAACAACTATCCCCCAATAAAATGATTCATCCCAGACCTCTGGGATTCCAACCACTGAGCCATAGCTATAAATGTCTAACACCTCAAGCCCAAGATTAAATGCTGTCAGCCTCATTAAATGCAGTGCCCCCATACACATCCCTATTTCTGAACAGAAAAAATAAAGAAGTCCCAATAATGAAAAACCACAAGGGAATTAACCCTAGAAGGGAAACACTTACTTGTGGCTCCTGCTGTCCAGCAGGGAACAACTTCTAAGGTCCAGCAGATACCTTCTCTTCTGCCATTGACCTGTAGAAAAAGAAAGAATAGAGTAACCAACCGTGGCTTTCTATAATAGGGGTAGCAATAATGTTAGAAGTAAAGCAAAGACAACCTCACCACCTTCTAACTGCTAAAAGCAACCATTACTCTTACTATAGAGATTGACATAGACATGGACACAGCATAGCCCCTAATCCTTGCTTACAGGAAAATGTACCCATTAAAGGATAAATTATCTTCAGACACCATCTTTGCACATCCTCCCTTGATAGAGGCAAAAAAGAATGACTGGGGGTTATGGGTAGGGTTGCCACCTTTCTTGGAAGAAAATACCGGCCATGCTAATTAACATAAATTTGCATAAATAATTAAACAGCATAACTCAAAAAACAGAATTTATGCTTACCTGATAAATTACTTTCTCCAACGGTGTGTCCGGTCCACAGCGTCATCCATTACTTGTGGGAAATGTTCTCCCCCACAGAGAAAGGCAAGGAGAGCACACAGCAAGAGCTGTCCATATAGCTCCCCCTCTGGCTCCGCCCCCCAGTCATTCGACCGACGGTTAGGAGAAAAAGGAGAAACTATAGGGTGCCGTGGTGACTGTAGTGTATAAAGAAAAATTTTTCAACCTGATTAAGAAACCAGGGTGGGCCGTGGACCGGACACACAGTTGGAGAAAGTAATTTATCAGGTAAGCATAAATTCTGTTTTCTCCAACATTGGTGTGTCCGGTCCACAGCGTCATCCATTACTTGTGGGAACCAATACCAAAGCTTTAGGACACGGATGAAGGGAGGGAGCAAATCAGGTTACCTAAACGGAAGGCACCACGGCTTGCAAAACCTTTCTCCCAAAAATAGCCTCCGAAGAAGCAAAAGTATCAAATTTGTAGAATTTGGCAAAAGTGTGCAGAGAAGACCAAGTCGCTGCCTTACATATCTGGTCAACAGAAGCCTCGTTCTTGTAGGCCCATGTGGAAGCCACAGCCCTAGTAGAGTGAGCTGTGATACGGTCAGGAGGCTGCCGTCTGGCAGTCTCATAAGCCAAATGGATAATGCTTTTCAGCCAGAAAGAGAGAGAGGTAGCAGTATCTTTTTGACCTCTCCTCTTACCAGAGTAAACGACAAACAAGGATGAGGTTTGTCTAAAATCTTTTGTTGCTTCTAAATAGAACTTTAAAGCACGAACAACATCTAAATTGTGTAATAAACGTTCCTTCTTTGAAACTGGATTCGGACACAGAGAAGGAACAACTATTTCCTGGTTGATGTTCTTGTTGGAAACAACTTTTGGAAGAAAACCAGGCTTAGTACGCAAAACAACCTTATCTGAATGAAAAACCAGATATGGTGGATTACACTGCAAAGCAGATAATTCAGAAACTCTTCTAGCAGAAGAAATAGCAACCAAAAACAGAACTTTCCAAGATAATAACTTAATATCTATGGAATGTAAAGGTTCAAACGGAACCCCTTGAAGAACTGAAAGAACTAAATTTAGACTCCAAGGAGGAGTCATGGGTCTGTAAACAGGCTTAATTCTAACCAAAGCCTGAACAAAAGCTTGTACATCTTGCAAAGCTGCCAGTCGTCTGTGCAACAAGACAGATAAAGCAGAAATCTGTCCTTTTAGAGAACTAGCTGACAACCCTTTATCCAAACCTTCTTGGAGAAAGGAGAGAATCTTTGGAATTTTAATCTTACTCCAGGAGAATCCTTTGGATTCACACCAACAGATATATTTTTTCCATATTTTATGGTAAATCTTTCTAGTCACAGGTTTTCTGGCTTGGACCACAGTATCTATCACAGAATTTGAAAACCCACGCTTGGATAAAATTAAGCGTTCAATTTCCAAGCAGTCAGCTGCAGAGAAACTAGATTTGGATGTTCGAATGGACCTTGTACTAGAAGATCCTGTCTCAAAGGTAGCTTCCATGGTGGAGCCGATGACATATTCACCAGGTCTGCATACCAAGTCCTGCGTGGCCACGCAGGAGCTATCAGAATCACCGAGGCCTTCTCCTGTTTGATCCTGGCTATGAGCCTGGGAAGGAGAGGAAACGGTGGAAACACATATGCTAGGTTGAACGACCAAGGCGCTACTAATGCATCCACTAGAGTCGCCTTGGGATCCCTGGATCTGTACCCGTAGCAAGGAATCTTGAAGTTCTGACGGGACGCCATTAGATCCATGTCTGGAATGCCCCATAATTGGGTTAACTGAGCAAAGACCTCCGGATGGAGTTCCCACTCCCCCGGATGGAAAGTCTGACGACTCAAATAGTCCGCCTCCCAGTTGTCTACTCCTGGGATGTGAATAGCAGATAGATGGCAGGAGTGATTCTCTGCCCATTGGATTATCTTGGTTACTTCCTTCATCGCTAGGGAACTCTTTGTTCCCCCCTGATGATTGATGTACGCAACAGTCGTTATGTTGTCCGACTGAAATCTTATGAACCTGGCTTCCGCTAGCTGAGGCCAAGCCAGGAGCGCATTGAATATAGCTCTTAGTTCCAAAATGTTTATCGGGAGAAGCGACTCTTCCCGCGACCATAGGCCCTGAGCTTTCAGAGAGTCCCAGACCGCGCCCCACCCCAAGAGGCTGGCGTCGGTCGTGACGATGACCCACTCCGGTCTGCGGAAACTCATTCCCTGAGACAGGTGATCCTGGGTCAACCACCAGAGAAGTGAGTCCCTGGTTACCTGGTCTACTTGAATTTGGGGAGACAAGTCTGTATAGTCCCCATTCCACTGATTGAGCATGCACAGCTGTAATGGTCTTAGATGAATACGAGCAAAAGGAACCACATCCATTGCTGCGACCATTAGTCCTATTACTTCCATGCATTGAGCTATGGAGGGGTGAGGAATAGAGTGAAGAACTCGACAAGCTTTTAGAAGCTTTGTCTTTCTGACTTCTATGAGAAAGATCTTTATTTCCACAGAATCTATTATTGTTCCCAGAAAAGGAACCCTTGTGGACGGTGACAGTGAACTTTTTTCTATGTTCACCTTCCACCCGTGAGATCTGAGAAAAGCCAACACAATGTCTGTATGAGCTCTCGCTTTGGAAAGAGACGACGCTTGGATTAGGATGTCGTCTAGATAAGGTGCTACAGCTATGCCCCTCGGTCTTAGGACCGCTAGAAGGGACCCTAGCACCTTTGTGAAAATTCTGGGAGCGGTGGCTAAACCGAATGGAAGAGCCACAAACTGGTAATGTTTGTCCAGAAAGGCGAACCTCAGGAACTGATGATGAGATTTGTGGATTGGGATATGCAGATACGCATCCTTTAGATCCACGGTAGTCGAAAATTGACCCTGCTGGATTGTCGGAAAGATTGTCCGAATGGTTTCCATCTTGAAGGATGGAACTCTGAGGAACTTGTTTAATATCTTTAAATCCAGAATTGGCCTGAAAGTTCCCTCTTTTTTGGGAACCACAAACAGATTTGAGTAAAAACCTAGACCTTGTTCCCCGGAGGGGACTGGGTTTATCACTCCCATCTTTGATAGGTCTCTTACACAATGTAAGAATGCCTGTTTCTTTATCTGGTCTGAAGATAAGCGAGACAGGTGGAACCTTCCCTTTGGAGGAAGTCCCTTGAATTCTAACAGGTATCCCTTGGAAACTATCTCTAGCGCCCAGGGATCCAGAACATCTCTTGCCCAAGCCTGAGCGAAGAGAGATATTCTGCCCCCTACCAGATCCGGTCCCGGATCGGGTGCTACCCCTTCATGCTGTCTTGGTAGCAGCAGCAGGTTTCTTGGTTTGTTTACCCTTGTTCCAGCCTTGCATGGGCTTCCAAGCGGGTTTGGGCTGGGCCGCGTTACCTTCTTGTCTAGCGGCAGTGGAGTTATTAGCCGGTCCGTTCCTGAAATTGCGAAAGGAACGAAAATTAGACTTGTTCTTAGCCTTAAAAGGCCTATCCTGTGGGAGGGCATGGCCCTTACCCCCAGTGATGTCTGAAATAATTTCCTTCAATTCCGGCCCAAAAAGGGTCTTACCCTTGAAAGGAATATTCAGTAACTTAGTCTTGGACGACACATCTGCCGACCAGGATTTTAGCCAAAGCGCCCTCCGCGCTACTATAGCAAAACCTGAGTTTTTTGCCGCCAATTTCGTTATTTGAAAGGCGGCATCCAATATAAAAGAATTAGCTAACTTTAATGCGTGAATTCTGTCCATGACTTCTTCATAGGAAGTCTCTTTCTGGAGCGACTTTTCTAGTTCTTCGAACCAAAAGGACGCCGCTGAAGTGACAGTAATAACACACGTAGCTGGTTGAAGGATGAACCCTTGCTGAACAAAAATCTTTTTAAGCAATCCTTCCAATTTTTTATCCATAGGATCTTTGAAAGCGCAGCTGTCCTCTATAGGAATAGTTGTGCGCTTCGCTAGTGTTGAAACAGCTCCCTCAACCTTCGGGACCGTTTGCCATGCGTCCCTTCTAGGGTCTACTATGGGAAACATTTTCTTAAATATAGGAGGTGGGGCAAAGGGTACACCTGGCTTCTTCCACTCCTTTTCCACTATGTTCGCTACTCTCTTAGGTATTGGAAAAGTGTTGTCGTGCACTGGGACCTCTAAAAATTTGTCCAATTTGCACAACTTCTCTGGTACTACCATGGAATCACAGTCATCCAGAGTAGCTAATACCTCCTTAAGCAAAGCGCGGAGATGTTCTAGATTAAACTTAAATGCCACTATACCAGGTTCTGCCTGTTGAGAAATTTTTCCTGAGTCTGAAATTTCACCCTCAGACAGCCCTTCCCTTACAGCCAATTCCGATTGATGCGAGGGTAAAATAGGTAAGGCATCGTCAGCGTCTGATTGTTCATCCTTTTTATCTGTATTTAAAACTGAACAATCACGCTTTCTCTGAAAAGCTGGCAGTTTGGATAAAAGATTTGCTATAGAATTATCCACTACTGCTGATAATTGTTGCATAGAAATAAGCACTGGCGCGCTAGGTGTCGCCTGCGCGGGCAAAGCTGGTGTAGACACAGAAGGAGAGGATGTAGAGCTATCCCCACTACCTTCATTAGATAAATCATCTTGGGCAACATTATGAAAAATAACAGAGCTGTCCTGATTTTGTTTGGACGCTATGGCGTAATTATCACAAACACTCGAAGGGGGAACCACATTTGTCTCTATACACACAGAACATAGGTTATCTGATGGAACAGACATGTTAAACAGATTTAGGCAGGCAAACAATGCAATAAAAACGATTTTAAACAAAAACGTTACTGTCTCTTTAAATAATAAAATGACACATTTATTTCTGAATGTTCAAAAAAACTATGAAGGCAATATCCGATTTTTCTGAAATTTGGACCCCAGTGTCTTAATGCTTAGAAAGTATTGCACAGCAAATATGGAGACTCTAGCTCTTAAAACAAGCAAACCGGAGCTAATTGTTGGATTTAACCGTTTTTATACACCACAATCCCAGCAACAGCCTTGCTGCAGCTGTTTACCTTCCTTAGGGGTCACCATTCACAGAAAAAAGCCTTTTGGAGTCACTTTCTGAGCCACAGGACCCTCTCACATGAATCTGCATGCACTGCCTTGAAATTCAACTGCGCAGCTGAAGCGCCAAAATGAGGCTTCCTCCCTCAGCACACTAGAGTGAAGGGGCCTTCCTGACTAGATTTAGGTGTCTAAAACAAGCCAGATCAATAAAAAATGTTCCCAAGTGTATGTGAGCTTATAAAATATTTCAAATGGTATAATATTGTAATAAAAACCAATCGATTTAGCCCCTAACAGTGTCTACCAGCATAAAAAACAAAAAGGGGAAGCCTGTTATCTTTTTTGCTGAGGTGAAAGAAAAATGGCTTACCGTTTCCCCTGAGGGGAAAAATGACTGTCATCTAGCATTAGCCTGTGTTGTTAGAAGGAGGCTAGTCATACCTGAAGCAGATGAGTCTGCAAACTGTTACCCCCAACTGAAGTTCTCCTGTTTCAACAGTACTGCGTGGTAACAGTAATGGATTTTAGTTACTTGTGCTAAAATCATAGCCCTCTTAAACAGAAATCTTCATCACTTTTCTGTTATAGAGTAAATAGTACAAGCCAGCACTATTTTAAAATAACAAACTCTTGATAGAAGAAAAACTACAACTAACACCACAAACTCCTCGCCATCCCCGTGGTAGATGCTACTTGTTCAGAGCGGCAAGGAGAATGACTGGGGGGCGGAGCAAGAGGGGGAGCTATATGGACAGCTCTTGCTGTGTGCTCTCCTTGCCTTTCCCTGTGGGGGAGAACATTTCCCACAAGTAATGGATGACGCTGTGGACCGGACACACCAATGTTGGAGAAACTAAAGCTGATAGGACTGATTTTAAATGCTCATTTGTTTATAACTTGTATTCATAATACTCAGAAGAAGTTTCATTTTGACAGGGGCTTTCTTTCAATATTTATTCATTATTTTCTACATTGACATAAACCTTAAAAATACCGGTCGTGTCGGTAAAATACCGGCTGGATGGCAACCCTAGTTATGGGTAAGGGAAGTGATACTTAACAGCTCTGCTGGGGTGCTCTTTGCCTCCTCCTGATGGCAAGGAGAGAATATCCCACTAGTAATTTGAATGATTTGTGGACTCTCCATGCCTTAGGAAATAAATATGTACATACATATGCATCTTTAGACATGTATCTGTACGTATCTCAATGAAAGCCCTTCTCATATCTTTGAGCCTTTATAACTTTTTGATGCAATAATTTTTGTGAATAATTGTTATTAGACAGTCTTCTCATGAGTGTAACTGTACTTTGTAATGTATTTTTTAAGTGTTTTGTGCAATTTTTTTATTTTGGAAAACAGTTAACCAACGCTCTGAGATTGGGGTAATGATTCTCGCGTAAATAAAGATTGTGCTAGCGATATCGCGTTTGGCTCCACTTGTAATATCAGTGCAGTGAAAAATTCTCACAAAAAGACGATATCGCTTGCGCAAAACCGTTCGCACCTCACTTGTAATCTAGCCCATAGTGTCTAAATAAATATGAATTAGGCTTAAAGGGACAGTCTACTTGAAAAGGTTTATTGTTTAAAAAGATAGACAATTTATTACATAAAACTGTTATATTAATATACTTTTTACCTCTGTGATTACCTTGTATCTAAGCCTCTGCAGACTGCTCCCTTTTTCAGTTCTTTTGACAGACTTGCATTTTAGCCAGTCAGTGCTGACTCCTAAATAACTCCACTGGAGTGAGCACAAAGTTATCTATATGACACATATGAACTAGCACTGTCTAACTGAAAAACTCTCAAAATGCACTGAGATAAGAGGCAATTTTCAACGGTTTAGAAATCAGTTTAAGCCTACCTGGGTATTTAGGAATACCAAAAGAACAAATTAAATTACAATTGCATGTCCTATCTGAATCATGAAAGTTTAATTTTGACTAGACTGTCACTCCTTTTAATTGTGTTTGTATTTGGAAATTTTAGTCTGACAGGAAGAACCTTTGTTTAAATCAGCTAATAGAATTTCTGAAGCTCTCATCCTATTGGCAGATTTGAATTTTTCTGCCAATAGGAATGCAAGGTACCCAAAATATAAAACGGGTACCTTGCATTCAAGCTTCAGTGTGCGGCGACAATTGCATGAAGAGGATCCTCCCCGCTGGATGTCTTTGCAGCCTCCAGTCTTGCTCCGCGGCCACCTCCGTGCCTCCTTTGCTCCGGATGAAGATAGAAGAGGTCCCCGCGCTGGACGAAGATGTCGCCGCCTGGAAGAAGACCTTCTCCGCCGGACATCAGGAATAGTGAGTACCTATTTAGAAGTTAGACTTTGGTTTTATTTTTTGGGTTTGTTTTTTTTTTTAGATTAGGCATTTTTTTTTATTTTAATGGGCTGCAAAAGAGCTGATTGCCCTTTTAAGGGCAATGCCCATACAAATGCCCCTTTAGGGGCAATGGGTAACTTAGGTTTTTTAGTGTTAGGTTTTTTTATTTTGGGGGGTTTGGTGGGGTTTAATGTTAGGGGTTAATTTGTATTTTTGAGGTAAAAAAGCTGATGGCCTTAGGGCAATGTCCTACAAAACGCTCTTTTAAGGGCTATTGGTAGTTTAGTCTTAGATTAGGGGGTGTTTTTATTTTGGGAGGGCTTTTTTATTACTATAGGAGTATTAGATTAGGTTTATTTTTTATTTTTGATAATTTGATTTATTTTGTTCTGTAATTTTAGACTTTTTTATTTTTTGTAATTTTATATTTATTTATTTTAATTGTAACTTAGTAATTTTTTATTTTATGCTATTGGGGTTAATTTAGAGGGTTTTAGGTTAGGAGGCTTAGTGATTAGATTAGTTATTTGCATTGTGGGGGGATGGTGGTTTAGAGGTTAATACACGTTATTGTAAGTTGCGTTGTAGGGGGATGGCGGTTTAGGGGTTAATGGTTTAAATAGTTTCTTTGCGTTGTAGGGGGATGGCAGATTAAGGGTTAATAGTTTAAACAGGTACTTTGCGTTGTGGGGGATGGCAGTTTAGAGGTTAATAAATTTATTATAAATTGTGATGTGGAGGGTTGTCGGATTAGGGGTTAATAACTTTTATTATTAGTTGCGATTTGGGGGGTGGTGGATTAGAGTTTAATAACTTTATTGTTAGTTGCAATGAGGGGGTTGGCGGTTTAGTGGTTAATACATTTATTATTAGTTGCAATGCAGGTAGGATGGCGGATAGAGGGGTTTTGACGTGTCGGGTTTATTTTTGGGAGGCGGGTTAGATTTAAATGGGAAAGAGATCTCAAAAAGCACAGTTTTTCCTATTTTAAACCTAATTGAGCTGGGTTTAATTTTTCTCAATGTATCGGCAGCCTCCGACAGTGTATTAACGGTTTGCGCGGTCATTGGAGACCTGGTATTATTTATAGATTAGTGGCTTCTGATACTTTGTATGGGACATGAAAATGTTTTCGGCAACCGGAGTCCGCTTGCCGAAATTAAGGTATAAAGGGCCGTTGGAAGCAGTAGGTGAACGATATTGCTTCCGACAGCATATATATCGGTTTTTCGCAAACCTAATTACGGCTCAGTGGAAATGAGCCCTTTGTTAATAAAGATAAAAAAGCCCCACCTTCCTATTACAAAAATGTTTCATTGTTGTATAATGTTATAATATGTATGTAAAGTCTTGTCGTCAGTGTATAAATCATGTATTTTGCATTTGCCGTATTTTTTTTCTTTATTTAGGAAGAAGATTTTGAGTTAACAAAATTTATGTTTTATAGAAGACAGTAGACAGAACTTTTTATTTTATTTATGTATTGCTGAAATGAGTTCTCATTATATTGTGATCGTACTGTAACAAACGTGTTCTATTTAAAAAACACATAAGTTACTGAGCGGTGACAATATTCTAAGTAAAACACGTTCAGAACAGTGAGAACTCACGTCAGCAATACATAAATAAAAAAAAAGAAATCACAGCTGCAGCGGAGTTAAAGGGACAAAATTTCAATCCACACGGATGCATCTCAGTTTTGAATAGAAGCATTCTTGTAATATATTTTGTATTAGCAAAAATGCTTCTGATAAAAGCTATAGCTGTTTCAAATATGTTTTTAAGTATGCTCTGTGCACAAGCATATTAAACACAGCCTAAGGTGCTTGTACTATCTGGTAATGACTCAATTTGTTAATTGCCGGTATGATACAAGCCCCTACTGGTGCTCTGAGCAGCTGCAGTATTTAAAATGCTGGTGAGCTGATAATATTTAAGTATGCTTCACATGCACGTGCAGAGAAAAATGCTAACACTAAAACAGTGATAACTTTGCTAGAAGCATTTTTGCCAATACATGTATATTGCAAGTATGTTTCTATTCAATGATGTAATTCATCTATGTGCAGTTCAATTTTGACCGGAGTGTACCTTTTTAAAGCAACACAAATGTTATTGAAAAGCAGGTGATACGTGGGTTTTCATGGGCCTTTTTAAATGTTTTTTAGTGACTTCAGATTTCAAAACTTCTCTAAATGTACCACTCCAGTCATTCGACCGAAGTTAGGAAGAGAAAGGAAAAGCCAAGGAGCAGAGGTGACTGAAGTTTAACAAAAATAAAATAAAATCCTGTTGCTAGAAAAACAACATGGGGGGGCGTGGACTTGTCATATAGTAAAATAAATAAATTTATCAGGTAAGCATAAATTTCCTTTTCTTTTACAAGATATGACGAGTCCACGGATATCATCCTTACTTATGGGATACAATACCAAAGTTATAGGATACGGATGAAAGGGAGGGACAAGACAGGGAACCTAAACAGAAGGCACCACTGCTTGAAGAACCTTTCTCCCAAAAACAGCCTCAGACGAAGCAAAAGTATCAAATTTGGAAAATTTGGAAAAAGTATGAAGAGAAGATCAAGTTGCAGCCTTACAAATCTGTTCAACAGAAGCATCATCTTTAAATGCCCATGAGAAGGCCACAGCCCTAGTAGAATGAGCCGTAATACGTTCTGGAGGCTGCTGTCCAGCAGTCTCATATGCAACCCGGATGATATTCTTCAGCCAAAAAGAAAGAGAGGTAGCCGTAGCCCTACGTTTCCCAGCAAAAACCACAAACAATGAAGATGTTTGGCGAAAATCCTTAGTCGCCTGCAAGTAAAACTTTAAGGAAAAAACTACGTCCAAATTATGTAACATACGCTCCTTCTTAGAAGAAGGGTTAGGACATAATGAAGGAACAACAATCTCCTGATTAATATTCTTATTAGAAACCACCTTAGGAAGAAAACCAAGTTTGGTACGTAACACTAACTTATCAGAATGGAAAATCAGATAAGGAGAATCACATTGTAATGCCGAAAGCTCAGAAACTCTGCGAGCAGAAGAAATAGCAACCAAAAATAAAACTTTCCAAGATAACAACTTAATATCAATGGAATGCATAGGTTCAAACGGAACCCCTTGAAGAACATTAAGAACTAAATTCAAACTCCATGGAGGAGCAATTGGTCTAAACACAGGCCAGATTCTAGTCAGGGCCTGACAAAAAGATTGAACATCTGGAACATCTGCCAGACGCTTGTGTAACAAAATAGACAAAGCAAAAATCTGTCCCTTTAAGGAACTAGCTGACAACCCCCGCTTAGATAAAATCAAGTGTTCAATCTCCAAGCAGTCAGCTGCAGAGAAATTAGATTTGGATGATGGAAGGGTCCCTGAATGAGAAGGTCCTGCCTCAATGGAAGCTTCCACAGCGGCAGGGAGGACATGTCCACCAGATCGGCATACCAAGTCCTGCGCGGCCACGTAGGAGCAATAAGAATCACCTAAGCTCTCTCCTGTTTGATTCGAGCAATCACCCGGGCAAGGAGAGCAAACAGTGGAAACACATAAGCTAGGTTGAACGACCAAGGCACTGCCAAGGCATCTATCAGATCGGCCTGAGGATCCCTGGACCTGGATCTGTATCTTGGGAGCTTGGCATTCTAACGAGACGCCATCAGATCCAATTCCGGTCTGCCCCACCTGAGAATCAGGGTGGCAAAAACCTCCGGATGGACTTCCCATTCCCCCGGATGAAACGTCTGTCTGCTCAAAAAATCCACCTCCCAGTTGTCCACTCCTGGGATGTAGATTGCTGACAGATAACAAGAGTGAGCCTCCGCCCACCGAATTATCTTGGATACTTCTGTCATCGCTAAGGAACTCCTTGTTCCTCCCTGATCAATGATGTAAGCCACAGTCGTGGTGTTGTCCGACTGAAATCGGATACATTTGTTCGAAGCCAACTGAGGCCAAGCCTGAAGCACATTGAATATTGCTCTTAACTCAAGAATATTGATGGGATGTAGAGACTCCAACCGAGTCCACACACCCTGAGCCTTCAGGGAATTCGACTGCACCCCATCCTAGTAGGCTTGCGTCTGTTGTCACTATCACCCATGAGGGTCTGCGGAAGCACGTCCCTTGGGACAGATGCTCCAGCGACAACCACCAAATAAGAGAGTCTCTTGTCTCCCGATCCAGATCTATCTGAGGAGACAAATTTGCATAATCTCCATTCCACTGTCTGAGCATGTCTTTATTAAAAATATTTTTTCTTTACATTGCAAGGCTCTCTCAATACATGAGGGACATAGGGTAACAGGGGGCTCCACAATGGCATCTAATCACATGACACACATAGTATGTTCTAGATCCTCCATGTTGTACAAATATAAAGGCCAGCCTGGTCGTGACTCTGAGAAATAAAAATCTGTGTACTGTGTCTTTAATATAAATTATCACAGGCCGTTTGCAAAATGATCCTAAATGATCACAAAAAACAATATGAACTGAGCTTGTCTTAACCCCTTAAAACTCTGATTAATTCTGAAAGGAAATGCTCAATACACTTCAGCACCCACAGACACCTCACCGCAGCTCTGCTGCGGCTCCTACCTGTCTCCACGACCAACTGCCAGCATAAAAAAACGGCAATCTTAAAAGCCCCTGCACATATGATACAAGCGTGCTTAGGAGCCGTAGATGAAAAGCACCGTCGTCTTCATAAACAAGCTGCGCCACTGAAGCGTGCAAGATTAGGCCCAGCCCTTCGTGGGCGTATTAAACAACACCTGATAATTAACTTGCCACCATACAAAGGAGTCTCAACGAAAATTGAGGTTCTCCCTCTGACTCCGGTGCAACAACCCAGTGTCAGCCCATTATGAATGTCATCACACACTGATACAAGCGTGTTTAATAAACGATTGCCCTCACACACTGTTACCGTGCATTAAAACAGATCCCAGCCCCTCTAACTAATATTATGGTGTATGAAAGAGGGAGATGGGAAAGCTACATGTTACGGTCCATTCCTCTACCAATGAACCCACACTAGCAGAAAGAGAAAGTGTTAACTTGAGCCCTTTCACAAATAGAGGAAGTATTACAGTCAAACTGAGATCAGCATACAAGCCCCAAATATAGTAGACTGCGCTTTCCTCTATGCTGAGGAACAGCATCATGATCCTTCAGTGTCAAGAGGTCCACTCTTCCTCCTGAGGTCCTGCAAGGATAGAAAAGTCTTAGTTCCCATTCTCTAAGACTATAAATAGAAGAAAGCCTAAGTAAGGGAGGCGCAGTGAGCTTAAAAAGTCCACTAGTTCCCACAGCCTAAGCGGCTATTACTCCAGAAGCTGCTCTATTGAAAAAAAATTGTGCACACAGGCACCATTTAAAATAAAAAACTCTTTATTGAAGAATTCAAAACTAACACCTCATTTTACATCTTCCAATCACTAACACAGGCAAAGAGAATGACTGGAGTGGGAGGGAAGGGAGAAGCTATAAATGCAGCTCTGCTGTGGAGCTCTTTGCCTCCTCCTGCTGACAAGGAGACGGTATCCCATAAGTAAGGATAAAATCCGTGGACTCGTCATATCTTGTAAAATAAATCTTCTCTCTCACTTAGCTTGTTGCTTGGTATTGCAGCCTACTCACCTAGCAGCAGATCTGAGCTGATCCTAATACATTGTATTTTGCTCCATTAACTAACTGTACATGCCTCATTGTGGATTCTGCGTGTATCCTTACCTGTGATACCTAGTGGGCAGCTCAACCTACTAAACCTTACAGACATTTAACCTTGTTTCGCTGGATTAAGAAATCATCCTCATCCTTCCTATTACCTTAGCAGCTACTCCAGAGTTCTGTAAGTGCGGTGATGTCACATGCCAACCTCTGACTACGCTGAAGCAGAGAGTTACACTTGCTCAGAAGTACATTGTCTGGAGACCATCCACTTACCTCCTCTCTACTGAAACTCCTACCCAACTGAATCACAAGTACAGCAACTATAACCTGACAAAATACCAAGCCATAAAAAAGCATGAACCCAGCTGAGATAGTTACTCACATGCAGAATTTGTACCACTTCAAAAAGAAGTAAACAACCTCCCTATGGGTTTTTGCTACCTCTGACAACCCCAATAGGCCTTGGTTAGATATTTCCCTTGACTAAATAGTCGATTTACCACAATCATGTAACAACACTACTATTTTAGTTGTTGTAGATTTATTCAGCAAAATGGTTAATTTGATCCCCAACCATAAACTGCCCAGTGCTTCGGACACTGTTCAACTCTTAAAGGGACACTCAATCAAAATTAACCTTTCATTATTCAGATAGAGCATGCAATTTTAAACAACTTTCCAATTTACTTCCATTAACAACATGTGCACAGTCTTTTTTATATTTAAACTTTTTTGAGTCACCAGCTCCTACTGAGCATGTGCAAGAATAAGTGTGTATGCATTTGTGAATGGCTGAAGCTGTCACATGGTACATGTATGCATTTGTGATTGGCTGATGGCTGTCACATTGTACAGGGGGAGTGGAAAAAGACATAACTTTTAAAATTGTCAGAAAAAATTCTACTACTCATTTGAAGTTCAGACTAAAAGTGCTATTGCATTGTCTTGTTATCTTGCATTTGTTGATTATGCAAATCTACTGTGTTGACTGGTCCTTTAATCACACATGTATTCAAACATCATGGGCTACCCAAATCGATTTAACAGACGGGGATCTCAATTCACAAGTAAATTCTGGACTGAGTTCTGTAAATCACTTGATGTGGATAAAATACTGACTTTAGCATATCATCCCCAGTCAAATGGGCAAACCGATAAAGATGCAATCAGTGGTTGGAACAATTCCTACAAAGTTTCTGCAGTAATCAGCAACACCTTTGGTCCACTTACCTTCTGTTATAATAACACCGTACACTCAACCACCAGACAAACACCGTTTTTTATCAACTACGGCTACCATCCTACCTTTCACTTACTTCCAGATAACCAAAGTTCCTGTCCGATTGTCACTGATCTAACGAATTCCATATCATCAAATTTCTCATCTATACAATCTGCCAATGACCACGCAAAAGAGGGCCAAAAGACTTATTATGATAAAAGAAGGTCTCCAGCCCCAGTGTATTCTACAGGAGATCTCATCTGGCTGTCCACAAAAAAATTTGAGATTAACTAAACCATCTAAAAAGCTTTCCTTCCTGTACATAGGACCCTATCCTATCGTTCAAATCATTGTCAATGCAGTACGTTTTCGTCTACCAGATACATTAAGGATTCATCCTACCTTCCATGTCTCCCTGCTGAAACCTTACCGAGTAGTATGAGGTTCAACCACCAATGATTCTGGTTCACAGGTTTCAATAGATCCAGATACTGAATATGAGGTGCAGACAATTTTGAACTCAAGACGTTATTGTGGTACCCTGCAATATCTAATACACTGGAAGGATTATACCCACAATGATAATTCTTGGGAGCCTGCAACCAACATCTCTGCTCCCAGGTTGGTCTCTAGATTTCATCAACGGAATCCCGATCGCCTCATCCATGAGCCGCGGAGCTGCTCCTAGAGGGGGGTGTCATGTCATGTTCATACCTCTGTTAACATGTCTGTTACTTCTCCTTTAACTCAGGGGAGTTTCTTACATACTTCCTGTATAAAATCTCCTCTCTCACTTAGCTTGTTGCTTGGTATTGCAGCCTACTCTCCTAGCAGCAGATCTGAGCTAATCCTAATACATTGTATTTTGCTCCATTAACTAACTGTACGTTCCTCATTGTGGATTCTGCGTGTATCCTTACCAGTGATACCTAGTGGGCAGCTCAACCTACTAAACCTTACAGACATTTAACCTTGTTTCGCTGGATTAAGAAATCATTCTCATCCTTCCTATTACCTTAGCAGCTGCTCTGGAGTTCCGTAAGTGCAGAGACGTCGCACGCCAACCTCTGACTACGCTGAAGCCGAGAGTTACACTTGCTCGGAAGAACATCGTCTGGAGACCATCCACTTACCTCCACTCTACTGAAACGAACTCCTACCCAACTGAATCACAAGTACAGCAACTATAACCTGACAAGAGCACTAACAATTATGCGCAAGCGATACAGGGTTTATCGCTGCTAAAAGTGCATGCCAGATTTTCAACTCGTATTACAAGTTGAAAGTAAAAGCACCCGCTTGAGGACAATTCAAGTTAATGCTTCTCGGATTAGTGCAGAGAGAGAGAGGTATAAATATATATGTGGTGTGCGTAACCAAAAAAACCCCTTTGTTGTATTTCTTAAAGGGACACTGTACCCAAAAATTTTCTTTTGTGATTCAGATTGAGCATGACATTTTAAGCAACTTTCTAATTTACTTCTATTATCAAATTTTCTTCATTCTCTTGGTATCTTTATTTGAACTGCAAGAATGTAAGTTTAGATGCCGGCCCATTTTTGGTGAACAACCTGTGTTGTCCTTGCTGATTGGTGGATAAATTCATCCACCAATAAAAAATTGCTGTCCAGAGTACTGAAACCAAAAAAAGCTTAGATGCCTTCTTTTTCAAATAATGATAGCAAGAGAACGAAGAAAAATTGATAATAGGAATAAATTAGAAAGTTGCTTAAAATTGCATGCTCAATCTGAATCACGAAATAAATTTTTTGGGTACAGTGTCCCTTTAAATAGGGAGCTGACCAAATCCCTCCCCTTTGGTTACTGCACACCACCCAGCCCAGGTGTATTCCTGATAAATATACTCAATAAGCTAGAAAGCTTCACACTGTGTAGACATGACTTGCTGCAGTGTGGAAACTGGTTAGTGTAGGACCAGTCTTTATGGGACACCTTGTAAGTGGTGACTGGCTTAGCAGAATATGATAATATTGTGCAACTAAGATCCTATTTCATTTAAAGGCATTTTTTTAAAGCAAAAAAAAATAAAAAATTTGCAGCATAAATATAAGTCAATATTATTGTGAGATGTTAATCCAAATTTTATTTGAACTATGTAAGTATATTTAGCAGATAGAAGTATATTTGTTTTTGCAGCACAAATATAAGCTCATATTATTGCGAGATGTTTATCCCAATCTTATTAGAAGCTATGTAAGTATATTTGGCAGACAGAAGCATATACAAATATGCCATGAAAGAGTGGACTTAAGTGGTTGGATGTGCACCAATATTTTTTGTTGTTTTGAAATTATTTTGGTCACTTTGGTAGCACTCCCACAATATGTGTGTTAAGATTAAACAGTCCTTTTGTGGTGTGCGTAACCAAAAAAAAACCTTTGTTGTATATATATATATATATATATATATATATATAGAGAGAGAGAGAGAGAGAGAGAGAGGTATTAATATATATTGTACCAAAAATAATTTTATATATATATATATATATAGAGAGAGAGAGAGAGAGAGAGAGAGAGAGAGAGAGAGAGAAGTATTAATATATATTGTACCAAAAAGAATTATATATATATATATTTATAGAGCGAGAGAGAGAGAGAGAGAGAGAGAGAAAGAGAGAGAGAGAGAGAGAGCGGTATTAATATATATTGTACCAAAAAAATCATATATGTTTATATAAATATTTTTTATTAATAAATAGAACATATCCTTCTATGTAAAGAACATTGGAATGTGAATTTCTTTCCTAAATATTTGTCTAACAATATCAAATTTTGTAATTTCCTAAATGAAAGATGGACAGAATATTTTCAGTTGAAAATGGTTCTGTTCTGCATTCGGAAATGTTGTGGAAAGCTTTCAAAGCAGTAAGTTAGGGAGAACGACTGGTCTATGTAATAAGAGAGAATAAAAAATACAATAAGCGTAGGATTCAGCTCACAAATCCGTTAATAAACAGGTATAAGCAATATACTCAAAATCCGACACACGTGTTAGGTGGAAAAGTTACCTAAAGGCTAAGGGGCATATGTATCAAGCTCTGTAAGGAGCTTGATGCCCCGTGTTTCTGGCGAGTCTGTAGGCTCACCAGAAACAGCAGTTATGAAGCAGCGGTCACAAAGACCGCTGCTCCATAACCTGTCCGCCTGCTCTGAGCAGGAGGACAGACATCGCCGGAAATCAACCCGATCGAGTACGATCGGGTTGATTGACACCCCCCTGTTAGCGGCCTGTTGGCCGCGAATTTGCAGGGGGCAGCGTTGCTCGCCGTATTCAGCGAGGTCTGGCGGACCTGATCCGCACAGTCGGATCAGGTCCGCCAGTCCTTGATAACTAGAGCCCTAAATCTCAAAGAGATGCCTATTTTTTTTAAAAATGAAGAAAAGATGGAGATTAAAAGATTGGGGAATTTTATGAGCTATGGGAATAAAATAAATTTTTAGCCCAATTTGTAAACTCCTCCAAACAATCGAAATATATCAAGTCTTTAAAAGTACAGAATTGTCAGGTTCTTAAATCAGTGGAGATTTTAGGGGCATAACATCAATATTATGAAAAATTATACTGTTCTATTCAAGTTGATATAAAAAAAAGACTTTTATTTGAAGGAATTAAAAATACTTCCAATCATAGCAGACCAAGAACTAACAATTAATTACCCAATTCAAATAGAAGAGATCAAGGCAGCAATTAAAGGAACAGTCTACACCAGAATTATTATTGTTTAAAAACATAGATAAACCCTTTATAACCTACTCCCCGGTTTTGCATAACCAACACTGTTATATAATACACTTTTTTATCTCTGTGATTATCTTGTATCTAAGCCTCTGCAAACTGCCCCCTTATTTCTGTTCTTTTGATAGATTTGCATTTTAACCAATCAGTGCTGGCTCCTAGGTAACTCCACGTGTGTGAGCACAATGTTATCTATATGACATACATAAACTTATGCCCTCTAGGGGTGAAAAATGCATTCAGATAAGAGGCGGCCTTCAGGGTCTAAGAAATTTCCATATGAGCCTACCTAGGTTTAGCTTTCACTTAAGAATACCAAGAGAACAAAGCAAAATTGGTGATAAATGTAAATTGGAAAGTTGTTTAAAATGACATGCCCTACCTGAATCATGAAAGTTTATTTTGCACTAGACTGTCCCTTTAAGAGATTATGCCTAGGTAAAGCTCCAGGTCCTGATGGGCTTCCTGCAGAATTTGATAAAATTCTGGAAAATAAAATTTACCCACTATTACTGAAGATATATAATAATTATTTTCTTGAAGGGAAGAATCCATCCCCATATTTTAAAAAGAGTCTAGAATTATTTGGTTGCATAAAGTAGGTAAACATGTGGAAGAAGTTGATATATCATCCCATTTTATTATGAAATACTGACTACAAAATCTTAACACAAATGCTCCTCTCATACATCCGGATCAGATCAGATTTATGAAAATGGAGAACCTTGATTTTAAATGTTCGAAAACTTGAGTCTATTATTGATCATTTCTTCTCTTCAAAGAAGAAAAGAGAGATTTATGAAAAAGATGTAGCTGTAATCACATTAGACACCCACAAGGCATTTGATTCTTTATCATGGGACCATTCTAAATATGGAAATGTTTTAATATGATACAAATACTATAGAATTACCCTACAGCAACAATCTGTGTAAACGATCTGTACTCATCACGTATTATGTTAAGTAGGGGTACTAGACAGGGATGTCCAATTTCCCCATTATTATTTGACCTGGTCTATTTATCTTAGGGATAATATTACCGAAATAAAATGAAAATAAGTTGGCCTTATATGCAGACCCTATGTTAGTGTTCACAGAAGACCTCTCCACCAATTTACCGATCTTATTGAATGCCTTAGAAATATTTAAATCTTTTTCAGGTTTTTCTATAAACAAATCTAAAACTGAAATAATCTGATTAGTTAAAAATGATCATTCTCTAATGATTCCTTTTTAAAAGCCCAAGATGCAATAAAGTATTTTGGTTTAAAGTTTTCTAAAATCTGAAGAATCGGTATGCTTTAAACATTTCTCCTTAAATTTAGTCTTTACAAAAAGATCTACAACAACAATTAATTACGGGGAGGCAAAAAGTGAGTTTAAAATCCTCCACTAAGCACAGAATATAGGTGTCTATTTAACAAGGGCCAAATGTCCCCTGTTCCCGAATGACCCCTGTTCCCCAGTGGATGCAGCGGCAAATGGTGTTGACTGACAAAGGTTTACTAAATTAATTTCAAGCCCATATCAGGATATCCATTACAGATTCATGACGGTTTTTGATACAGTGACATCTGAGATTTGACCGGATTCCTTGAATCTTTTAAATATATTGTGCACTGTAGAATGTGAAATACCCCAAATCCTACCGATTTGTCTTTGGGGAATGTTGTTCTAAAAGTGTTGGATTACTCGCTGACACATCTGGCAGATTGGCGAGCCTCGACCCACCCTTGTTCTTGAAGGACTAGGCCTTTTTTGGGGGCTCCTTATATACTATGATTACACGACTGCCTCACCTGTTTAACATCACCTCTAAATTGCCCCGGTCCCAATTTTTTTGGAACGTGTTGCAGTCATCAGATTTGAAATGAGTGTACATTTTCAAAAAATACATTAAATTCAAAAAGTAAAACATCAAATAATGTGTTGTTTGTTTTTTTGCATTTTCCATACTGTCCCAACTTTTTGGGAATTGGGGTTGTAAATTACTCCTTTAAGCCGTTCTTATTATTGTATTGAGATGTCCAAAATTAACTGTATTTAATGTAAACGTATGTCGGTTGATATTCTACATTGCTTTTGGAAATGCCCTTAGGTACAGAGATTTTGGGATAAAATAATTTTTTGAGCATTCAAAATCAAGAAAATGTATGTTAAATTTAATATTTTGCATGTGTTTTTTTTACTAAATATGATGAATTTTGTTGTGAACATATTTTTTCAATACAGTCATTCTCCTTGCTAAGAAGATCCTAAAATATTGGACGTCTCCCAACAAACCTAGACTCTCGGAATTTAAAAACATGATTTGGCATCATTTGTTAAGTGAATAAGTAGACGTGGAATTACGAGATGTAACTAAAATGAAAAGATTTTTTAAGAAATGGGAGAGTTACGTAATTTCTTTGGATCTTGAGCTTCAGAAACTTATTTTTCCATTTAGAACTACCAATTTTATTCTGGAAGACAATTTAAGAGGAGAATGGTTGTATAATTGGGGGTACTGACAGAGAGAAGCAACTAGATTTAGATTATATTATTATAGGATAGGTAATTAGAATGATTGACCCATTTTTTTGTTTATTTTGATTAAGCTGTTAGCAATAGGATTTTTATATTATGTTGTACGACTATTTTTTTTCTTCAAAAAGGATCAGAGATATATAAAAATGTAAGAAAAGTTTAAAAGTTTTTGGTTTTGATCTGATTGATAGGAGATATGTCTCCTTTATTTATACCTGTACCTACATGGTTTCATTTGTCATTAGGAGGCTGAAAACTTGAGGTTTAGTTATTCTTAGTTGAAATATGTTAATCAGACATCATTGAACAGACTAACAATTTGCAATATTTCTTGCACAAATGGCTACATTACAGAGGTAGATTGTTATTCCTGGAAGGTGGATTTTACATATTATGTTGTTGTTTTATTGTATATGTGAGACTGTATACTCATGTTATGCTGACGGAGAGGTGAATATGTTTAAAATAAATGTCTAACTTTACTTATGAACCTCAATAATAAAAATAATATAAAAACTATATCACTCCAAGAAGTATTAACAGCTATAGAATCCCTAAGGATCAGGAAAAGCACAGAACCGGACGGGTTTCCAAATCATTACTACACTAGTTTTAAAGAAATTTTAGCACCACACCTCCTAACAGTGTTCCAAAATATTGACAACTCTCCCTCATTCCCTGAATCCTTTCTAGAAGCCCACATAACAGTACCCCCAAAGATGGAAAAAAACTCTGAAGATGTTAGTAGTTATCGCCCCATTTCATTACTTAATTCAGACATTAAGATCTATAGCAAAATCTTAGCAAACCATATAAACAAAATCTTAGATGATCTCCTTCATGTGGATCAAGTTGGCTTTGTACCCAAAAGAGAGGCCAGCGATAATACCATTAGAGCTTTGACACTAATGTCATACGCAAAACAGCACCAGATCAAATCAGTACTGATAACCCTAGATGCGGAGAAAGCTTTCGACCACACAGACTGGTGTTTTTAAAAAACTATACTCGAGGCATTTGGCTTTGGACACAAAATGATCAGCAGAATCCTTAGCCTTGACTCGAACCCCATTGCTAGAGTCAGAACAAACGGTGCCCTTTCAGACACCTTTAAAATATATAACGGTACCAGACAGGGCTAGCTCTTATCCCCCATTCTATTTGTGTTGCCAATAAAGGTTTTGGCAGCCCACATACATCAGAATAGATCTATATCAGGCATACATATAGGACCCCACTCCTACAAGATAGCGATGTACGCCGACGACTTACTCCTCTCCCTTTCTGACCCACTGAACTCCCTCCAGTCGGCTCTCACAGAAATCAAACTCGTTGGCCAATATTCACATTTTATGATTAACAAAAACAAATCAGAAATACTAAATATCAACTTTGCTACATTACACACATTAAGTTCTTTAAAACTGCAAAAAAAAAACAAAAAAAAACAGCAAAATATTGGGGAATATTCCTCACCCCTAACCCGACATTACTTTTTAAATCAAATTACTTAACTTTATTGCAGAACATCGGAAAGGACATAGACACTTGGAACACAAAGCAGATGTTTTGGTGGAGTAGAATACAAGCTATTAAGATGTCAACATTACCCAAAATGTTATATATTATTCAAGCTACCAGTAACCCTGCCTAGACCCTTTATAGAAGAGCTCCAGGGAGTGATTATTAATAATAATTAATAATAAAAAATCATTGCCTTAATAAAAGCTCCATGCTCCATACTGCCAAGGATGGTGCGTTGGGGTTTGCAAATATCAAATTGTACCATGATGCTGTAACATTACAAAGAATATTTGAAAGGCATGGTTTGGAGGGCAAAAAGGCATGGGTAGATATAACTCACATATCCTTAAAACTCCTAGGGTGGGGGCACTATGTTGGGCACCCAAAGAGAGCAGACCATCAAAATGCTTGGATATAGATATTCCCAAACACCTTTTTCAGACTTGGGATAATATTATTACTATATATAGAAACATAACCTTAAGTCACTTTCAGTTATTTCCAATACCAATAAATGCGGAAATCAGAGGAGGGTTAGACCGTAAGAATGTGGGGTGTGAAGAATGGGGATATATTGTCCCTCTAATCAAAGGTTTAAACAGGGCAAGCTAAGACCTAGGGAACAATTAAGGGGTTTGGTGGGACATCACCATTCATCATGGCTTAAATATGCCCAAATTCACCACATGATCCAAACATCACCTTTCAAAAAAGATCTTTTGAGAGGCCTAAACGCCTTTGAATCTATATGCACATCAGGCAACCAAGTGCAAAGACCACTTTCTATAGCTGGGAAAATATTTAACTCTGAGCTTGGGAAAACCTTACCATCCTATACAGATATATGGCATATTGAGTTAGGGGACCAAATCCCACTAGAAAGATGGAAAAGTATTTTCAAACAAACTAAACGCTCTTCTGTATCTACCCAAATTCTAGAGCTAAACACCAAGATCCGAATAAGATGGTATCTTACCCTAGCAAGGCTATCTGTAATATATAAAGGGGCATCAGGGAAATGTTGGAGGGGCTGTGGGGAACATGGCACTTTTCTTCAAATTTGGTGGCACTGTTTAAAGATTAAAAGGTTCTGCAACACGGTAGAAGCACACTTTAAAAAAATATTCTCTGACACTTTCATTTTAACACCACAAATTACGCTTTTAAACAAACTCCCTAAGAATAAGTGCAAATTACGAAAACACCTGTTACAAATAGGGATAAACGGTGAAAAATCCTTGAAGACGAGAAAACAGAATTTATGCTTACCTGATAAATTTCTTTCTCTTACGGTGTGTCCGGTCCACGGCTTCATCCTTACGAGTGGGATATTCTCAATCCCTACAGGAAGTGGCAAAGAGAGCACACAGCAGAGCTGTCCATATAGCTCCCCTCAGGCTCCGCCCCTCCCAGTCATTCGACCGACGGTTAGGAGAAAAAGGAGAACCATAGGGTGCAGTGGTGACTGTAGTTTACAAAAATAAATTTAAACCTGACTAAATTGCCAGGGTGGGCCGTGGACCAGACACACCATAAGAGAAAGAAATTTATCAGGTAAGCATAAATTCTGTTTTCTCTTACATTGGTGTGTCAGGTCCACGGCTTCATCCTTACTTGTGGGAACCAATACCAAAGCTTAAGGACACGGATGAAGGGAGGGAAACAGTCAGGTAACCTAAATGGAAGGCACCACTGCTTGCAAAACCTTTCTCCCAAAAATAGCATCCAAAGAAGCAAAAGTATCGAATTTGTAAAATTTAGCAAATGTATGCAGTGAAGACCAAGTCTCTGCCTTACAGATCTGTTCAACAGAAGCCTCATTCTTAAAAGCCCATGTGGAAGCCACAGCTCTAGTGGAATGAGCTGTAATTTGTTCAGGAGGCTGCCTTCCAGCAGTCTCATAAGCCAACCGGATGATGCTTTTCAGCCAGAACGACAGAGAGGTAGCAGTCGCTTTTTGACCTCTCCTCTTGCCAGAATAGACGACAAACAAGGACGATGTTTGTCTGAAGTCTTTAGTTGCTTTTAGATAAAACTTTAAAGCACTGTGAAAGGACAACGCTTGTATTAGGATGTCGTCTAGGTAAGGTGCTACTGCAATGCCCCTTGGTCTTAGTACCGATAGAAGGGACCCTAGCACCTTTGTGAAAATTCTGGGAGCAGTGGCCAACCCGAAGGGAAGAACCACAAACTGGTAATGTTTGTACAGAAAGGCGAACCTCAGGAACTGATGGTGATCTTTGTGGATAGGAATATGCAGGTACACATCCTTTAAGTCCATGGTAGTCATATATTGACCCTCCTGGATCATTGGTAAGATTGTCCGAATGGTTTCCATTTTGAATGATGGAACTCTGAGGAATTTGTTTAGGATTTTTAAGTCCAGGATTGGCCTGAAAGTTCCTTCCTTTTTGGGAACTACAAACAGGTTTGAGTAAAAACCCAGTCCTTGTTCTGCTGTTGGAACTGGGTGTATCACTCCCATTTTTAGAAGGTCTTCTACGCAACGTAAGAATGCCTGTCTCTTTGTCTGGTCTAAAGACAAGCGAGAAATGTGGAACCTTCCCCTTGGAGGAAGGCTCTTGAATTCCAGAAGGTACCCCTGAGTGACAATTTCTAACGCCCATGGATCCGGAACATCTCTTGCCCAGGCCTGAGCAAAGAGAGAGAGTCTGCCCCCTACTAGATCCGGTCCCGGATCGGGGGCTACCCTTTCATGCTGTCTTGGTAGCAGCAGCAGGCTTCTTGGCCTGTTTACCCTTGTTCCAGCCTTGCAGGGGTTTCCATGCTGGTTTGGACTGGGAAGCGTTACCCTCTTACTTAGTGGCTGTAGAGGTAGAAGCAGGTCCGTTCCTGAAATTGCGAAAGGAATGAAAATTAGACTTGTTTTTAGCTTTGAAAGGTCTATCTTGTGGAAGGGCATGGCCCTTTCCCCAGTGATATCTGAAATAATCTCTTTCAACTCTAGCCCGAATAGGGTCTTACCCTTGAAAGGAATATTAAGCAATTTTGTTTTGGACGACACATCCGCTGACCAAGATTTTAGCCAAAGCGCTCTGCGCGACACGATTGCAAAACCAGAATTTTTCGCCGCTAATTTAGCTAACTGAAAAGCGGCATCTGTAATGAAAGAATTAGCCAACTTCAGGGCGTGAATTCTGTCCATGACCTCATCATAAGAAGTCTCTAGTTTTCTAGTTCCTCAAACCAAAAAGCCGCTGCAGTGGTTACAGGAATAATGCAAGAAATTGGTTGAAGAAGAAAATCTTGTTGAACAAATATTTTCTTAAGTAAACCTTCTAATTTTTTATCCATAGGATCTTTGAAAGTGCAACTGTCTTCTATTGGTATAGTCGTGCGCTTAGCTAGTGTTGAAACTGCCCCCTCTACCTTAGGGACCGTCTGCCACGCGTCCCTTCTGGGGTCAACAATGGGGAACATTTTCTTAAATATAGGGGGGGGAACAAAAGGTACACCTGGCCTCTCCCACTCCCTAGTCACGATATCCGCCACCCTCTTAGGTATCGGAAACGCGTCAGTGTGTACCGGGACCTCTAAGAATTTGTCCATTTTACACAATTTTTCTGGGACCACCAAGGGGTCACAATCATCAAGTGTAGCCAGGATCTCCTTAAGCAGGGCGCGGAGGTGTTCTAGCTTAAATTTAAATGCTATGGTATCTGGCTCTGCCTGTTGAGAAATTTTTCCTGTGTCAGAAATTTCTCCCTCAGACAGGCCCTCCCTCACCGCCAAGTCAGATTTTTGTGAGGGCACTACAGATAAATTATCCACTGCGTCTGATTGCTCATTTTCTGTATTTAAAACTGAGCTATTGCGCTTCCTTGGAAATTCTGGCAGTTTGGATAAAAATGCTGCGAGAGAATTATCCATTACTGCTGCTAACTGTTGTAAAGTAATAGGGATCGATGCGCTAGAGGTACTGGGCATCGCTTGCGCTGGCATAACTGGTGTCGACACAGAAGGAGAAGATAGAGTACTATCCTTACTACCTTCAGCTAAAGATACATCTTGGGCTACATTTTTAAGTGTCACTGTATGGTCCTTAAACTGCTTGGACGCTATAGCACACTTCAAACATAAATTCAATGGGGGTACCGCCATGGCTTTTAAACATATAGAACAAGGGCTATCTGAAGGCTCAGACATGTTTGACAGACTTAGACAGCACTATAATGCAACAAAAAATACTTTTGGAAAAAACGTTACTGTGTCTTTAAATAATAAAAGTGCACACTTTATTACCAAAACATCAAATAACCATCAAATAAACATCCGATATTAATGAAATTTTCACCACATTATCCTAATGCTTTGAAAAGATTGCACACAAATTTTCAGACCAATTAACCCCTTAATGCCCAAACCGGAGCTAAAAACAGCAGTTAACTGGTTAAACACACTACAGCACGATGCCACAGCCTCTACTGTGGCTTTTACCTTCCTTAGGAATTATTTGAAGAAGAAATAAGCCTCTCTGAAGTCCCCTCTGAGGTCTCTGGACTCCACACGTGAAGCTGCATGAACTGTCTAGCCAAAAACAACTGCGCAATTGAGGCGCGAAAATGAGGCCCCCTCCCTCTTCATTACAGAGTGCTGGGGCCTTTGAGGTAGATTAGGAGTCTAATCAAGTGCCAGGCCATCATTTTATACAGAGTCTGAGAAAAATGGCTTACCTACCCCTGTGGGGATTTCTGACAGTCTTCTAGCATTACTGGGTCTTGTTAGAAAAATGACTGATCATACCTGAAGCAGTTAAGCCTGCAAACTGTTCCCCCCAACTGAAGTTCTCCGGTATTCAACAGTCCTGCGTGGGAACAGCAATGGATTTTAGTTACTGGTGCTAAAATCATATTCCTCTCAGCAGAAATCGTCATCTCTTTCTGCTTCAGAGTAAATAGTACAAGCCGGCACTATTTTAAAATAACAAACTTTTGATAGAAGAAATAAAAACTACAAATCTAACACCACAAACTCTTTACCCTCCCGTGGAGATGCTACTTGTTAGAGCGGCAAAGAGAATGACTGGGGGGGCAGAGCCTGAGGGGAGCTATATGGACAGCTCTGCTGTGTGCTCTCTTTGTCACTTCCTGTAGGGATTGAGAATATCCCACAAGTAAGGATGAAGCCGTGGACCGGACACACCAATGTAAGAGAAATTGGAAAACTACGTTGGTACCCTCTACACAAATTTGGATAGAGCGAACTACAGAACTTCTAACATTAGAGGAATATGGTTTTAAAAGAAGAGGCTTGTCCACATATTTCTTGGATGCCAAATTTTATTGGGAACAATTGTTGTCAGATAACACATGAGGTCGGAATACACTCAATAGGGTTAGCACAGGGATTGGTGTGGCATAGTCACCTCCCGGCAGGGAGTCCTGTTCAATGACAGATAACTAATTGGCTATGAAGGCACCTACGAAGTAGTTGTATTACTGGGGTAGTGACAGGAGAAAGACAAGAGGCACATTCAAGCTAGGAATCAACATTCAACTACTCAAAATGGTACAAAGAGAAACAGTGATTTTTTCATGTAATTGATTTATTGTTATTGTTGTAATTTTCTTTTCCTTCCTGTTCTTATTTGTCACCTTAATGTTTTCTATAGCATAAGCTGAATGATAATATTTATTGAGATTTTTTTTTAAAATGTTAACTATTTAGACATGAGATGTACAGAAACTACACAGATGTAAATTGTTTGTGTCTAACATGTATGATCTTTATTATCTCAAATAAAGTTAAAAAAATTGGGGGAAATTATGTAAAGAAAAAGAAAAAAAAAAAAGATTATGCGTTCAAATCAGCATGATTTTATGAGAAATAGATGATGTCAAACGAAACTAATTAGATTCTACGAGACAGTAAGTAAACAATATAGATAAAGTGGAATCAGTTGAAGTGATATACTTGGATTTTGCACAGGCATTTGATACAGTGCCACATGAAAGATTAATGTACAAAATTAGCAGGGACAGTCAACACCAGAATTTTTGTTGTTTTATAATATAGATAATCCCTTTATTACCCTATCCCCAGTTTTGTATAACCAACACAGTTATATTAATATACTTTTTACCTCTGTGATTACCTTGTATCTAAACATCTTCTGACAGCCCCCTGATCACAGGACATTTTATTTATTATCTATTGACTTTCATTTTAGCCAATTAGTGCAGTGTCTGCCACAATCCACTGGCGTGATCACAAAGTTATCTATATGGTTTACATGAAATAGCTCTCCCCTGTTGTGAAAAGCAAATATAAAAGCATGTGATAAGAGGCAGCCTTCAAGGGCTTAGAAATTATCATATGAGCATCCTAGGTTTAGCTTTCAACTAAGAATACCAAGAGAACAAAGTAAAATTGATGATAAAAGTAAATTGGAAAGTTGTTTAAAATTACATGCGCTATTTGAAACATGAAAGTTTTTTTAGACTTGACTGTCCCTTTAAGAGACTGGGAATTGCTGAAATCTTAGCTCATGGATAAATAACTAGATAAAAGATAGGGAGCAACGAGTAGTAATGAATGGATCATACTCAGATTTCACAAAGGTAATCAGTGGAGTCCCCCAGGGATCAGTACTGGGCCCTGTTCTTTTTAATATTTTTATTAATGAATTGGAACAAGGATTACATAGCAACATATCTATGTTTGCAGATGATACAAAGCTGAGTAAGGTCATTAGGTCAGAGCAGGGAAAAGTTGCTTTACAAGGAGATCTAAAAAAAATATAAGAACTTACAAGTAAATGGAAAAACTTAAATAATGCTTACCTGATAATTTTCTTTTCTTCTGTACAGGGTGAGTCCACAGCTGCATTCATCACTTTTGGGAAATACAAAACCTGGCCACCAGGAGGAGGCAAAGACAACCCAGCCAAAAGGCTTAAATACCTTCCCCACTTCCCTCATCCCCCAGTCATTCTGCCAAGGGAAAAAGGAACAGTAGGAGAAATATTAGGGTGAAAAATGTGCCAGAAGAACAAATAAACAAAAAAATGTTAAGGCCGCCCACAGAAACATACAGGCGGGGAACTGTGGACGCTCCCCGTACAGAAGAAAATAAAATTATCAGGTAAGCATAACAGCTGCATTCATTACTTTTGGGAAATCAATACTCAAGCTTATAGAGGACACTGAATGCAAAAATGGGCGGGAACAAAATGGCGGCCCATTCTGATGGCACCACAACCTGTCACAACCCGGATTCCCGACAAAAAACTACTTCAACAGAAGCAGGAGGAACAAAATATGGAAAGAGTACAAGGTAACTGCCCATCAATTAGAACCATAAGGATCCCTGTTAGTGATCATTCATTAATTCTGGACTCCACTAAGCACAAAAGTCTCTGAGGAGACAAAAATACCACTTTCTAGAAGCACACAAAATTAAAGCCCCTCCCTGATCAATAGCAAGGGAAACAACAAACTCCCCACACCACAATCTCCCTAACTAAAAAGAAAGGAAGAATCAGATAAGGTCCGAAAGAACCTGCAGAAATAATCCCCGAAGACTCAAGGACAAAATAGAGAGAGAAGCCCCTAGCATAACTCGAAAAAAAGCGGACTACCAGGCTGCAAGAGGACAAAGTCCCGTAGGGAATACCCTACTGACGGAGGAGAGCAAAGAAAGGAAAAATTCCAGACCATCTCTTACATGGATCCAAAAGGAACCAAAGTAAAACCTTAACCAGAACCAAAGTCCCGGAAGGACAAAAGTAGAGCAAAAGTATCTTACCATAGACAGCTATTTAGTACATAGAAACTGAACACCCGTAGGTCCAAAAAACCCCGGGAGCAAAACAGGAACAGAATAGTAATATCTGATTACCCCCCAAACGAAAGCCGCAGGCTTCCATCGGATAGCCAGTCAGACGTCAACGTCAAACCATAATAACTAGCCAATGAAGTAGCTAGCAAACTTGCACCAGGACATTCCAGGAAAGGAACAAGATAAAAAAACTCAGAGAGCAGGGTGGACCAACTCTCCCCTACTAGAAAACAGGGAAAGGGAGGACAACACTCTGATTAATAAGGAAGAACCAACTACCCGCTAGGGGAAGGTTCCCGAACCAACTGTAAGGTCTCCCAACCTAAGGAAAGGATCAATCAGGAGACATTATACGTGATCGATGACCAAACAGAGCAGTCAGAATTCCTGACCCCTACACCGTTCAAACTGACCGAGCACAGAAGCGACTGGCAAGGTCCAAAGGTCAAGAGAGATTAAAAAATCCCAGCATCGGTAATGCGCGGAGATCAGATAACGAATCTCCAGCCATGATTTCTAAAGGAAAAGAAAAAGGAAAGAGGCATGACCCCAGAGAGACTAGCTCAGGTTCTAGGATACCTATCCTCACTTCCCTTCAGAAACATGAAGGGAGGTTACACTTCAGACAAGAAAAACCCTCGACCCACTGAACTTCTAGAGTCAAATGAGGAAAACTACCTCGGGAGGAGCCAACTGGAAAGGCGCAGTAGACCAGATCCTTCCAAATAGAAGGAAAACAAAGAAACCCAGGAATACTCCAGCAGAGAAATTCCCAGGAAAATCTTCCTCCATTTCTCCAGAAGAGAGAAAAGAACTGCCCCAGTAGGAATAAGGAGAGTTCCCCAGGACTGGGAAACCAAACCTGCTACTGGACGCTGGACAGATCCAAGACTATTAAAATCTGGAAAACAGATTAACCAAAATGCCAAGTCAAAAACAAGGGCTAGGTTAAAAAAACAGATACCCAAAACCAGGAGCCGGATAAAAAGCCAAAACCTTGCAACCACAAAGTTACTCCTTCTGGAAATGAAATTGCACAAGAGTTGATGCAATCACTGCCAAACCCCCATGGCGTCTTGAACTCTGATCTCTTAAGATGCATCCCAGTGACTATTCACTCAGCCCCAAAGAGCTTCTAGGATAACACCTACAAAGTCTGAATACAAAGGAATGACCCAAAAGAGAGCAGAACTCCAACCTTAGAAATGAATCCCTGATTGAGAGAATATGACAGTCTATAAAGATCAGACTGGTTCAACCCCAGAAAACCTATAGCACAAGGAAATAATGAATGAACGAATATCCTAAAACTCCTTGCAGGCGACAGCAAGAGAAACTGCATAACAATCTCCCAGATCACCAAGTATAAGGATCAAAAAGGGTATACTGCAAGGAAAAAGTGGTCCCGAAGAACTGGGTCTCCTTAACCAGATGGCCTACCCCAAAAGGCAAGGGTAAGTGAAAAGTACAGCAATATTCAAAAAAGAGGAGAAAAGCACTGGCGAAGGAGATCTTAAAATAGGACAATGCAGTCCACAAAGAAGTACCAATAGAGGGGAACAATCACCCCCTACACCAGGTACTGAAGATCTCCAAGCAGTTATCTGATTCCCCTCAGAAGGGAGGACTCTAGCTCCAGTCCAAAGGACCTCAGGAATTACAACTATACTGCCACAGCAGGATTCGTAAACCCAGCTATCCATGCAAGCTATGCAGGGACAAAACACTTAGTATTGAGTATGAACCAACGTGGGACGGCCCACCAAGATGAAATAAACTAGGACCAGTCTGACATCTAGGAAAGAAGGGCCTCCTATAACTTGTAAAAACAAGAAAACAACCTCTTAACAAGAAGTAAGCAAACTCAGTACCCAAACAGGACCAGTCTGTTGTCCAGGGTACAACTAAACTGTTCAAAGGCCAACTGAAAGTTCTAAACCCTAGCAGGGCTAGACTAAATAAACAGACAAACGACAGACAAAAAAGCTCTGGGGCTTAAACACTGTCTTAAAATATTCTTTTTTTTTCTTCTTTTTTTGAACTTCCGCTGGAAGTAACATCTACCGCAACCATAAAATCGCTAGCATCAAAATCCCAGAGAAGAAATAATTTTCCTAAAAGGAAAAATCTACAACAGACACAAGCTCTAAAATAAAAGAAATAAAACACATCCTAATCAGATAAAAAAAAGTAGGCAGCATCCGCAGGTGAACGCCAAAACGGAACGGAAACACTAACAGGACCAGCCTGTCAGATACCCTATTCCTCAAGAGCTCAGAGCTGGGATTAGACACACAAAACAAAAGACGACTAGGAGTGGGATTTCGTCCCTCCACTCATCTAGCGCTGTTCTCCATCTGATTCTGAAGACTGAGGGTTCGTTGACAAATCAGAACTGGGATCCTCCAATGCTGCCAATTCATGCCGCAGTCTGAATCTAAAGCCAAAATCTACCTCCGGCGGGGCATCTGAAGGCCCCGACCCTGAAGGTTGTACCCCTAAAGACTCAGAGGTAACCTCTCCCCAGAGGCAAGATCAGATATAATAGAACTCGCACCTGACGTACCCAAGTTAAGAGGACACGGATGAACTGTTCGCTTGCAATCAGAAAGATGTAAGTGTGCCAAAGCCAAATGTATGGCAATGCGAAACCGCACAGTAACCTCTGGTGGAAATAAACCTCCTTCCAGAGAAGGGGTAATGGTATTTGGGACAACTGCCTGTGTAGGAACAGAAGATTCTAGAGAACGCAACTTACAGGACACAGAATCCTCAGAGGCAGACGGCTCAGCGGTCGCTAACCTCTCCCAAGAGGGAGAAAAGAGCACTTGGCATACGGAACATAAATGATTGGGCTGGATTACCCTGGCCTCCCCACAATCTATGCAATTAACATCATCTGAATCAGAGAAATCCTTCTCCGAAAATCTGAATCCTCCATAGCTTGACTGATTAAATTAAGGACAAAAACAACTGGCACCTTACACCCCCAATGGCTGGGGCACTCACAACCTCTTATGACCCAGACAAGTAGAGAAACAGACCTTCTTCGCCGACACTGGAGAAAGGAAATGGAGAACGAAAATGTGACCACTCCCGATCACAAGGTGCAACATGAAGGCCAAAGAAAAAGTGTGCCAGTCAACAAGAACTGCACAGCTTGAAAAAAAACTTGTACACTCCGTAATAGCCATGAGCCCCAACATCTCTACACATAAGCAGACAGAATCACATAACAAACATGATTAAAGTCCCCCACTGTTCAATAACCCCCCTCAGGAGATATTAACACTTGATTCCAAAAAGATAAAGGAATCCCTCTTCTATCATTTACATTACATCACAATGAAAAGGAAACCATCTTACTGGAATCTATGCCATGGAACAGTAACATGGTCCTTCAAGTTTGACAGATAGTAGCGTTGCTTTTGACATGGACTTGAGTGAAGAAAGCAGGCAATGAAACTCGTTAACGCTGATTGCTTATGGAGCTGTTAACATGAGTCGGGATGGTTTCGCAGAAAGACTCTCCCTGCATCTCCGGACTCTTTCACCCATGCTCTCACTGAGAGGCTGACAAAACTACTTAAAACTCCAGTCCCATCTTGAAGAGTACTACCCTCCATAAGAGACTACTCCGTAATCTTTTGACACTTCTCTGCCAGCCTCCTGTGACGAGAGGCAAAGAATGACTGGGGGATGAGGGAAGTGGGGGAGGTATTTAAGCATTTTGGCTGGGGTGTCTTTGCCTCCTCCTGGTGGCCAGGTTCTGTATTTCCCAAAAGTAATGAATGCAGCTGTGGACTCTCCCCGTTTTAAGAAGAAAATTAGGTTTAGTACTGAAAAATGTAAGGTTCTACAACCCCATTTCTGAAAAAAGTTGGGACAATATGGAAAATGCAAAAAAACTAACAAAAAGAGTCATTTGAAAATTCAACTCACCCTGTAATATATTGAAAACACAATGGCCTAGATTTAGAGTTTGGCGGTAGCCGTGAAAACCAGCGTTAGAGGCTCCTAACGCTGGTTTTAGGCTACCGCCGGTATTTGGAGTCAGTCAGGAAAGGGTCTAACGCTCACTTTTCAGCCACAACTTTTCTATACCGCAGATCCCCTTACATCAATTGCGTATCCTATCTTTTCAATGGGATCTTTCTAACTCCGGTATTTAGAGTCGTGTCTGAAGAGAGCGTTAGAAATCTAACGACAAATCTCCAGCCGCAGAAAAAAGTCAGTAGTTAAGAGCTTTCTGGGCTAACGCCGGTTTATAAAGCTCTTAACTACTGTGCTCTAAAGTACACTAACACCCATAAACTACCTATGTACCCCTAAACCGAGGTCCCCCCACATCGCCGCCACTCGATTACATTTTTTTAACCCCTAATCTGCCGACCGCCACCTACGTTATACTTATGTACCCCTAATCTGCTGCCCCTAACACCGCCGACCCCTATATTATATTTATTAACCCCTAACCTGCCCCCCACAACGTCGCCGCCAGCTACCTACAATAATTAACCCCTAATCTGCCCCCCTCAATGTCGCCTCCACCTGCCTACACTTATTAACCCCTAATCCGCCTCACCAATAGAATGCGAGCTCAATCTGATTGGCTGATCGGATCAGCCAATTGGATTGAACTTGATTCTGATTGGCTGATTCCATCAGCCAATCAGAATTTTCCTACCTTAATTCCGATTGGCTGATAGAATCCTATCAGCCAATCGGAATTCGAGGGACGCCATCTTGGATGACGTCCCTTAAAGGAACCGTCATTCTTCAGTTGGACGTCGTCGCAAGAAGATGGGTCCTAGCTGGAGGTCTTCATGATGGAGCCGGTCCTCATCGGATGAAGATAGAAGATGCCGTTTGGAAGAAGATGGTTGCCGGTCCGGATCTACTCTTCTTCCCGGATAGGATGAAGACTTTGGACCCTCTTCTGGACTTCTTCAGCCGTCGGATGATGGATGTCTAGCCCCCGCTTGGGCTTGGATGAAGATTTTGGAGCCAGGACGCATCGGTGATACCCAGTGAGGTGAAGACAAGGTAGGAAGATCTTCAGGGGCTTAGTGTTAGGTTTATTTAAGGGGGGTTTGGGTTAGATTAGGGGTATGTGGGTGGTGGGTTGTAATGTTGGGGGGGGGGTATTGTATGTGTTTTTTTTACAGGCAAAAGAGCTGAATTCTTTGGGGCATGCCTCACAAAGGGCCCTGTTCAGGGCTGGTAAGGTAAAAGAGCTTTGAACTTTAGTAATTTAGAATAGGGTAGGGCATTTTTTATTTTGGGGGGCTTTGTTATTTTATTAGGGGGCTTAGAGCAGGTGTAATTAGTTTAAAATTGTTGTAATATTTTTCTGATGTTTGTAAATATTTTTTTATTTTTTGTAACTTAGTTCTTTTTTATTTTTTGTACTTTAGTTAGTTTATTTCATTGTATTTAATTGTAGGTATTGTATTTAATTAATTTATTGATAGTGTAGTGTTAGGTTTAATTGTAACTTAGGTTAGGATTTATTTTACAGGTAATTTTGTAATTATTTTAACTATTTTAGCTATTAAATAGTTCTTAACTATTTAATAGCAATTGTACCTGGTTAAAATAAATACAAAGTTACCTGTAAAATAAATATAAATCCTAAAATAGCTATAATATAAATATAATTTATATTGTAGCTATATTAGGATTTATTTTACAGGTAAGTAATTTAGCTTTAAATAGGAATAATTTATTTAATAAGAGTTAGTTAATTTCGTTAGATTTAAATTATATTTAACTTAGGGGGGTGTTAGTGTTAGGGTTAGACTTAGCTTTAGGGGTTAATACATTTATTAGAATAGCGGTGAGCTCCAGTCGACAGATTAGGGGTTAATGTTTGAAGTTAGGTGTCGGCGATGTTAGGGAGGGCAGATTAGGGGTTAATACTATTTATTATAGGGTTAGTGAGGCGGATTAGGGGTTAATAACTTTATTATAATAGCGGTGCGGTCCGCTCGGCAGATTAGGGGTTAATAAGTGTAGGCAGGTGGAGGCGACGTTGTGGGGGGCAGATTAGGGGTTAATAAATATAATATAGGGGTCGGCGGTGTTAGGGGCAGCAGATTAGGGGTACATAGGGATAATGTAAGTAGCGGCGGTTTACGGAGCGGCAGATTATGGGTTAAAAAATATAATTTATGTAAGAACTTACCTGATAAATTCATTTCTTTCATATTAGCAAGAGTCCATGAGCTAGTGACGTATGGGATATACATTCCTACCAGGAGGGGCAAAGTTTCCCAAACCTCAAA
This sequence comes from Bombina bombina, assembly GCF_027579735.1. NCBI lineage: Eukaryota > Metazoa > Chordata > Amphibia > Anura > Bombinatoridae > Bombina > Bombina bombina. Next base: position 85,666,634 of record NC_069510.1, on the reverse strand, counting down.
ATGCCTATAAATACACCCCTCACCACACCCACAATTCAGTTTAACGAATAGCCAAGAAGTGGGGTGATAAAAAAGTGCGAAAGCATATAAAATAAGGAATTGGAATAATTGTGCTTTATACAAAAATCATAACCACCACAAAAAAAGGGTGGGCCTCATGGACTCTTGCTAATATGAAAGAAATGAATTTATCAGGTAAGTTCTTACATAAATTATGTTTTCTTTCATGTAATTAGCAAGAGTCCATGAGCTAGTGACGTATGGGATAATGATTACCCAAGATGTGGATCTTTCCACACAAGAGTCACTAGAGAGGGAGGGATAAAATAAAGACAGCCAATTCCTGCTGAAAATAATCCACACCCAAAATAAAGTTTAATGAAAAACATAAGCAGAAGATTCAAACTGAAACCGCTGCTTGAAGTACTTTTCTACCAAAAACTGCTTCAGAAGAAGAAAATACATCAAAATGGTAGAATTTAGTAAAAGTATGCAAAGAGGACCAAGTTGCCGCTTTGCAAATCTGATCAATCGAAGCTTCATTCCTAAACGCCCAGGAAGTAGAAACTGACCTAGTAGAATGAGCTGTAATCCTTTGAGGCAGAGTTTTACCCGACTCAACATAGGCAAGATGAATTAAAGATTTCAACCAAGATGCCAAAGAAATGACAGAAGCTTTCTGGCCTTTTCTAGAACCGGAAAAGATAACAAATAAACTAGAAGTCTTTCGGAAAGACTTAGTAGCTTCAACATAATATTTCAAAGCTCTAACAACATCCAAAGAATGTAACGATTTCTCCTTAAAATTCTTAGGATTAGGACATAATGAAGGAACCACAATTTCTCTACTAATGTTGTTGGAATTCACAACTTTAGGTAAAAATTCAAAAGAAGTTCGCAACACTGCCTTATCCTGATGAAAAATCAGAAAAGGAGACTCACAAGAAAGAGCAGATAATTCAGAAACTCTTCTGGCAGAAGAGATTGCCAAAAGGAACAAAACTTTCCAAGAAAGTAATTTAATGTCCAATGAATGCATAGGTTCAAACGGAGGAGCTTGAAGAGCCCCTAGAACCAAATTCAAACTCCAAGGAGGAGAAATTGACTTAATGACAGGTTTTATACGAACCAAAGCTTGTACAAAACAATGAATATCAGGAAGATTAGCAATCTTTCTGTGAAAAAGAACAGAAAGAGCAGAGATTTGTCCTTTCAAGGAACTTGCGGACAAACCTTTATCTAAACCATCCTGAAGAAACTGTAAAATTCTTGGAATTCTAAAAGAATGCCAAGAAAAATGATGAGAAAGACACCAAGAAATATAAGTCTTCCAGACTCTATAATATATCTCTCTGGATACAGATTTACGAGCCTGTAACATAGTATTAATCACAGAGTCAGAGAAACCTCTTTGACTAAGAATCAAGCGTTCAATCTCCATACCTTTAAATTTAAGGATTTGAGATCCTGATGGAAAAAAGGACCTTGCGACAGGTCTGGTCGTAGCGGAAGAGTCCACGGATGGCAAGAGGCCATCCGGACAAGATCCGCATACCAAAACCTATGAGGCCATGCCGGAGCTACCAGCAGAACAAACGAGCATTCCTTCAGAATCTTGGAGATTACTCTTGGAAGAACTAGAGGCGGAAAGATATAAGCAGGATGATACTTCCAAGGAAGTGATAATGCATCCACTGCTTCCGCCTGAGGATCCCGGGATCTGGACAGATACCTGGGAAGTTTCTTGTTTAGATGAGACGCCATCAGATCTATTTCTGGAAGCTCCCACATTTGAACAATCTGAAGAAATACCTCTGGGTGAAGAGACCATTCGCCCGGATGCAACGTTTGGCGACTGAGATAATCCGCTTCCCAATTGTCTATACCTGGGATATGAACCGCAGAGATTAGACAGGAGCTGGATTCCGCCCAAACCAGAATTCGAGATACTTCTTTCATAGCCAGAGGACTGTGAGTCCCTCCTTGATGATTGATGTATGCCACAGTTGTGACATTGTCTGTCTGAAAACAAATGAACGATTCTCTCTTCAGAAGAGGCCAAGACTGAAGAGCTCTGAAAATTGCACGGAGTTCCAAAATATTGATCGGTAATCTCACCTCCTGAGATTCCCAAACTCCTTGTGCCGTCAGAGATCCCCACACAGCTCCCCAACCTGTGAGACTTGCATCTGTTGAAATTACAGTCCAGGTCGGAAGCACAAAAGAAGCCCCCTGAATTAAACGATGGTGATCTGTCCACCACGTTAGAGAGTGTTGTACAATCGGTTTTAAAGATATTAATTGAGATATCTTTGTGTAATCCCTGCACCATTGATTCAGCATACAGAGCTGAAGAGGTCGCATGTGAAAACGAGCAAAGGGGATCGCGTCCGATGCAGCAGTCATAAGACCTAGAATTTCCATGCATAAGGCTACCGAAGGGAATGATTGTGACTGAAGGTTTCGACAACCTGAAATCAATTTTAGACGTCTCTTGTCTGTTAAAGACAGAGTCATGGACACTGAATCTATCTGGAAACCCAGAAAAGTTGCCCTTGTCTGAGGAATCAATTAACTTTTTGGTAAATTAATCCTCCAACCATGATCTTGAAGAAACAACACAAGTCGATTCGTATGAGATTCTGCTAAATGTAAAGACTGAGCAAGTACCAAGATATCGTCCAAATAAGGAAATACCACAATACCCTGTTCTCTGATTACAGACAGAAGGGCACCGAGAACTTTTGTAAAAATTCTTGGAGCTGTAGCTAGGCCAAACGGCAGAGCCACAAACTGGTAATGCTTGTCCAGAAAAGAGAATCTCAGGAACTGATAATGATCTGGATGAATCGGAATATGCAGATAAGCATCCTGTAAATCTATTGTGGACATAAAATGCCCTTGCTGAACAAAAGGCAAGATAGTCCTGACAGTTACCATTTTGAATGTTGGTATCCTTACATAACGATTCAATATTTTTAGATCCAGAACTGGTCTGAAGGAATTCTCCTTCTTTGGTACAATGAAGAGATTTGAATAAAACCCCATCCCCTGTTCCAGAACTGGAACTGGCATAATTACTCCAGCCAACTCTAGATCTGAAACACAATTCAGAAATGCTTGAGCTTTCACTGGATTTACTGGAACACAGGAAAGAAAAAATCTCTTTGCAGGAGGTCTCATCTTGAAACCAATTCTGTACCCTTCTGAAACAATGTTCTGAATCCAAAGATTGTGAAAAGAATTGATCCAAATTTCTTTGAAAAAACGTAACCTGCCCCCTACCAGCTGAGCTGGAATGAGGGCCGCACCTTCATGTGGACTTAGAAGCAGGCTTTGCCTTTCTAGAAGGCTTGGATTTATTCCAGACTGGAGATGGTTTCCAAACTGAAACTGCTCCTGAGGATGAAGAATCAGGCTTTTGTTCTTTGTTGAAACGAAAGGAACGAAAACGATTATTAGCCCTGTTTTTACCCTTAGATTTTTTATCCTGTGGTAAAAAAGTTCCTTTCCCACCAGTAACAGTTGAGATAATGGAATCCAACTGAGAACCAAATAATTTGTTACCCTGGAAAGAAATGGAAAGTAGAGTTGATTTAGAAGCCATATCAGCATTCCAAGTTTTAAGCCATAAAGCTCTTCTAGCTAAAATAGCTAGAGACATAAACCTGACATCAACTCTGATAATATCAAAAATGGCATCACAGATAAAATTATTAGCATGCTGAAGAAGAATAATAATATTATGAGAATCATGATCTGTTACTTGTTGCGCTAAAGTCTCCAACCAAAAAGTTGAAGCTGCAGCAACATCAGCCAAAGATATAGCAGGTCTAAGAAGATTACCTGAACACAGATAAGCTTTTCTTAGAAAGGATTCAATTTTCCTATCTAAAGGATCTTTAAACGAAGTACCATCTGACGTAGGAATAGTAGTACGTTTAGCAAGGGTAGAAATAGCCCCATCAACTTTAGGGATTTTGTCCCAAAATTCTAATCTGTCAGATGGCACAGGATATAATTGCTTAAAACGTTTAGAAGGAGTAAATGAATTACCCAATTTATCCCATTCTCTGGAAATTACTTCAGAAATAGCATTAGGAACAGGAAAAACTTCTGGAATAACCACAGGAGATTTAAACACCTTATCTAAACGTTTAGAATTAGTATCAAGAGGACCAGAATCCTGTATTTCTAAAGCAATTAGTACTTCTTTAAGTAAAGAACGAATAAATTCCATTTTAAATAAATATGAAGATTTATCAGCATCAATCTCTGAGACAGAATCCTCTGAACCAGAAGAGTCATCAGAATCAGAATGATGATGTTCATTTAAAAATTCATCTGTAGAGAGAGAAGTTTTAAAAGATTTTTTATGTTTACTAGAAGGAGAAATAACAGACATAGCCTTCTTGATGGATTCAGAAACAAAATCTCTTATGTTATCAGGAACATTCTGCACCTTAGATGTTGAGGGAACTGCAACAGGCAATGGTACATTACTAAAGGAAATATTATCTGCTTTAACAAGTTTGTCATGACAATTAATATAAACAACAGCCGGAGGAATAGCTACCAAAAGTTTACAGCAGATACACTTAGCTTTGGTAGTTCCAGCACTAGACAGCGATTTTCCTGAAGTATCTTCTGACTCAGATGCAACGTGAGACATCTTGCAATATGTAAGAGAAAAAACAACATATAAAGCAAAATTGATCAAATTCCTTAAATGACAGTTTCAGGAATGGGAAAAAATGCCAATAAACAAGCTTCTAGTAACCAGAAGCAAAGAAAAAATCAGACTGAAATAATGTGGAGACAAAAGCGACGCCCATATTTTTTGGCGCCAAATAATACGCCCACATTGTTTGGCGCCTAAATGCTTTTTGGCGCCAAAAATGACGCCACATCCGGAACGCCGACATTTTTGGCGCAAAAGGACGTAAAAAAATGACGCAACTTCCGGCGACAAGAAAAGATTTTTTTGCGCCAAAAAAGTCTGCGCCAAGAATGACGCAATAAAATGAAGCATTTTCAGCCCCCGCGAGCCTAACAGCTCACAGGGAAAAAAAGTCAAATTTTTAAGGTAAGAAAAAATGATTGATTCAAACGCATTATCCCAAATATGAAACTGACTGTCTGAAAATAAGGAATGTTGAACATTCTGAGTCAAGGCAAATAAATGTTTGAATACATATATTTAGAACTTTATAAATAAAGTGCCCAACCATAGCTTAGAGTGTCACAGAAAATAAGATTTACTTACCCCAGGACACTCATCTACATGTTTGTAGAAAGCCAAACCAGTACTGAAACGAAAATCAGCAGAGGTAATGGTATATAAATAAGAGTATATCGTCGATCTGAAAAGGGAGGTAAGAGATGAATCTCTACGACCGATAACAGAGAACCTATGAAATAGACCCCGTAGAAGGAGATCACTGCATTCAAATAGGCAATACTCTCCTCACATCCCTCTGACATTCACTGCACGCTGAGAGGAAAACCGGGCTCCAACTTGCTGCGGAGCGCATATCAACGTAGAATCTAGCACAAACTTACTTCACCACCTCCATAGGAGGCAAAGTTTGTAAAACTGAATTGTGGGTGTGGTGAGGGGTGTATTTATAGGCATTTTGAGGTTTGGGAAACTTTGCCCCTCCTGGTAGGAATGTATATCCCATACGTCACTAGCTCATGGACTCTTGCTAATTACATGAAAGAAATAATATGCAGGTGTCAGCGATAGCGGGGGCGGCAGAATAGGGGTTAATAAGTGTAAGGTTAGGGGTGTTTAGACTCTTGGTATATGTTAGGGTGTTAGGTACAGACGTAGGAAGTGTTTCCCCATAGACAACAATGGGGCTGCGTTAGGAGCTGAACGCGGCTTTTTTGCAGGTGTTAGGTTTTTTTTCAGCTCAAACAGCCCCATTGTTTTCTATGGGGGAATCGCGCACGAGCACGTTTTTGAGGCTGGCCGCGTCCATAAGCAATTCTGGTATCGAGAGTTGAAGTTGCGTTAAATATGCTCTACGCTCCTTTTTTGGAGCCTAACGCAGCCATTCTGTGGACTCTCAATACCAGAGTTATTTAAAAGGTGCGGCCAGAATAAAGCCAGCGTTAGCTACGCGGGTCGTTACCGACAAAACTCTAAATCTAGCCGAATATTAACACATTATTTGATGTTTTACTTTGTGAATTTAATGTATTTTTTGAAAATATACACTCATTTCAAATCTGATGACTGCAACACGTTCCAAAAAAGTTGGGACAGTCAACTGTCTACCACTGTGTAACATCACCTTTTCTTTTAATAACACCTATTAAGCGTTTGGGCACTGTAGACAACAGTTGGTTACGTTTAGCAAGCAGAATTTCCCCCAATTCATCCATTATGCATGTCTTCAGCTGCGCAACTGTACTGCGCCTTTGTTGCCTTATTTTGCACTTCATAATGCATCACACATTTTCAATCGGAAACAGGTCAGGACTGCAGGCATGCCATGCTAGCACCTGCACTATCTGCTTACGCAATCATGCGCTTGTAATCTGGGCAGAATGTAGTTTGGCGTTGTCCTGCTGGAAAATGCAGGGACGTCCCTGGAAAAGACGGAGTCTGGATGGCAGCATAAGCATATGTTGCTCCAAAATGTATACATATCTTTCTGCATTAATGGTGCCCTCACAGATGTGCAATTTACTTATGCCATGGGCACTGACACCCCCCCCCCCCATACCATGACGCTAATAACAGCTAGGATGGTCCTTTTCCTCTTTGGAGAGAACACGACAGCTGTTTTTTTTTACAAAAACTGTTTGAAAAGTTGACTTGTCAGACCACAAAACACGATTCTACTGTGCTACTGTCCATCTCAGATGAGACCGAGCACAGAAAAGTTAGCAGTATTTCTAGACAGTGTTGATGTATCGCTTTTGCTTTGAAGCCTTAACTTGCATCTATGGATGCAGCGCCGAATGGTGTTGACTGACACAGTTTTACCAAAGTATTCCGGAGACCATGTCAGGATATCTATTACAAACTCATGACGGTTTTGAGAAAGTGACGTCTGAGGGATCGGAGATAATGTGCAATCAGAAGTAGTTTTCGGCCTTACTCTTTGAGTACCGAGATTTCACCGGATTCCATGAATCATTTAATTATGTTGTGCACTGTATAAGGTAAAATGCCCCAAATCCTAACGATTTGTCTTTGGGGAATGTTGTTCTCAAAGTGTTGGATTATCCGCTGATGCATCTGTTGGTGAGCCTCGACCCATCCTTGCTCTTGAAGGACTAGGCCTTTTTTGGAGGCTCCTTATATACCATGATTACACGATTGCCTCACCTGTTTCACAAATGTGTTGTTTATTTGCAAATGGATGTGCGCCAATACCCCCAGTTTTGTGTAATTACTTTTTGAAAGGTGTGCTAAACCAAACTTTATATTTGTATTTAAAAATATAACGGGGGCTGACCATCTTTCATTGGTTAAAGCATCCCACCCAAGCTCACATGGCAGTGTAATACAGTTGTGTGTATAAAGCCAGGGGGTCTCATTCTATTATGAAGGGAAAAAGCAGGAATGATTCAGTCCCTTAAAGGGACAGTCAACACCAGAATTTGTGTTGTTTAAAAAGAAAGATAATCCCTTTATTACCCATTCACCAGTTTTGCATAACCAACACAGTTATAATAATTCACATTTTACCTCTGTAATTACATTCACGTAGATAACAAGTTTTGCGTTAGAGGCTAGGTGGTGCTAACGAGCAGTTTATGCTCACCGCTCACTTACAGACAGCGCTGGTATTACGGGTTTTTACAAACCCGGCGTTAACCGCAAAAAAGTGAGCGTAGAGCCAAATTTTGCTCACATCTCACCTCAATACCAGCGCTGCTTACGTTAGCGGTGAGCTGGCTAAACGTGCTCGTGCACGATTTCCCCATAGGAATCAATGGGGGAGAGCAGGCTGAAAAAAAACCTAACACCTGCAAAAAACGCAGCCCCATTGATTCCTATGGGGAAATAAAAGTTATGTCTACACCTAACACCCTAACATGAACCCCGAGTCTAAACACCCCTAATCTTACACTTATTAACCCCTAATCTGCCGCCCCCGACACCGCCGCCACCTACATTATACTTATGAACCCCTAATCTGCTGCCCCCAACATCGCTGACACTTACATTATATTTGTTAACCCCTAATCTGCCGCCCACAATGTTGCTGCAACCTAACTACATTTATTAAACCCTAATCTGCCGCCCCCAATGTCGCCACCACTATACTAAAGTTATTAACCCCTAAACCTAAGTCTAACCCTAACCCCACCTAACTTAAATACAATTTAAATAAATCTAAATAAAATTACTACAATTAACTAAATTATTCCTATTTAAAACTAAATACTTACCTATAAAATAAACCCTAAACTAACTACAATATAACCAATAGTTACATTGTAGCTAGCTTAGGGTTTATTTTTATTTTACAGTTAACTTTGTATTTATTTTAACAAGGTACAATAGTTATTAAATAGTTATTAACTATTTAATAACTACCTAGTTAAAATAAAGACAAATTTACCTGTAAAATAAAACTTAACCTAAGTTACAATTACACCTAACACTACACTACAATTAAATGAATTCCCAAAATTAAATACAATTAATTACAATTAAATAAAATTATCTAAAGTACAGCAAAAAAAAAACTCACTAAATTACAGAAAATAATAAAGAAATTACAAGATTTTAAAACTAAATTACACCTAATCTAATCCCCCTAACAAAATAAAAAAAGCCCCCCCAATATAAAAAAGCCCTACCCTACACTAAATTACAAATAGCCCTTAAAAGGGCCTTTTGCGGGGCATTGCCCCAAAGTAATCATCTTTTTTACCTGAAAAAAAGTAAATCCCCCCCAACATTAAAACCCACCACCCACACAACTAACCCTACTCTAAAACCCACCCAATCCCCCCTTAAAAAAAACTAACACTAAGCCCCTGAAGATCACCTTACCGGGAGACATCTTCACCCAACCAGGCCGAAGTCCTCAACGAAGCCGGGAGAAGTCTTCATCCAAGCCGGGCAGAAGTGGTCCTCCAGACGGGCAGAAGTCTTCATCCAGACGGCATCTTCTATCTTCATTAATCTGGCGCGGAGCGGGTCCATCTTCAAGACATGCGACGCAGAGCATCCTCTTCTTCCGACGGCTAAACACAGAATGAAGGTTCCTTTAAATGACATCATCCAAAATGGCGTCCCTTCAATTCCTATTGGCTGACAGAATTCTATCAGCCAATCGGAATTAAGGTAGAAAAAATCCTATTGGCTGATGCAATCAGGCAATATGATTAAAGTTCAATCCTATTGGCTGATCCAATCAGTCAATAGGATTGAGCTGGCATTCTATTGGCTGTTCCAATCAGCCAATAGAATGCCAGTTCAATCCTATTGGCTGATTGCATCAAACAATAGGATTTTTTCTACCTTAATTCCGATTGGCTGATAGAATTCTATCAGCCAATCGGAATTGAAGGGACGCCACATTGTTAAAAAATCTTGTAATTTCTTTATTATTTTCTGTAATTTAGTGGGGGGGTTGTACTTTAGATAATTTTATTTAATTGTAATTAATTGTATTTAATTTAGGGAATTAATTTAATTGTAGTGTAGTGTTAGGTGTAATTATAACTTAGGTTAGGTTTTATTTTACAGGTAAATTTGTCTTTATTTTAACTAGGTAGTTATTAAATAGTTAATAACTATTTAATAACTATTGTACCTAGTTAAAATAAATACAAAGTTGCCTGTAAAATAAAAATAAACCCTAAGCTAGCTACAATGTAACTATTAGCTTAGGGTTTATTTTATAGGTAAGTATTTAGTTTTAAATAGAAATAATGTAGTTAATGATGGTAATTTTATTTAGATTTATTTAAATTATATTTAAATTAGGTGGGGTTAGGATTAGACTTAGGTTTTGGGGTTAATAACTTTATTATAGTGGCGGCGACGTTGGGGGCGGCAGATTAGGGGTTAATAAATGTAGGTAGGTGGCGGCGATGTTAGGGCTGGCAGATTAGGGGTTAATAATATTTAACTAGTGTTTGCGATGCTGGAGTGCGGCGGTTTAGGGGTTAATATATTTATTATAGTGGCGGCGATGTCCGGTTCGGCAGATTAGGGGTTAAAACATTTATTTTAGTGTTTGCGATGTGGCAGGGCCTCGGTTTAGGGGTTAATAGGTAGTTTATGGATGTTAGCGTACTTTTTAGCACTTTAGTTAAGAGTTTTATGCTACGGCGTTGTAGTGTAAAACTCTTAACTACTGACTTTTAAATGCGGTACCAGTCTTGACAGGAGAGGGTCTACCACTCACTTTTGGTCAGACTCGTAATACCGGCGCTATGCAAGTCCCATTGAAAATATAGGATACGTAAGTGGATTTGCGGTATTTCCGAGTGTGGCCAAAAAAGTGAGCGGTACACCTGTACCTGCAAGACTCATAATACCAGTGGGCGTTAAAAAGCAGCGTTGGGACCGGCCAACGCTGCTTTTAAGCCTAACGCAAGACTCGTAATCTAGCCGATTGTATCTAAGCTTCTGCTGACTGCCCCCTTATTTCAGTTCTTTTGACAGACTTGCATTTTAGCCAATCAGTGCTCACTCCTAGGTCACTTCACGTGCATGAGCTCAAGGTTATCTATATGAAACATGAACTTATGCCCTCTAGTGGTCAAAATGCATTCAGATTAGAGGCAGTCTTCAAGATTTAAGAAATTAGCATATGAAGCTCCTAAGTTTAGCTTTCAACTAAGAATACCAAGAGAACAAAGCAAAATTGGTGATAAAAGTAAATTGGGAAGTTGTTTAAAATTACATTCAGTATTTAAAACATGAAAGGTTTTTTTGGACTTGACTGTCCCTTTAAGGCAAAGGACCAGTCAATATTGGGACACCTTGTAAGTTAGTGACTGGCTAAGCAGAATATGGCCATATTGTGTGACTAAGATCCCAATTTTCCTTAAAAGAATAGATATTTTTGCAGGCAATTTTTACAACATTTAACAATGTGTTGTTTATTTGCAAATGGATGTATGCCAATACCCAGATTTGTGTAACTACTTGGTAACATTAACAGCACTCCCAAAGATGCGTATATAAACCAATGTTTTTATGTACGTAAAGGGACAGTCAACTCCAAAATTGTTAATGTTTAAAAAGATAGATAATCTGTTTATTACCCATTCCCCACTTTTGCACAGTCAACATGGTTATATTAATATACTTTTTACCCCTGTGATTACCTTGTCTAATCCTCTTCTGACAACCCCCTGATCACATGACGTTTTATTTATTATCTATTGACTTGCATTTTAGCCACTTAGTGCTGTGTTGTGCACAACCCATGTGCACAATGTTGCCTAAATGGCCCACATGAACTAGCAGTCTCCTGTTGTGAAAAGCTAATACAAAAGCATGTGACAAGAAGCTGTCTGTGGTGGCTTAGAAACAGGCAGAAATATAGAGGTTCAAATGTTATAAAGTATATTAATATAACAATCACGTAAAAGCCGTACCATATCGTGCAACTTGTAATATTGAGTAGCTGACCATTTCGCACTCAAAGGCCATTTGCCGCTCATAGGAGCCCATACACTAGACTTAGGCAGCTGCGAAAAATTCGGTTTGGATCGATTCGGACCGATTCGAATTTCAGTTTGGACCGATTCGAATTCGGAAGAAATCGAATGAATTCGTTTCGGATTCATTCGGATTCTTTCGGATTCGTGGGAAATTCGGTTCGATTCGGTTTGAATCGATTCAGAATTTCGGTCAGTGTTAAGTGGGATGTGCTGTGTATTACACTAGTATACTGTACAATACTAGTGTAATACACGGCCATCCGAATCCATCCGAATCTACCGAAAAAATTCGAATCGATTCGGATTTATTCGGTAGATTCGGCACTACCGCAATTCGGAAATTCGAATCGATCCGAATCTCCGAATTCGACAAATTCGTCCGAATTTCAATTCGGACCGAATCGAATTGCACATGTCTACCATACACTGAGAAAGTTTCATACCTTATATATTCACACCGTTTTTCTCTCCTGTATTTTTTAAATAGCTCAAATCTTGGTATTTCCTTAGTCTAAATTTGAAAGAATAGCCATGCTTTTTCTTCTTCTCATTTGTCAAATTTCAAATTTACTTCTATTATCAATTTTGCTTCACTCTCTTGGCATCCTTTGTTGAAAAGTAAATCTAGGTAGGATAACAGAGGCTCAGGAGCGTGCATGTGTCTGTAACACTCTAGGGCAGCAGTGTTTTGCAACAATATTTATTGCAATGTTATACATTGTTGCAAACACTGCTGCATGCACACTCCTGAGTTCATATGAGCCGACCTAAGTTTACTTTTTAACAAAGGATACCAAATTAATTTCTTTTTTGTTTTATTGTAATTTTAAACTCTGGTATTATGTACGTTTTTGTGATTTCTACAACGTATGCCTGCTTTGGTTATATATATTTTTTTTTTCTATTAAATGGATATGAAACTCAATTTTTTTATTTTATGATTCAGATAGAGCAAGCATGTCACGGATACCAGACTGCCAAGGCTACACCCACCCCTCTACTACCTGGCTCTCCACTTATCACACCAGATTTGGCCCTTTCATGGCTCACGGGATCTCCCAGACTTATGCTATCCCTGACCGCATAATCCCTTCTCGGCTGGCTGGGCTCCTGGAACTGCTGGCCGGCCACACCGGATACCCGCTAACCTTTACCCCAGGTCGCTACCAGCGGCCCCTTGCCCCAGAGCTCTTTTGGGGATTGGTAGCCCCTAGGGAGGACCAGAGGTGGGGTGATTGCCTTGGGAACTGGGGGTTTTGGACACCCCCACCTCCATATCTTTACCAGGCTGTAACTCTGGTCCCTAGTACTGGGCATCTGGGGAGCGAGAGCTTTCCAATGACACCCTGGTAGTGTCCAGGATCACCCCGAAACCGTGACCTAGGTACTGTGGGGACTTTATGGGACTGTGGCTCCAATGGATGCGCCAGACTTTCTGGAGGGGCGGGAATGGCGGGAGATCTAGGTGTGAGATAAGACCCTTTTGTGAGTATAAGCAGAGTGTGTTCCACAATAAAGCAGTTCTTGTTTCACCTAAATACTGGTCTTTTATGGTTATTTGGGTGGGCTCTGACTATAATTACTTTCCATCTATACAGCTGCAGGTTCAAGGGAGGAAGCAGGAACCTTTTGGAAGAGCTACCCAGTCTGGGTAGGCGGTATCCGTCACATTGCAATTTTAAGTAACTTTCAAATTTACTTCTATTATCAAATTTCCTTCGTTCTCATTGTATCTTTATTTGAAAAGCAGGGATGTAAGCTAAGAAGCCGGCCTACTTTTTGTTCAGCACCTGGGTAGCGCTTGCTGATTGTTGGCTAAATGTAAAGAAAACAAGAGAACAGATAAAAATTGACAACATGAGTAAATTAGAAAGTTGCTTAAAGGGACAGTCTACACCAGAATTTTTATTGTTTTAAAAGATAGATAATCCCTTTATTACCCATATCCCAGTTTTGCATAACTAACACAGTTATAATAATATACTTTTAACCTCTGTGATTATCTTGTATCTAAGCCTCTGCAAAGTGACCCTTTTTTTAGTTCTTTTGACAGACTTGCAGTCTAGCCAATCAGTGCCTGCTCCCAGATAACTTCTCGTGCACGAGCACAGTGTTATCTATATGAAATACGTGAACTAACACCCTCTAGTGGTGAAAAACTGTTAAAATGCAATCTGAAAGAGGTGGGCTTCAACGTCTAAGAAATTAGCACATGAACCTCCTAGGTTAAGTTTTCAACTAAGAATACCAAGAGAACAAAGCAAAATTGGTGATAAAAGTAAATTGGAAAATTGTTTAAAATTACATGCTCTATCTGAATCATGAAAGTTTATTTTGGACTAGACTGTCCCTTTAAAATTGCCTGCTCTGTCTGAATCATGAAAGAAAATATTTGGATTTAATATCCCTTTAAATTCACATTGTATTTATGTGTGTACTGTGTATGAACCATGTGTAAAATCTCACCTCCACTTGTTATATATGCATTTTACAGGTAACAGGACACTGCTGCAAATAATCCTCTCAGATACAGCACCTTTAAGTCCAATTTCTGAGTCTACACTCCCATAATCCCCTGCTGCCAAATGTTGGTACTGAGCATGTCTCTACTTGTATTTTTAAACCTTGATATCTCAGTAACCTCTGCTCCTGTTTTCACCAAATAAAAAAAAACACCTACTAGAGAATAAAATCTTGTTTTTTTGTTCTAGGTTTTGGTTGATTTTTTTCAATATTAAGAGATAAGGAAATGTACATTTATGTCTACAGTTAATAACAGCAAACTATTTAAGCAATTGTAAGTATTTCCAATAACTGGGTGCGCCCCTAAAATACATTTGATCATTCAATCAAAAGTTACATGCACCTGAAAAACAGGTTTTAACACTGAGCAGCATGGTGAATTGTGCTGTAACAATTTCTCTATTTTGGGCTACATTACGAGTAGAGCGCTAATGATAGTGCAGGCAGCTCAATACCATTGTTAGCCTGTTAAATTGCGATTTACCACCTGGGTTCAGCTTTTTTCTAGCCCAGTAATGCTTTTCACAGAGTAGAACTATTACGGTCAGTCCAGCGCCGAAATACTAGGCAATTGCTCTCTGAACAAGGAGGACAGCAACCCCAGACGATTGTATTGGGCCTCGTCAGTGAGGTGTAGCCATATTCCTCTAAGCTCACTAGGGATGCACCGAAATGAAAATTCTAGACCGAAACCGAAACCGAAAATTCAGGATGCCCTTGGCCGAAAACCGAAACCGAAAATTACTTTTTCCCCCAAATGATTTTAAAAGTTTTTTTTTCTATAATTTTATTATTAATATAAGACATTTTATTATATATATATATATATATATATATATATATATATTATATAATATATATATATTTATATTATATATATATATATATATATATATATATACACACACACACATTTTATATATATATATATATATATATACATACATAAACACACACACACACATATATATATATATATATATATATATATATATATATATATATATATATACACACACACACATATGTAGGTAGGTGAGCAGTAATATATATATATATATATATATATATATATATATAAGCAATTATGTAGGTAGGTGAGCAGTATAAATATATATATTAGCATATGTAGGTAGGTGAGCAGTATATATATATATATTAGCATATGTAGGTAGGTGAGCAGTAATTACATATATAAGCATATATAGGTAGGTGAGCAGTATATATATATATATATATATATATAAGCATATGTAGGTAGGTGAGCAGTATAAATATATATATTAGCATATGTAGGTAGGTGAGCAGTATATATATATATATATATATATTAGCATATGTAGGTAGGTGAGCAGTATATATATATATATTATTAGCATATGTAGGTAGGTGAGCAGTATATATATATATATATATATATATATATACACACATAATAATAATCTGCATTGAGGTACACAGCAGGCATCTTGGGGTTAAGCATGGTACTGAGACACAGAGGAATGCAAGAGATCGTATTACCAGTGCTTGTGGATTGTAGCCCCAACAATTACAGTTCTCCTGTCAGTATGCAAACGGCCCCTACATATTGCATATAATTAATTCTTATCTGGACTGTCTCCCTGTCTAGCGGTGACACATTTCTAAAAGCAGCTCCTTGTGCAGGACTCAGGAGGAGGAGGTAACGGCTGCTTGTATTGAAACCACGCTGCAGCCCGCTCTGTCTGTTTACACAGTAAACTTGCCGTGTCAGATGAAATTTATGACACTTGCCTGCAGAGCCATATAGTTACTTGTAACGGATCCTCCTGTCAGTGAGTGTGTGAAAGGCTAACACGTATTTTTACCCTTATCTGGCTCCCTGTCTAACCGTGACTTTATTTGAAAAAGCAACTCATCGTGCAGGACTCAATGAGCTGCTTTTTCAAATAAAGTCACAGTTAGACAGGGAGCCAGATAAGGGTAAATATACGTGTTAGCCTTTCACACACTCACTGACAGGAGGATCCGTTATAAGTATAACTATATGGCTCTGCAGGCAAGTGTCATAAAATTCACTTGACACAGCAAGTTCCCTCTCTCACTCTGCCGCTCTGCTGCTTCAAGTTGTAAGTGAACACAGCCTACAGTGCCGCACCCCCTCTACCCGCGAGGCATTCTGGGGCATGTAGTTAAAGTTGAATATGGCCTAGAAATTACCCAGCCACACGGGGCTAAATTTAGATGCGTCTTCTAACTACTTGTTGCGGTCCGTGAGGCACGGGGGGAGGACACTTAGAGGGATACAAATCTGGCTGCCAGGGGTTGATTTTGTGGTGCATAGGGGTCAATTTAATTTCAAATAGAACATGCAATTTTCGGCCGGTTTTCCCCTCTTTCGGCCGAAATGGGAAAGGCCCATTTTCGGCCGAAATTTTCGGTGGCCGAAATTTCGGTGCATCCCTAAAGCTCACTGAGCAAGGAGTCCACGACTGGTTGCCCCTTTTTTCTCTTGGGGAGACTAAATACATACAGAGAGAAGCACACTCACAGGAACGAACAACCATATACGAACAATATATATATATATATATATATATATATATAGAAAACACAGAGAAAAACATCAAGGCTGAATTGTGGTTTCCTGCCGTGACAAACAGTCACTCTGAAGACCTCAATGAAGTATGCCTGAGCTCGGTGGGGAAATGGAAAGACATCGTGGATCAACAGGGGTAAGGATTCACAGGATTCTTTACAGCAGATAAATGAATGGAGGGTTTAACTTATGATTCTCCGGTAACTTTACCATACGGCACGGCCACCACTGCACCTCTGGAAGACCGGTGAATTCTTGCAATATCCACTCCTTGCGTCCGCTCTCTGGCGTGGCTGCACTTCCTGTCACGCCCCTTAGTCGATACCAGCCAATCCGTGCTCGTCTGTGACGTAGCTCCACCGCTCGGCCAATCCTTCTAGGGCAACTTCGAAAATCCCAGTCCGGGGAACAAATGGAAATATCCCTGATATTTACCAGGAATCAGAAAGTTCGCTACAAGACCTGGCTTTTGCAAGGGTTAACGAAACAGATACAAAAAGAGAAAAAAAGCCGGATACGGTCTTGAGTTAAATTAAAACGTCCAATTTATTGGTCAATGTTAAAAATTGACAGTACTCAAACGAAAAAAGTCTAACATGTTTCGGCACACGGCCTTACTCATAGACATAATTTTCTTAGTGAAAACCGCCAGTATTTAAAAGCAGTAGTGAGTAACTATTGGTTGTCATTAATTGCTAACAGGTAACAAGTGATAATATACTTAAACAATAAGAGAACCCAACTAACAATGCTGTTGGATAAAAACATGATTGCTGCACAGATATATGGATTTAACATATATAGGTGGCATATAAATCCCAACAAAATTAATATTTAATGAAAATATACCATATATGTGGCAGCTAGTTTACATTCAATTGAATCAACAAGTATATATATATAAGTGAATAAATCTATACAGACAGATTACAATATACAAAAATAAACCATGTAAAGACTATATTGGTTCGCTGAAGCAATTTGGAAAATCACATACTTGTGATCATGCATACAATATTAATACATAAGCCTAAAACAATTTTAAATGGCTACTGTATATATGGGTTTTTGGAAAAACACCTCTGTTTCATACAATTTTTGTATATATTAATGATAGTCTCAAATATATTTAAATCTGTTGTTAATAACAATGTTAATAATAATTGAGCACAAAAAGGCAAATGAATTTAAGAAGATTGTGTTATAGAAGTACAAATACTCCTATTGGTGATGTGAACACATACAGGAGAAATAATAATTTGGTGCTTGGTGAATATCATTGATTCAAAACGATTAATTACAAGGTGAACCTTGTGTTCTTAGAAAATATGTTTTAACAGCACCAATTCTCCTGTTAATGTAAACACCAACAGACACTAATTGCTTATTAAAGAAATTATTCAAATTTGGATATGAGTTACTCAAAAGTGTGCTCAGGGGAAAACTTTGTAATTGGTTTAATATAAATGGAATAGTGGGGTGGGGGTTTAGTACATTATGTTATGGGCATATATAAACCCCTCACAAAATGAATACTATTTGTGGTTGTCCTAAACAAATTATCAGATTGATACATGATCATATAATGTCTGGTGAATTATTCCCAAAAATTTATAATGTCATTGATGGAATTATATCCATCAGGGATACGCGATTTTAAAGTGAAGATCCAAAAAGCTTCTTTTTTCAAGAGAGCCTTGTTTCGATCGCCACCTCTATTTTGTGCCTGTATGTGGTCAATGACCATCCATCTAAAGGTTGTGTTACTGCTAGCATGTATCTGAATGAAATGCTTAGCCATATCAGATACAGGATCTGATCGTTTAATATCCGATAGATGTTGACGGATGCGTTCTCTAACCTCCCTTGAAGTGCATCCCACATATTGTTTTGGGGTGCATGTGCACCAAATCACATATACTGCAAATTTTGTGCGACAATTCACGCAACCTTTTACTGCATATGTCTTATTTGTGGTGGCGGAGGAAAAGACATTGCCTCTTTGAATAAAGCTGCAAGGGATGCATGCATTGTAACCACACTTGTACATGCCCCTAGTTTGCAGCCACGAGCTTGTTGTGGTTTTATCCTTAGGTAAAGCACTGGGGGAAATAATATTTCCTATAGTGCAACCTTTCCTGTAGGAAAACCTACATCCTTTGTCGATGAAAGGAACCAATCCCTCATCTGCCTTAAGCATAGGTAAATGTTTACGAATGATCTTACAGATGTTATCATAGTCAGATGAATATTGAGTAACAAAGGTAACCCGATCACTAGTGGGATTGGTCCTTTTGGGTTTATTTGTCAACAAAGTTTTCCTGTCCAAACTATCCACTTCATTTTTTGCCTTTTGAATGGCTGTGTTTTGGTAACCTCTACTCCTGAGTCTGTGAGTAAGGTCTTCACTTTGTATAGCACAATCTTGTTTGTCAGAACAATTCCTTTTTATTCTAATATACTGTCCCTTTGCTATGGCATAGGGAACATTTAGTGGGTGGTTGCTTCTACCATGTAGGAGTGTATTGCCTGATATAGGCTTTCTAAAAATTTGTGTTTTTACATTGTTAGTACCGACCGGATTGCTTAGCTGAACATCTAGAAAATTTATAGATGTTTTGTTTGTTTCAAAAGTGAATTTGAGACCCCATTCATTTTCATTTAGATATCCAATGAACTCTTCAATGAGTGTGGGCTGACCAATCCAGATCAACAGTAGATCGTCTATAAAGCGATTGTAGCTTTTGATATACCGAAGGAAAGGATTCTGTTCCCCATATATCATGCTAAGTTCGAACCAACCCATTACTAAATTTGCATATGAGGGCGCAAATTTCGCCCCCATTGCTGTTCCTTGCAACTGGAGATAAAAGGAATCATCAAATTTAAAATAATTATGTGTTAATAAAAATTGCAACACATCCAAGATAAATTGAATAAATTCTTTAGTATAATTTGTTTTATTTTCCAAATAGAATTTAACAGCAAGGATCCCCATAGTATGGGGGATAGATGAGTATAAAGCTACAACGTCTACTGTTAGCCAAGAAAATTCTTCTTGCCATATAAAGCCATCAAAAATTTGAAGCACATGTTTGGTATCTTTCAAAAAGCTTGGTAAGGAAACAACAAGTGGCTGCAATATGCTGTCCAGCCATTCCGATAGTGGTTCGCAAAGCGAACCAATACCAGACACAATCGGTCTACCTTTTACATTCACAGTGCTTTTGTGCACCTTGGGCAAAACATGTATAATAGGGGTAATGGGATTGTCAACGGACAAAAAATCAAAAGTTTTGTCGTCAATGTGGCCAAACATGAGGCCATTCAAAAGGCAAAAAATGAAGTGGATAGTTTGGACAGGAAAACTTTGTTGACAAATAAACCCAAAAGGACCAATCCCACTAGTGATCGGGTTACCTTTGTTACTCAATATTCATCTGACTATGATAACATCTGTAAGATCATTCGTAAACATTTACCTATGCTTAAGGCAGATGAGGGATTGGTTCCTTTCATCGACAAAGGATGTAGGTTTTCCTACAGGAAAGGTTGCACTATAGGAAATATTATTTCCCCCAGTGCTTTACCTAAGGATAAAACCACAACAAGCTCGTGGCTGCAAACTAGGGGCATGTACAAGTGTGGTTACAATGCATGCATCCCTTGCAGCTTTATTCAAAGAGGCAATGTCTTTTCCTCCGCCACCACAAATAAGACATATGCAGTAAAAGGTTGCGTGAATTGTCGCACAAAATTTGCAGTATATGTGATTTGGTGCACATGCACCCCAAAACAATATGTGGGATGCACTTCAAGGGAGGTTAGAGAACGCATCCGTCAACATCTATCGGATATTAAACGATCAGATCCTGTATCTGATATGGCTAAGCATTTCATTCAGATACATGCTAGCAGTAACACAACCTTTAGATGGATGGTCATTGACCACATACAGGCACAAAATAGAGGTGGCGATCGAAACAAGGCTCTCTTGAAAAAAGAAGCTTTTTGGATCTTCACTTTAAAATCGCGTATCCCTGATGGATATAATTCCATCAATGACATTATAAATTTTTGGGAATAATTCACCAGACATTATATGATCATGTATCAATCTGATAATTTGCTTAGGACAACCACAAATAGTATTCATTTTGTGAGGGGTTTATATATGCCCATAACATAATGTACTAAACCCCCACCCCACTATTCCATTTATATTAAACCAATTACAAAGTTTTCCCCTGAGCACACTTTTGAGTAACTCATATCCAAATTTGAATAATTTCTTTAATAAGCAATTAGTGTCTGTTGGTGTTTACATTAACAGGAGAATTGGTGCTGTTAAAACATATTTTCTAAGAACACAAGGTTCACCTTGTAATTAATCGTTTTGAATCAATGATATTCACCAAGCACCAAATTATTATTTCTCCTGTATGTGTTCACATCACCAATAGGAGTATTTGTACTTCTATAACACAATCTTCTTAAATTCATTTGCCTTTTTGTGCTCAATTATTATTAACATTGTTATTAACAACAGATTTAAATATATTTGAGACTATCATTAATATATACAAAAATTGTATGAAACAGAGGTGTTTTTCCAAAAACCCATATATACAGTAGCCATTTAAAATTGTTTTAGGCTTATGTATTAATATTGTATGCATGATCACAAGTATGTGATTTTCCAAATTGCTTCAGCGAACCAATATAGTCTTTACATGGTTTATTTTTGTATATTGTAATCTGTCTGTATAGATTTATTCACTTATATATATATATATACTTGTTGATTCAATTGAATGTAAACTAGCTGCCACATATATGGTATATTTTCATTAAATATTAATTTTGTTGGGATTTATATGCCACCTATATATGTTAAATCCATATATCTGTGCAGCAATCATGTTTTTATCCAACAGCATTGTTAGTTGGGTTCTCTTATTGTTTAAGTATATTATCACTTGTTACCTGTTAGCAATTAATGACAACCAATAGTTACTCACTACTGCTTTTAAATACTGGCGGTTTTCACTAAGAAAATTATGTCTATGAGTAAGGCCGTGTGCCGAAACATGTTAGACTTTTTTCGTTTGAGTACTGTCAATTTTTAACATTGACCAATAAATTGGACGTTTTAATTTAACTCAAGACCGTATCCGGCTTTTTTTCTCTTTTTGTATCTATATATATATATATATATACACACACACACATATACACACACAGTATAGATAGATACACACACACACATATATATATATACATATATATATATATATATATATATATATATATATATAAAACATGGAAGGGAACTGCACTCCAAGACCGGATAAGGTACACATCCTGTGACTCAGCAACATCCAGCCCTGGGTGCTAAATAGCACTCCAAAAAAGCTGTGATGTCACCAGAGCCACGGGCAGTTAACCTCAGTCCGGAATGGGTGCAAGAAACAAGGGGGATTACAAATAAAAAAGTAATACAACACATAGAAACACCCAGCACTCACCAGCTAGCTCACAGCTAAGATAAAATCACAACTGGAAAAGTTAGTCACCGCATCTGGCCAAATGGGAAAGCTCAGGCACCACGTCAAGGTCCTTTCCATTGCCTGAGTCCCTAACACAGCCACACCATCATGCGAGCTCACAAAGCCAAACAGACTGAGAACAAAGAAG
The DNA here is from genome assembly GCF_027579735.1 of Bombina bombina. NCBI lineage: Eukaryota > Metazoa > Chordata > Amphibia > Anura > Bombinatoridae > Bombina > Bombina bombina. The sequence continues at coordinate 85,644,181 of NC_069510.1, read as the reverse complement.
GGGTGCACAGGTGGATGTAATCACCCATAGAAAATACAAAACATGGAAGGGAACTGCACTCCAAGACCGGATCAGGTACACATCCTGTGACTCAGCAACATCCAGCCCTGGGTTCTAAATAGCACTCCAAAAAAGCTGTGATGTCACCAGAGCCACAGGCAGTTAATCCCAGTCCGGAATGGGTGCAAGAAACAAGGGGGATTACAAATAAAAAGTAATACAACACATAGAAACACCCAGCACTCACCAGCTAGCTCACAGCTAAGATAAAATCACAACTGGAAAGGTTAGTCACCGCATCTGGCCAAATGGGAAAGCTCAGGCACCACGTCAAGGTCCTTTCCATTGCCTGAGTCCCTAACACAGCCACACCATCATGCGAGCTCACAAAGCCAAACAGACTGAGAACAAAGAAGGGGTGCACAGGTAGATGTAATCACCCATAGAAAATACAAAACATGGCAATTTTTAATAGTTTTTTTTTTAATATATATTTTACATCTAATAAATACTTTACACACATATAACTTCAGTCTGATATAGCCGCGTTAAGTATTTATTAGATATAAAATATTAATAATTATAAATAATTCATAATAATTATTAAAAGTATTAAAAATGGTCAATATTGATTTTATTGATTTATTATATATTTTAAGAACCTCAACATTAATTAATTTTAATTATTATTATTTGTTACTATTGTATATCAAATAAATACATAACACTGAATGCCACTTTTCATCCCGCATATGGCTCAAAGAATGTGAATGTGATCTCTATAGCTGTATATTTAAAGGGATACTAAACCCAAATTTTTTTCTTTCATGATTCAGATAGAGCATACAATTGTAAGCAACTTTCTAATTTACTCCTATTATCAATTTTCCTTCCTTTTCTTGCTATCTTTATTTGAAAAAGAAGGCATCTAAGCTAAGGATAAAGGACAAACAGGCAGAGCAGTATCCGTTTAAAAAAACCGTAGCATATATTGTTACATACAGGAATATATAAAAAGTCAATAATCCACACCAACAATAAAAAAACAAAGATCAAAAACAGCTGCATACAAGGTGCTTAAGCGTTTCAGCAAAAAATCCGTAATCATAGCTAATCGTAAGAGTGAAAAACACACTACTTATACCCTAACTAACACAGCCATTGGTTAAAAACAGTAATTACACCGCTGAATGATACAAGTAATTAATAGTGCCTTAAGGGAACAACCCTCTACAATGTGAACGAACACTTGATCTATATAAAAATTATAATCTTATTCATATAATAGAACATTTTATTTCTCAATACATATCCTGGTAATTAAAAGAAATTACTATATATAATGCAGTCAAAAATCCGAAATTGAGAAAAAGAGAAAGGGTACATATTAGTGCAAACTGGAGTATATAAAAGAACACATAGTAATTATATAATACTGATTGCAATAATCGCTACAGATAGTAATATACCAAGTGTCATATCTATCCGTTTATAGCTCCATAAATGGATAGAAGGAAGGGAAAGTCTCCAGTAAAGGGCGTGTATAAATTTTAGTACACAAAACAATAATAATAATGTGATATCGGTTGGGTATCGATCCCGGGTCTCCGAGATCATAGGGACATAGCTAACCACTAGGCCACGGGACATTCAATCTTAATGTGTAGTAATCAGTTATTTACTACCCGTAGTATAGGGCCAAGTACTTGCAGCAAACCCAAAATATACACATACGGTATGAATGATTAAAGAATAATAATAATATGTGTGTGCCCTCAATAGTTTACTGAAATTAATTACGATTTATCCATCAGATACAGTACGCTGGAGTGTATAATCAATTAGTAACATAAAAAGGTGATAATAAATAAATAAATAAATAAATGAGTAACTGAGGAGTAGTGAACCCAGGTCTGCTGAATCATAGGTAATGAGGCTGAATATATGCCCACCCTGCTCCCTGTGAAATTCAATGGAAGAAAGAAATAGTGATAATGATAGTAATAGCACCTGCAGTAAGATATACCCATGGAAATGTCAATCAATGTTATATCCTAGACAAGAGAAGCACTGCTTTGACAGAATCACTAGAGATGAAAAAATAAATAAAAACTAATAAAGTCTCATAAGTACGCAATTATACTTAATAGTTTCAAAATACAATTTATTCCAAGCAATTAATATATTGCACTTACAAGAAGTATTAAAAAATGACGCCTTAAACAAACACTCCAACTCGTTAGCTCAATGAATTTTCTGCAGTACTTATCAGCTGGATACACTGCTCACACTCGATATCAAGAGTTCGTTATTGGCGGGCTGTTTCTCCCGGCTTGTCTCGGCTTGTTCTGAATTCCAATGCGGCTGTAGGAAATAGTGATGACCAATGACGGGCTGCTCCTCCGTCTATGCGTTTCGTCCCGCCTATCAGGACTTTTTCAAGACCTAGAGATCAGCTGCTCTTGTTCAACGAAATCCTCCTTTATGTATGCGCCCCTGACACACCTCTTACGTGTTGCGTGCTGGCTTAGTGGTTAGCTGGTTCTCACACCCTTCAAAACGGACCAATGTGTGCTCAGTATGTCAAAGCCTAATGTCCAATAAATGTCACTCTATTCGTATTATATAAATATATCGCACAACGATATTGCCTGAAATGATACTTAAATTAACATATATAAAAATTAACATATATAAAAAAATATATATATTGCTTTCAGGCTGATAAAACATCCGAAAGAACATTGTCCAAACATTGGGATATATTAAAAGCAGATAAAATATTGGGACCTATTATTGGAGAAAAACCAATTGTCACTTTCAAAAGAAACAGGAACTTAAAAAATATATTAGCCCCTTCAAAAATTGGAGCCCCCCTCAAGAATAAAGCACCAAATTTAGGAACCTTAGACTCATGGGTAACAAACAAACCAGGAACTTTCAGATGTGGAAGGGCTAATTGTTGCATGTGTTCCCACAGTTTGAATCGAGATTTTATTATCAACTGGAACAGTACTAAGAGAGTATCTATTAAATCAAGAGGCAATTGTCACTCCACATTTGTAGTTTATGGTCTAACCTGCGAATGTGGGAGGATCTATGTAGGTAGAACTAAGAGGAAAATAAAGAGGAGATGTTATGAACATATTAAAAATATAGAAGATGGATTGAAAACACACAGTGTTTCAGAACATTTTAGAGTATACCATCAGCAAGATCCTAGTAGCCTTAAAATTAGCATATTAGAAATTGTTCCAATAGGTGTTAATCCACATCAAAGACTAACAATTCTTAGACAAAAAGAAACTAAATGGATACAAGAGCTAGGCAGTTTAACTCCGAATGGATTAAACATCGACCTTGATTTACAGGCGTTTATGATATAGAGAGGATAACATCTACTTCTAATTTCAAAAGAAACAGGAACTTAAAAAATATATTAGCCCCTTCAAAAATTGGAGCCCCCCTCAAGAATAAAGCACCAAATTTAGGAACCTTAGACTCATGGGTAACAAACAAACCAGGAACTTTCAGATGTGGAAGGGCTAATTGTTGCATGTGTTCCCACAGTTTGAATCGAGATTTTATTATGAACTGGAACAGTACTAAGAGAGTATCTATTAAATCAAGAGGCAATTGTCACTCCACATTTGTAGTTTATGGTCTAACCTGCGAATGTGGGAGGATCTATGTAGGTAGAACTAAGAGGAAAATAAAGAGGAGATGTTATGAACATATTAAAAATATAGAAGATGGATTGAAAACACACAGTGTTTCAGAACATTTTAGAGTATACCATCAGCAAGATCCTAGTAGCCTTAAAATTAGCATATTAGAAATTGTTCCAATAGGTGTTAATCCACATCAAAGACTAACAATTCTTAGACAAAAAGAAACTAAATGGATACAAGAGCTAGGCAGTTTAACTCCGAATGGATTAAACATCTACCTTGATTTACAGGCGTTTATGATATAGAGAGGATAACATCTACTTCTAATTCGCATTGTAATTAATTATGATTTTCAGACATTTATGATATAGAGATGATAACATCTCTCGTAAATTTATATACTAACAGAGGATTCATAGGTATTCATAATATAGAGAGTTCATATTTTGATGAGGTTTTTTGATAGGGAGATTTTAACTAAAGATGCGTGTTAGATTTTTAAATAATTGTGTAGTGTTTAGGTTTTTCTGGAGTTTTTATTAACATGAATTTAATTTTAATTATTTCTATGTATATGGGTTAATGACAATAGGTTAATACTAATCCCATCACTGTTTTTAGAATCATGTTTTTAAATTAAGTATAGCATAATATAGGATTTAATACTAAATTTACTGCAACTCTGAATGAAGTTTTATGTTATTTATGTGTAGCGCCGTCACTCTGGTGCGGATGTTTTATCAGCCTGAAAGCAATATATATATATTTTTATATATGTTAATTTTTATATATGTTAATTTAAGTATCATTTCAGGCAATATCGTTGTGCGATATATTTATATAATACGAATAGAGTGACATTTATTGGACATTAGGCTCTGACATACTGAGCACACATTGGTCCGTTTTGAAGGGTGTGAGAACCAGCTAACCACTAAGCCAGCACGCAACACGTAAGAGGTGTGTCAGGGGCGCATACATAAAGGAGGATTTCGTTGAACAAGAGCAGCTGATCTCTAGGTCTTGAAAAAGTCCTGATAGGCGGGACGAAACGCGTAGACGGAGGAGCAGCCCGTCATTGGTCATCACTATTTCCTACAGCCGCATTGGAATTCAGAACAAGCCGAGACAAGCCGGAAGAAACAGCCCGCCAATAACAAACTCTTGATATCGAGTGTGAGCAGTGTATCCGGCTGATAAGTACTGCAGAAAATTCATTGAGCTAACGAGTTGGAGTGTTTGTTTAAGGCATCATTTTTTAATACTTCTTGTAAGTGCAATATATTAATTGCTTGGAATAAATTGTATTTTGATTCACCTTGAGTCGTGGATGCGCTCTGTTGCTTTTTTCGTTCCAGTTTTTACAATCAGCGCACCCCTGAGTGCCCTGTGTGAAGGAGCAGCACCACCACTCTGATCACTAAGGAGAAATCTACGGGGAGGATTGAAGAGGTCCTATTGGCAGTAACATTATTGGTATTTCTACCCTACTCCTTAAGTCATGATAGATATGCCTGTTGGTTCTTCTTCTTTATCTTAAACACATCTAATAACCACTATATTGATTGTGATATCCATTATAAATATAGAGTGTGTTTTGAAGTCTAACTGTGATATTAGAAGTCTAACTTTGATATTAGAAGTTCCAACTTTGACATTTATTGTATTGTACACTCATATTGAAGTTGTATTTTTCACCACCAGTACCTGTGGGGTGAATTAATTAATTATTTGTTGATCAATTGTACAGACAGCAAGCGCAGTAATTTTTGTGTAAGTTTTATACTTAATAGTTTGAACATTTAAGCCTTCATTTCCGTTATTCATTTGAAGGATATCCCTGACTCTACACAATTTCTCTCTGAACTGTTTTTCATCTAAGCTAAGGAGCCAGACAATTTTTGGCTCAGAACCTGGATTGCACTTGTTTATTGGTGAGTGCATTTAACCACCAATCAGCAAGCACAACCCAGGTTGTGAAACAAAAATGGGCTGGGTTTTGTAACTAACATTTTTGCTTTTTAAATAAAGATAGCAAGAAAATGAAGAAAAAAACAAATGTATTCTTACCTGATACATTTATTTATTTCCGGATATGGAGAGTCCACGACGTCATCAATAACTGTTGGGAATAACACTCCTGGCCAGCAGGAGGAGGCAAAGAGCACCACAGTAAAGCTGTTAAGTATCACTTACCTTCCCACAAACCCCAATCATTCGACCGAAATGAAATGGAAAAAGGAATAATACAAAGGTGTAGAGGTGCCTGACGTTTAATCAAAAATTACGGTCGAAATAAAAACGTGTGGGGTAATGGACTCACCATATCCGGAAATAAATACATTTATCAGGTAAGAATACATTTTATTTTCTTTCCTAAGGTGAGTCCACAACGTCATCAATTACTGTTGGGAACCAATACCCAAGCTAGAGGACACAGATGACTAGGGAGGGAGAACAAGACAGGCAGACCTAAACAGAAGGCACTAACACTTAAAAAACCTTTCTCCCAAAAGAAACCTCAGTCGAGGCAAAATAAATAAATTTGGAAAATTTGGAACGTATGCAAAGAAGACTAAATTGCAGCCTTGCAAATCTGTTCTACAGAAACTTCATCTTGAAAACCCAAGAAAAGGAGACAGCCCTTGTGGAATGAACCGTACTTTTCTCAGGAGGCTGCTGACCAAGAAGGAACAACAAGTTCCCAATTAATATTTATATTCGAAACCACTTAGGACAAAAAACTGCCATATTCGAAAATAAGATAAGACAAATCACACTGCAATGCCGAGAGTTCCAAAACTCTCTGAGCAGAGGAAAAAGCAAAAGAAAAGAAAATCTTCCAAGATAACAACTTAATATCTATGGAAGGCAAAGGCTCAAACAGAGCCCGTAGCAAAACCTTAAGAACAAGTCTGAGACTCCAAAGGCCTGTCAAAAAGTTCAGACATCTGGCAAATCCAACAGACACTTGTGCAACAAAAAGGGTAATGCAGAAAGCTGACCCTTCAGAAAACTGACTCACAAACCCTTCTCCAGACCTACTTGGATAAAGGACAAAATCCTAGGAATTCTGACCCTACTTCTAAGAGTAGCCCTTGGATTCACACCAATAAGGAATTTATGCCATACCTCATTGTAAAAGTTACCAGAACCGGCTTGCGATCCCGAAGCATGGTCTCAATGACTGATTCAGAAAAACCACGCTTATACAGAATTAAGCATTACATTTCCAGCAGAGAGTTTCAGAGAAACTAAATAGAATGAATGAATGGACCCTGAAATAGAAGGTCCTTCCTCAGGGACAACCTCCAATGTGGGACATATGACAACTCCACAAGATCTGCATACCAGATCCTGCAAGAACATGTAGGAACTATTTAAAATATCCATGCTCTCTCTCATTTGATACAATCAAAGACTCGAAGAAGAGCAAACTGAGGAAACAGGTATGTCAGACTGAGGTCCCAAGGAACCGCCAGAGTATTTATCAGGAAAACCTGCAGATCTCTTGACCTTGAAATGTACCTTGGAAGCTTGGTGTACTGCCATCTAATCCAAATCCAGCACCCACCATTTGAGGGTTAACCTGGAGAACACCTCCGGGAAGAGCGCCCACTTCCCGGGAAGAAATGTCTGACTGCTCAAAAAGTCTGCTCCCAGTATCCACTCCTGGAATGTGGATGACAGATAGACATCAACTGTGAGCGTCCGCTCACTGAACAATCCATGCCATCTCTATCTTGGCTATGAACTTCAGGTTCCTTCCAGGTGATTGATAACCCAAAACCTGAAAAACGGGCCAAAGACAACTGAAGCTAAGCCATGAGAGCATTGTAGATCGCTCTCAACTCCAAGATGGTTATGAGGAGAGTAGACTCCTCCTGAATCTATAGTCCCCAGCCCAACAGGCTGGTGTCCGTAGTTACTATAACCAAGAAGGTCAGGAGACAGAAACTCCTGAACAAACCACAACGGGAGGAAATCCCATGAAGACAGATCTAGATCTATCCTCCGAGACAGATCCAGATGATACCCATTCCACTATATGATCAGTCCAAAACAGCAGAATTCTCAGATGGAATTGAGCAAAGGGAATGTGGTTCAATGAAGTGACCACCAAACCAGTTACCTCCAAACATTGAGCCCCTGAAGGTCGAACAGTAAACTGCGGAGAGAGGAAGGAGGAAACAATCTTTGATTTTCTGACCTCTGACAGATTTTTTTTTAGAAATAGGGAAACTATTATGGTCACTAAGAAAACTACCCCTGTAAGAGGAACAAGGAACTAATTTTCTGATTCACGTCCCATCCGTGGGAACGAAGAAAAGACAACAAGATCTCTGTATGAGATCTTACTTGTGGAAAAGATGGCGCCCAAACCCTTATGTCGCACAGCAACACCCCGAAACCTTATCACTGATAAAATAGCCCCCCACAGGAAGCCCTGGCAAGGCCAAAGGTAAAAGCCACAAACTAAACAAGTTTGACAGAATGACAAATCTCAAGAACTTGAAGATACTCGTCCCCCAGGTCTATGGTCAGCTTGAACTGACCCTTTTGGACAAAAGGAAGAATGGAACCAATGGTTTCCTTTTGTAAGGACGGTACCCTTAAAAAAAAACTTATTGAGACACATTAGGTCTAGAATAGGACAAAAAATGTCCTCTGTTTCGGAAACCATGAACCTCAGAGGTTACCGACGTATCCTCCTCATCAGATCTATGAGGATGGACCATCTGGGTAGCCGTAGGTGGAACAGAAACCTTCCTATCTGAATCTTAAATATACCTCTTGTGATTTCCCTTTAGAATAGAAAAAACAGACAATACCACAGATACCCAGAAGATATCTGAGCAGCAAAATTCTGCATGCAAACAACTCCTCCAGGAGATAACGAGGAACCGCAGGGCACTGCATGTAACAGCCAAAAAAGCAGAAACGAAGCCCAGCACCAATATATATATAAAATCTTTCAAGCTTTATTGGTATACATAAAAAAAATGAAAATACAAAGAAAGTGGGTACTCTCCAACAGGACTGACTAACGCGTTTCGGCTTGGGGAGCCATACTCATAGTCATTAAAACAAGATATCACACACCGGCTTAAATATCCAGTGCTCTAATTTCATTGGAGGATATGTTGATCAATGTTTGAAGGGACAGGGTTAGTATATACAATCTCACCTTACGCACTCTTCTTGGTTCTAACATTCTGTATAAACAATACATTAACCCTATACACCTATGAACCTTTTGTGAACCATTACATTAACCCGATGTTCAATATACATGCAGAATTCAGTGGAAATAAATATATATATATATATATATATATATATATATATATATATATATATATATATATATGTAAACCACAAATAATAATGGATAAATAATAATAACCAAAATAATCCAACTAAATTAAAAATGAAAATTAAATAAAAATCTGTAACATAAACAACTAGCTTCAGAATAAAACGAAAATAAAAAATGAAAAATAATAATGATAACCTGTAAACTGAAACAAATGAAATGACATAAAATAAAATAAACGTTAAGTACTAACTAACAATATTCCACATCAGAATGGACTCGATTCCTTCAGATATACATTAAGCACTCTGTTTAGTTCTAACCTGTGTGTAAGAGCATGAACTTAGAACATGGGATTGGCCTTATATCTTTATTACAAATGATTTTTAAAATACTAAGCTAAATTCTAACCTTATGTCTGATTATTTCTTCACCATTACTTTTACCTGAAAAACATTTAAAACACCCTATATTACATAACATGCTATATTCAATAAATAAACAGAAAATAATTCTATAAAGATATTAACTGGTCCTTAATGTATATCTAATGGATAGCAAATACTAGGCAGACTAGAACAAAATTTGTAAAAGTTCAAGACAATACATAATACCATTTAGGTTTGATCGCAATCTTAGATCCTAGGACCAATGGTTTATGAAGTCGTACTCCGAATTCAGGCCCCAAAGTCTCTTAGTCTGGAGCCTGAAAATCCAGTACATTTCTTGTCTTGACAGAATTTTAAATCGGTCCACACCCCTTCTCTGGGGTAAAATTTTCTCAATTACCATCCATTTAAATGAGTGGCAATCTTTATCATGGTATTGTACGAAGTGTGTTACCAACGTGGTGCTACTCTTGCCCACCCGGATCGTGGACAAATGTTCACGTATCCTCGAGCGGACATCTCTGGTGGTTAACCCCACGTACTGTAATTTACAAGAGGAGCACCAAAGCAAGTAAACACAGTACGTAGACTTACAGTTTACGCAGGAGGAGATTTCAAAGGATTCTCCTGTAACCACTGATGAAAGAGAGGAGCCAACCTTGACATACTCACACGCTGTGCATTGTGAATACCCACATTTATAGGTCCCTTTATGTCTAAGCCAGGAAGATGACGGTGCTGTCACGGGGCTGGGCTTTTTCAACATGGAAGGGGAGATCAAATTCCCTATTGTTTTATTCCTTCTATAGGAAAATCTACAGCCCTTCTTGGCCACCTCCGAGAGAGCATCGTCAGCCACCAGCAAATGGAAGTGGTTACGAACCACACCACAAATCTGCTCATACTGGGTAGAATAATCCGTAACAAATGTCAGGGTGTTGTCCGTTTTTCTTTTCAGTGCATGTTTCTCCCTTAAAAGGTTTTCTCTAGGCATGCGTTCCACTTCATCCCTAGCTCTTTTAATCACTTTCCTACTATACCCTTGTTGAAATAACCGATTTTCTAGGTCATCTGCATGTGTCCTAAAAGTATTCGGTAAAGTACAATTTCTTTTGACCAGTACAAATTGGCCCTTCGCCACTGAATATGGCATATGTCTAGGGTGGCAGCTTCTTGCATGCAGGAGACTGTTCCCTGATATGGGTTTCCTGTATACCTGTGAGGTAACCTTTCCTGATGGCCAACCTTTCAGCTCTAAATCAAGATAGTTCACCAGCCTTGCATTGTACTCAAATGTGAAGCGCAAATTCACCTCATTCTGCCCCAAATAATCCACAAATTTGCCTGCCAATGTACTATCTCCCTTCCAGATGAACAGAAGTTCATCTATGAAACGGAGGTACAGCTTCATTTCCAGCCTGAAGGGGTTCCCACCCGCATAGACATGGGACCGCTCCCACCAACCCATAACTAGGTTGGTGTAAGTGGGTGCAAATTTAGCACCCATGGCGGTCCCACGTCTCTGCAGGAAGAATTCCCCCTCAAATTGGAAATAATTATGGGACAAAAGAAAACGCAAAACTTCTTCCACAAAGGCCACAAATGTCTCACTGTGTGAGGTCTCATTCTTCAAAAAATACATAACCGCCTCAATGCCCCATTCATGCAGTATGGAAGAATATAAAGAGACCACATCCACAGTGAGCCATCCAAAACCTTGTTCCCAATGTACTTTTTCCACCAGATTCAACACCTGTGTAGAATCTCTCACATAACTCGGTAGTGATTTTACCAAAGGTTGGAGGATTCCGTCTATCCACTCGGAAAGATGTTCCAACATGGACCCTATACCATTGACTATAGGTCTCCCTTGGACATTTACCAATGACTTGTGCACCTTTGGTAGGTGGTGGAACAGAGGGGTGACTGGGTGTTCCACATAAAGATATTGTGAGGTTTTCTCATCAATAAATCCCTCCTCCACAGCTCCATCCAAAAGGTGCACAAGTTCATATTGGAATTTATTGGTTGGGTCCTGTGGCAAACGCTCATAATTTTCCTCATCCTGTAGTTGTCTTAGGGCTTCCTTAATGTAATCCTCTCTGTCTAAAAGGACCACTAAGCCCCCCTTGTCCGCCTTTTTAATCACCACTTTGGTGTTCTCTTCCAGGGACTTAAGAGCTAACCGCTCGTTTGCAGACATATTTCTTGGTGTGTCCACCTGAGACAGAGAAAGTTGTCTCAAATCGGACTCCACTCTTCGATAGAATGTTTCAATTATGCTGCCCCTGCTCTGGATGGGATAGAAAGTAGATGGATTTCTAAATCTTCTGACTCCAGTTTGGTCAGTATTTTCTGACATTACTGAACTCTCTCTCTCCAACTCACCCAGAGCAATTAGGTTGCATGTCTCAAAAAAATCTAGTTCTTGGGAACTTCCAACCTGGTCCCTTATTTATCTGGTTGCTGTTGCTTGTTCCTGGTCTGTACCTGAAAAGTGCTTACGTAAGGTGATATTACGAATGAATTTATTCAAATCCTGCATTGTTTTAAAAAGATTAAAATTTACAGTCGGTACAAAACCAAGACCAAGTGACAGCACTCTCTCTTCATAAGATGTCAAAATATGACTAGAAAGGTTTAGGATGGAATATATTTGGACGGAGCTCTCATTTGACGAAAGGGATACCTCCCCTGTTGGGGTCCCTGCAATGTCGTACCTCCCCCTTCTCTGGGAAATTGGCCCACTTGAAAAACCTGTTCCATCTGTACTAACTCATCATCCCTGATGGGAGTAGCATTATTGGTAACAGGCTGCATTGTGGAGTGTGGAAAACTAGATGATGGCTGGTATCTACCTTGTTGACCAAACTGTCCCCTTGGGTTTGCTAAATGCTGTGTAGCTCTTCCTCTATTATACCCATGTCTATTACTCATTCTAGAGTGTGGAAAATTCTGCCCCCCTATTCTATTATACTGAGTGTTCATATTCACCACTTCCTGGGGGGGAAACTATCTTCATTCTCTGACTGCGTGCTGTCCCCACCTGAGTCAGCTTCGCTGTCAGAGAATGTTACAGTTCTATTACCTCTGCCTCTTTGTCTTCTCCCCTGCCTCATCTACCTCCTCTGGTGAAGTTCTGCGTTCTCCTGTACTGGAATCTCTGACTTTTACTCCAGATGTAAACTTTATTGCTATCATAGTCTGCCTTGTCCCTAATGAACTTTGTATGTTTAATATTTACTATCTCACTTTTAACCTCTGACATTGTTTGCTGTAAAACTCTATCAAAGTTAGGATAGTCAATTGTATTACAATAGGTATTAAGGAGTAGCTGTACTTCATCAATTTCAGATCTAATTGATATCAATAATTTAGATTTATAGTTAACCAGTAAACTCATCAATCTAATTGAACAATCGCTCAACACTGAATTCCACAATTCTATAAACTCTAAGTCTTCCGTTTCAAACGTGGGAAACTTATTTACTCTAAGGCCTCTTGGTATCATCTTTAAGGCCAGATATTTTTCTAGAGTCCAAATGTCCCACTTTAGTTTCTTTTCTCTAATTAACAGGCGCTCCATGTCATCAAACAACATCGGCAAATCAAAGTTATTTCTATCTTGTGAAAAAATTTGATCAACTTCTCTGTTATCCACATCTCTTTCTTCAACATTCTTTAAAGAGTAAAATGTAACCACAGATCCATCTTGGTTTTGCTGCATCATTATTTCAATCTAGACGAGACGAATGGCTTGCCACTTGTCACTCAAAATTCAAAAAACAAATAAAGAGTCCCATCCAGAATATTCGTGCACAAAAAACACATATGTAATGCCAACCATTCCGGAATTCACTTAGTGATAGTCCTCAAGGTAATAAATAATAATAAATACAAGCCTCCCAAGATTAGCCTTTAATTTCCTTCTTAGGCCCAAACAAACTCAATATAGTCCTTTAAATATATTCAATTCTAGTGCCCGGTTGCAAGAGAAATATTAGCATAATCACAATTTCGCATCTTTAACATAAGCGGTTGCAAAGAAATCACATTTTCAAAATTTTCACGTAAACCAATATGGCTGCCATAGCTTGTGACCAATTCCTTCAACATGAACAAATGTGACTCTATGTCACAATATAAGGTTATACAGCTAGTTTCACAGTTCTAACATAAGCAGTTGCAGAGAAAATAGATTTTCGAATTTTTCGCATAAAACAAAATGGCTGCCAGATCATATGATGCATGTAACGCTATAGAGGCTTGGGACATTTAAGGAGAAGGCTGTGGCATTGCCTAAACAGCATCATCCTGGGAGACATTTGGCTCAGAGGCAACGCACTCTCTCTATCTCAAGAGATCCAGCGAAGAAAAAGCACACATAATTGCATATTTAAAGCAATATTTATTGTCTAAGAACCAAACCAAATTCTTTTGCAAAACAAAACTGAGAGGTAATATAAATCAAAATATAATATTTTAATATTATAGTAGGAAAAACAAACTGTAACTTTAAATCAAACAGTTAATTAAGGGATGCTATTGCAAACACAGTATAGGGTAACAGAGATTTATTAGATTTATCAGAAACGAAATCAGCTCTCAACATAATTCCATTCTCTCACCCCATCAAATGCTCTCACTCACCCAAAACCCACAACCCACATAACCTTAAACTTAGCTCATTCTCCAGTTACTGAGGAAGAAGTTTTGGCACTTATACTGCGCTCTCACCTCACTACCTGTCCCCTTGACCCTATCCCCTCACAGCTACTACCCTCCCTCTCTGCTACCCTTACCCCTCTACTCACACACATTTTCAACCTCTCCCTCAGCAACTATATATTTCCCTCATCTCTGAAACATGCACCTATCCTCAAAAAACCTTCCCTTGATCCTACCTCCCCATCCAACTACCGCTCTATTTCCTTCTTCCCTCAAAGCTTCTTGAAAAACTAGTATATGCACGCCTATCCCACTTCCTTACATTAATCTCCCTCCTTGACCCACTGCAATCTGGATTTCGTCCCCATCACTCCACAGAGACAGCAATTGTTAAGGTTACCAACGACCTACTTACAGCAAACTCAAAAGGCCATTTCTCTCTGCTTATCCTCCTTGATCTGTTAGCAGCCTTTGACACTGTTGACCACCCTCTTTTGCTCCAAACCCTCCAATCCTTTGGCATCTGTGACACAGCCCTCTGGTAGCTCTCTTCCTACCTGTCAAACCATACCTTTAGTTTAGCCTTCTCTGGGGCCTCATCTGCCCCGTCACCACTTTCTGTCGGAGTACCGCAAGGCTCTGTCCTCGTTCCCCTTCTCTTCTCAATCTACACGTCATCACTAGATTCCCTAATAAACTCCCACGGTTTCCAATATCATGTGTATGCCGATGGCAACCAAATCTACTTCTCAGCACCAGACCTATCTCCTTCCTTGCTAACCCGTGTTACTAACTGTCTTTCTCACATCGCTTGCTGGATGTCCTCTCACTACCTCAAGCTAAATCTTTCCAAAGCTGAGCTCCATATTTTCCCCCCTTCTTCCAAAATCTCCACCCTTAATCTCTCTATAACTGTCGACAACTCCATCATTACCCCTAACCCGCATGCCCGATGTCTCAGGGTCACATTTGACTCAGATCTTTCTTTCACTTCTCACATTCAGTCCGCTTCCACCTCAAAAACATCTCTAAAATTAGACACTTCCTTACACAAGACACAACTAAGATTTTAATCCACTCTCTCATCCCTTCCCGCCTCGATTACTGCAACTCTGTCCTCTCTGGTCTCCCCACCTGCCCCCTAGCTCCATTACAATCCATAATGAATGCCTCTGCCAAGCTCATCTTTCTTATACATCACTCTTCATCTGCTGCACCTCTCTACCAATCCCTTCACTGGCTTCCTCTTGCCTCTAGGATCAAACACAAAATTCTCACTCTGACATACAAAGCCCTCAACTGCACTGCTCCCCCCTATATCTCAGACCTTGTCTCCAGATACTCTCCCTCCCGTCCCCTTCGCTCTACTAATGACCTCCTAATCTCCTCCTCACTTGTCACCTCATCACACTCCCGTTTACAGGACTTCTCCAGACTGGCTCCCATCTTGTTGAACTATCTGCCTCGCTCCACAAGACTCTCCCCTAGTTTTGAAAGCTTCAAATGCTCCCTAAAGACTCTATTGTTCAGGGATGCATACAACCTATGCTAACCTTTCTTTATACCAGTTCCTCTCCTCCATTGCTATCCCCTGAACACCCTTAGCATGTAAGCCTAAGAGTTAAGCTGTTTGTAGATCACCTTCTTAAGAGCTGACTACAACAGTGCAACTCTTGGCAGGGCCCTCTACCCATTTGATCCCTTTGTTTTGTTGTACCCCGCATTTGTTTATAGCGCTGCAGAATCTGTTGGCGCTCTACAAATAACCAATAATAATAATACATAATAATAATTAAATAGATGCTCATAATATAACTTTCACATAGGTATATAATGAACGTTCTCCATAATCACTTTAGAGAAGCATTTCCATCTATAATACTTCTCATAGAGACAGATGGATAATACGCCGGAAGGCTCCGTTCACAGCCGGAGTAGACTGACAAAGTTGGGGTCACATGACCAGGCCCGGCGAGAGACTAAAATGGCACTGCATCTCCTTCATAGTGAAGAAGGAGGCGGGGACACGGCAGCAGCATGGGAATGAAGCGCCAAAATTACTACCTTGCACTTCATTCTACCAGCTGTAACACGCCACCAGCAATGTCTCCAAATCTCATGAAGACTCCTCTTAAGCAATGGCGCCCTCCACTAGGGATCCCAGAAACGGAGTGAGCGACACACAAACAAGCCCCATAATAATTGCACAGCCAAAATTAATAGCGCGCACACAGAAACTGTCTCAAAAACTGTGAATGCGAAGCCCTTAAAGAGTTACACACGCTTAACAGAAAAATACATTTGAATAAATGTTTTGAGGTGTCATTAACCCCTTAGGAGCCTCAGAACTTTAACACATGACCCCAAAAACTCAGGAGATTCTATATTAACCCCTAGTCTCCTGTCACCAAGTGCCTGCATCCTGCCTAAAATATCCTTAAAGGATATATATGTTCCACATATGTTGCAGAGAGGCTCCTTAACCCTTTTAGTGTCAGTCTCCTAGCCCCAGAAGACAAAAAGGCACTTACATGTAGTCTAGTCGTCCGGCAGGAGGACAGCCTGCATGGTATGAGAGGATGCCACTCCTCACAGAGACCTGTAGAAAAAAGAACAGAGTAAACCTACTCTGGCTTTCTGTACCATGGGCAGCAAAAATGTTAGGAAAACGTAGCAAGGCCCACCTTACAAGTTCCTAACTGCTTTAAAGCCATCACTATTCTACTGAAGAGATTAATGTGGACTATGGCTAGACCCAATCTTTGAAACAAAGGAAAGAACAGAGTAAACCTACTCTGGCTTTCTGAAATAATTAAATTCTTGCTTGTAGTGAAAGAAATCCAATTTATGCACCAAGGCAAAGAGAATGACTGGGGTTTGTGAGAAGGGAAGTGATACTTAACAGCTTTGCTGTGGTGCTCTTTGCCGCCTCCTGCTGACCAGGAGTGATATTCCCAACAGTAATTTATGACGTCATGGACTCGCCATATCTTAGGAAATAAATTGATAATAGGAGTAAATTAGAAAGTTGCTTAAAATTGCATGCTCTTTCTGAATCATGAAAGAAAAAAATTGGGTTCAGTGTCCCTTTAACACCGTAAGCTGTTAAGAAAGTCACTTAGTCTGAGTTCCCAACCGTTCAATACCTTCAATAGAGGCTGCCAATATGCTTGTATTCCCATAGTTCTGATCTCTCGGTTCAACCTGTCACGTCCCAGGTCCCTACCAATTTGAATGGGAGTTAAAATGTATGTGGATTAGAAACCAGTCCTCAGCGGGTAGCGTGTGGGCTCTGTCAGTCTCCATACCTCCTGCATCCAGCCAGTAGGAAGTTAGAACCAAAACTCTCAGTCTGGCAATGCTTGCTGCGTGGGGGAAATTGTGTCAAAGCTCAGCTGCATTATAACTACTGTTGGGTATAGTGCACATGCAAATTAGTATAGATTAATTTGGTGCACAAACTGCCTAGACTCTTCCTCTTTGTGCGTTATAAAAGCATTGGTACTGCGCAATCTTTTGACATGTGATCAGCTAAGCGCTCTAGACAAAGGGGCATAGGAGCTTGGTGAGAGAATAGTGTTTTTTAAAGATATTTAGATAGTGGTTGTTTGAGAATTTATTTAACATATATACATATTTCATATTAGTTTTATTATACACTTTTTATTTGTTTAGGTACACACTTACCTATACATACATAGATTAAAGTTTAATGAAATATACACTTAGGTTTACACTACATACATCTGCACAAACACACAGATACTTCACCTTCTTACAATGACAGTATAAACCATCCCTTTCCCTTAACTCTTTCCCTCCCCCAAACAGAACTATTTTAAATAACAATTCCCTTGTGTTTATATTTAGTTTCATAGCTTATTTTCATTTTTCTTTTTGACTTAATAATTTTTAACTGTGTTCTTGCACCTTCTTCCTCCACCAACCCTTGATTTTGAAGGGTGATTCCCATAACCCTCCAATTCTTTTTTTTCCCCCTTCTTTCTTTTAAAAAGTATTTCCCCTAAGTGTTTTGTGTTAGGAATTTTGTTTTGTTTTTTTGTTGTCTTGATTTTTTCTTTTGTCTTTTCTTTAATAGCTACCTATTATTGTGTGTTTGTGCATTTTTTTTTGTCCATTGTTTTTTTTTATTTTGTTGTTAGATAGTAGAGGGGTTTTAAAGGGTAATTTTAGGGTCTAGTTAATTGTCACAGTTTTTTTTTTCCAAGTGGCAGATTCCACTCAGGACTATCATTTTAATGTGGGTACCGAGGGATGCTTCTGCTATAGGTGTAACCCTGTTGCTTTATTACAGCATAGATATGAAGCACGTTTTTCAGTTACATGCCCAATCATATATTTTCTTTAAATGTCACTGATAAAAAGATGCCAACTTCACAAATCAATAAGATATTTAAATAGACATTGTGCAGTGCCATTTAGATTTTTATTTTTATGAATTGGAAACCTGTTTCTGCTTGTAATAAATGTATTTATTATGTGTTAATTTGCTTAAAAGTGATTATGTGTTATCTGAACTAAAATTTATATTGTATTTCTCTTGTACACAGCATCGCGAGAGCAGACCCTTCATGAATCTTACATACATTCACTATCACTCTGAATCTTACATACATTCACTATCACTCTGAATCTTACATACATTCACTATCAATCTGAATCTTACATACATTCACTATCACTCTGAATCTTACATACATTCACTATCACTCTGAATCTTACATACATTCACTATCACTCTGAATCTTACATACATTCACTATCACTCTGAATCTTACATACATTCACTATCACTCTGAATCTTACATACATTCACTATCACTCTGAATCTTACATACATTCACTATCATTCTGAATCTTACATACATTCACTATCACTCTGAATCTTACATACATTCACTATCACTCTGAATCTTGCATACATTCACTATCACTCTGAATCTTGCATACATTCACTATCACTCTGAATCTTGCATACATTCACTATCACTCTGAATCTTGCATACATTCACTATCACTCTGAATCTTGCATACATTCACTATCACTCTGAATCTTACATACATTCACTATCACTCTGAATCTTGCATACATTCACTATCACTCTGAATCTTGCATACATTCACTATCACTCTGAATCTTACATACATTCACTATCACTCTGAATCTTACATACATTCACTATCACTCTGAATCTTACATACATTCACTATCACTCTGAATCTTACATACATTCACTATCGCTCTGAATCTTACATATATTCACTATCACTCTGAATCTTGCATACATTCACTATCACTCTGAATCTTACATACATTCACTATCACTCTGAATCTTACATACATTCACTATCACTCTGAATCTTGCATACATTCACTATCACTCTGAATCTTGCATACATTCACTATCACTCTGAATCTTACATACATTCACTATCACTCTGAATCTTACATACATTCACTATCACTCTGAATCTTACATACATTCACTATCACTCTGAATCTTACATACATTCACTATCACTCTGAATCTTACATACATTGACTATCACAGTCCAAAGAACGCAGCAGCACTCACCACTATGCAAAAAAATCCATCTTTATTAGGATATTCAAAGAAGAAAAGACAACGTTTCGGACCTCTAGTCCTTAGTCATGTCAATACATAAATGCAGGTAACACACCTTGATATAGGGATGGGGGTTAAGAAACCACACCTACTAATTAACAATTTAAAGGGACATTATACACTCATTTTTTATTTGCAAAAATGTTTTGTAGATGATCTATTTATATAGCCCATAAAGTTTTTTTTTAAAATAAATGTATAGTTTTGCTTATTTTTAAATAACATTGCTCTGATTTTCAGACTCCTAACCAAGCCCCAAAGTTGTATGTGAATACTGTCAGCTACCTTTTCCAGCTTGCTCCTGTTTGTGTAAAGGGTCTTTTCATATGCAAAAGAAGGGGGAGGGGGGAGTGTCTTATTTGCCACTTGCAGTGGGCTTTCCAGCTGCCTTTTCAACAGAGCCAAACTGACAGCTTCTAAGTAAGTTTTTAAACAGTTTTATACTGGATTTTCATATCAGTATCTGTGCATCTTATTCCTTATAGTAGTGTCTATTACATGCAGTTATATGAAAATGAGTGTATACTGTCCCTTTCTCAATCATTTGAATAGTGCAACTACACATATTAAATTTACACTAAAGAACAGTGAGGAAAGTATTGAATTCCTTGACACCAAAGTCTACAAATTAGGCAACAGTTTTGGAACAGATCTGTTTACTAAATCTACTGACAAAAACAGCCTGCTCCACTTTGATAGCTTTCACCCAGAATCTCTTAAGAGGTCATTACCTCGGAGTCAACTCTTGAGAGTAAGAAGAATTGTTTCAGATGATAAACTGGTTAGACAGAGGTTGAACCAGATGGGTGACAAATTTAAGGTGAGGGGTTACCCCACTGATTTAGTTAACAGAGAAATTGAAGAAGTGGCAACAGTGTCACGTAACAGCTTGCTTGAGACAACAAAACCTAAAGTTAAGATGAAGCAGAATCGTGTTGTTTTTGTTACAAAGTTTAACTCATTAAGCAGCAATATTAACTCTATTCTTAGGAGACACTGGCATATATTGAGCCAGTGTAACCCTCATGTGACTGAGTTTCAGTCAGGCTTTATGCCGGCCTATAAGAGAAGTAAGAACCTTAGAGATAGGCTAATTAAGGCCGATATAGGTACTTCTAAAACTAAAGTGCAGAGCTATATTACAGATAAAAATATGGGGTGCTACCCATGTTTAGGCTGTGCTAGTTGCAATAGTATGGTAAAGGGTAAATTTTTCTATCATCCATGCACAGGCAAGAAATATAACATCAGGGGTCTATTTACATGTAATACTACGTTTGCCATCTACATGATTAAATGCCCATGTGGGCGGAGCTACATCGGAGAGACCACTAGGATGGTCCGCGAAAGAATATGTGAACATAGGTCTGATATCAGAAATGGCAAAATAAAAAATCCAGTAGCAGAACACTTTGTTCAGGCAGGCCACAAGGTATGTCAACTTAGGTTTCAAATAATTGACCATATTAGTTTACCTAGAAGGGGTGGTAATAGAGAGCTTTTTCTAAAACAGAAGGAAGTATTTTGGATTAATAAATTGGAAACTATGGCCCCTGTTGGTATGAATAAAGAATATGATCTATCTGTCTTTCTTTAAACATTTTAATAGATTAGTCTCTGTATCTAATATTCTGTAATGTTGCTATTTTTTGCAACAATATGTAACAGTTATTTTTTTAACATGTATTATTATATATCTATCACTAGATGGCGCATCCTCTTCTAGGACAGGTTACACTGTAGGAATATTTGTGCCTTCACAGTTAAATTGTTAATTAGTAGGTGTGGTTTCTTAACCCCCATCCCTATATCAAGGTGTGTTACCTGCATTTATGTATTGACATGACTAAGGACTAGAGGTCCGAAACGTTGTCTTTTCTTCTTTGAATATCCTAATAAAGATGGAATTTTTTGCATAGTGGTGAGTGCTGCTGCGTTCTTTGGACTGTGTTACACGTTTAAGGGTTTTTGTGTGGTACCCCTTCAGCCTGCACCGCCTCTCTATCTCTGTGCTGTACCACTTGGACTGTGTGTATACATTCACTATCACTCTGAATCTTACATACATTCACTATCACTCTGAATCTTACATACATTCACTATCACTCTGAATCTTACATACATTCACTATCACTCTGAATCTTACATATATTCACTATCACTCTGAATCTTACATACATTCACTATCACTCTGAATCTTACATATATTCACTATCACTCTGAATCTTACATACATTCACTATCACTCTGAATCTTACATATATTCACTATCACTCTGAATTTTACATACATTCACTATCACTCTGAATCTTACATACATTCACTAACACTCTGAATCTTACATACATTCACTATCACTCTGAATCTTACATATATTCACTATCACTCTGAATCTTACATATATTCACTATCACTCTGAATCTTACATACATTCACTATCACTCTGAATCTTACATATATTCACTATCACTCTGAATCTTACATACATTCACTATCACTCTGAATCTTACATATATTCACTATCACTCTGAATTTTACATACATTCACTATCACTCTGAATCTTACATACATTCACTAACACTCTGAATCTTACATACATTCACTATCACTCTGAATCTTACATATATTCACTATCACTCTGAATTTTACATACATTCACTATCACTCTGAATCTTACATACATTCACTAACACTCTGAATCTTACATACATTCACTAACACTCTGAATCTTACATACATTCACTATCACTCTGAATCTTGCATACATTCACTATCACTCTGAATCTTACATATATTCACTATCACTCTGAATCTTACATATATTCACTATCACTCTGAATCTTACATACATTCACTATCACTCTGAATCTTACATATATTCACTATCACTCTGAATCTTACATATATTCACTATCACTCTGAATCTTACATACATTCACTATCACTCTGAATCTTACATACATTCACTATCACTCTGAATCTTACATACATTCACTATCACTCTGAATCTTACATATATTCACTATCACTCTGAATCTTACATATATTCACTATCACTCTGAATCTTACATATATTCACTATCACTCTGAATCTTACATACATTCACTATCACTCTGAATCTTACATATATTCACTATCACTCTGAATCTTACATGCATTCACTATCACTCTGAATCTTACATATATTCACTAACACTCTGAATCTTACATACATTCACTATCACTCTGAATCTTACATATATTCACTATCACTCTGAATCTTACATATATTCACTATCACTCTGAATCTTACATATATTCACTATCACTCTGAATCTTACATATATTCACTAACACTCTGAATCTTACATACATTCACTAACACTCTGAATCTTACATACATTCACTAACACTCTGAATCTTACATACATTCACTAACACTCTGAATCTTACATACATTCACTAACACTCTGAATCTTACATACATTCACTAACACTCTGAATCTTACATACATTCACTAACACTCTGAATCTTACATACATTCACTATCACTCTGAATCTTACATACATTCACTATGTAATATATGTACGACTATATTTATGTATATTTGGTGGTGTGCACATTTTTTTTTGTTGTTTTTTTTTTTTCCATAGACTCTTGCCCTCTCGGACCAAGAACAATTGACTTGAACTCATTATTATTAAAGAGACATTGTACTTTAGAATTCCATGTTTTCCATGCAATATGGATTTGTAATAAAATTACATTAGTGTGATGGAAGAATAGTCTGCCATTGAACTAAGTTAAACTTACTCATTATTTGAGGAAGTTTCTCATATGAGGCAATAATACTTGTTTACAAGAGTATAATTTGTGCATTAACATGCACTTGCTATATTCATTGACATAAATATAATTTTACCTGATGTCCTACATTGTCAGGATAAATTCTTTGCTTTTATGTTATGTTAATAATTAATGTACCACAATGTTTTAAATGTATTCACCATAATGTCATAATATAAACATTTGACATGAAACTGGTGTTGTATTTTCCTTATTTAAATGATTTGACATGAAACTCATGTTGTCATCTTATTTAAAGGGACATAATACTCATATGCTAAATCACTTGAAACTGATGCAGTATAACTGTCAAAAGCTGACAGGAAAATATCACCTGAGCATCTCTATGTAAAAAAGGAAGATATTTTACCTCACAATCTCCTCAGCTCAGCAGAGTAAGTTCTGTGTAAAAAGTTATACTCAGCTGCTCCCAGCTGCAGGTAAAAAAAAATAAAAAAATGAAGAAATGAACAGCAGCCAATCAGCATCAGCAGTGCTGAGGTCATGAACTCTTTTACTGTGATCTCATGAGATTTGACTTAACTCTCATGAGATTTCATTTAAACTTCCTTACACTGAATAGGGAAATAGCATGAGAGTGCACAAGGCTCATCCCTTCGGCTGTCCCAGGACAGACATACTAAAATGCTGCTTAGAAATCCTTTACAATGGGATGTGGCTACTGAGAAACTTTTGAGGTAAAATATCTTTATTTTTTACATAGAGATGTTCAGGTGATATTTTCTAGTCAGCTTTTTACAGCTATACTGCATCACTTTCAAGTGTATTATGGCCCATTAAGTGTTGGTGTTGTAATCTTCTTCATCTACATGTCTTAGTTAAAAAATATTTGACATTATTCCTGTGTTGTTTTTTGTTTTGTTTTTACATATGTTACACATACATTTGAAACAATCATACTCCTAACACTTTTCACCTTTAATTAAAGCTTTAAAGGGACAGTCAACACCAGAATTTTTGTTGTTTTAAAAGATAGATAATCCGTTTATTACCCATTCCCCAGTTTTGCATAACCAACACAGTTATAATAATACACTTTTTACCTCTGTGATTAACTTGTATCTAAGCATCTTCTGACAAACCCCTGATCACATGACATTTTATTTATTAACTATTGACTTTCATTTTAGCCAATTAGTGCAGTGTCTGCCACAATCCACGGGCGTGCTCACAATGTTATCTATAGGGTTTACTGGAACTAGCTCTCCCCTGCTGTGAAAAGCAAATACAAAAGCATGTGATTAGAGGCGGCCTTCAAGGGCTTAGAAATTATCATATGAGCCTTCCTAGGTCTAGCTTTCAACTAAGAATACCAAAAGAACAAAGCAAAATTGGTGCTAAAAGTAAATTGGAAGTTTGTTTAAAATTACATGCCCTATTTGAAACATGAAAGTTTTTTTTGGACTTGACTGTCCCTTTAATTAAAGGCCTTCTTTCTTTAACTAATGTTTCAAACAGGTTGATTGCCAGGTAAGTTATGAGTTAAAAAAAAAAGCTTGTATACAAGTAATAATACTTATTTGCTCTTAACAAGTGTTCAGTTAAATATATTGCTTAAAAACTATTTTTTCCCATATATGGTTGTAAATATAGGTTGAAATTTTAATTAAATGCTTAAAAAACTAATTTCTCCCATATATGGTTGTAAATATAGGTTGTAATTTTAATTGAATCATTACATCATACTTATTTAATAAGATATCTGTTGAAGAATATTTTGATTACCATATATGGTTTTAATCAATAGTTAATACAATAATTGAATCATTAACTCTTAACAATTGTTTAATACTATATATGGTTAGAAACTTCATTGTTGAGATGTAGAAGTACAATTGTTGAATTCCCCATAGTTTATCACCATATATAATTTTACAACTATTGTTTAAAACAATGTGTAATTGAACACTCATTAAGAGCACAAAAGACTAATTTCTTGTATTAAAGCCTTATGTTAAAGTGACACATTACTATACATTAACAAGATCATGTATTTCAATATTGCTGTCTCGCCGCTTTTAGCAAGCCTTCCGGAAGGAGGGAGGGTCTAATAGTGTGGTCTTGCCATTTGCAGTGTTATGTCACTGTCATTAAGGGGATATGTTACATATTTAAAGTGACAGTCTACACCAGAATTTGTATTGTTTAAAAAGATAGATAAATCCTTTATTACCCATTCCCCAGTTTTGCATAACCAACACAGTTATATTAATATATGTTTTATAGACTTGTGCGCGGCGGAAAAATTTGTTTCGGTTTGTTTCGGATCGATTCGGATGTTTTCGAATCTCGTATTCGGATTCAAATAAATTCAGATGTATTCGGTTCGAATTCTATTTGTAAATTCGGAAGTTCGGTATGTGTTAGGTGGGATGTGCTGTGTATAAGACTAGTATTATGTACTGTAATATTAGGTGTAACCCATAGCAGAGCGATATAACCTAATATACTGTACAATACTAGTGTAATTGTGATTAGTCCATGGCCATCCGAATGTAACGAATAAATCCAAACTAATTCAGATTTATTCGTTAGTTTCGGTGCTACGGTAATTTGGAAATTCGAATCGATCCGAAGCTCCAAATTTGACAAATTCGTACGAATTTTGATTCGGAACGAAACGAAACGCACATGCCTAATGTTTTACCACTGTGATTACCTTTTATCTAAGCCTCTGCAGAATGTCCCCTTTATCTCAGTGCTTTTGAAAGACATACAGTTTAGCCAATAAGTGTAGACTCCTAAATAACTCCACGGGAGTGAGTACAATGTTATTTATATGGCACACATGAACTAGTATTGTCTAACTGTGAAAAACTTTCAAAATGCTCTAAGCTAAGAGGAAGTTTTCAACGGTTTAGAAATCAGTTTGAGCCTACCTAGGTTTAGCTTTTCAAAAATACCATCAAGGGAACAAAGTTGTTTAAAATTTCATGCCCTATCTGAATCATAAAAGTTTAATTTTGACTAGACTGTCCTTTAAAAGGAAGTACATTTTACAGAATGAATTATAGATGAATTAATAAATAATTTATTAGAACATTATTTAGTGTCATTTTTTCCAAAGAACATAATAGTTAAAATAAAATGTGCACATATGCTTTCACATTTTAATAATTTTTTTTATATCCTTTCATTATCCACATATGCCTAGTTTTCATTGAGACGATTGTGGAAATAGATTTTTTTATTTATTTATTTTTTTATTTATTTATTATTTTTTTTTATTATTATTATTTTTTTAGCCCGCTTTACATCGCCGGCTTACAAAAATTTGCTAAGTGTTTGTTGTAAACACGGTTCTACCGGAAATAGATTTTTTTACGTTACCACACTTTACCACCTCAATGGAAACAAGGGGGTCAATTTATCAAGCTCTTCTCCATAACCTGCCAACCTGCTCTGAGGCGGCGGACAGAATACGATCAGGTTGATTGACCGTTAATCTGCAGGGGGCGGTATTGCACCAGCAGTTCACAAGAACTGCTGGTGCAATGATAAATGCCGACAGCATATACTATGTTTGCAGGAAAATGTATTACTGTATAGCAACATACACAGGTATGCTATGAATGCCTTGCACAACTATAACCAAACACCACACAGTTCTAGAGAGCAACTAGTGGCTTCTGTAATGAAAAATGAATCCTCATTAACTAATAACACTATTAAATCCCTAAGTAGTTGTGATTCAAAACTATAACATAGGGTAAGCAGACAATATATGTGTATGCCACTGATGCAGCTTTTATTATAGCAATTTCAGACAAAACAAACCATTTTATGGCAAATAAAAAGACACTTGCGCGCGTTTCATATTTTTAAACATTGCAAACTCGAAATATCAAACAATCTCCCTTTTGTCAAAATTGAGAGAAAACAAATTGTACAGTTGGATAAAAAGATAAAACGCAGGCATGAATACTTTAAATAAACGTGTATGTTAATCCTTCGGTAGAACTTATGAGGCCTATCATGGACCTCTCGATTAATAAATTATAACTTAAATATCTCATAAGGATTGTACTGGTAAATCCGGCCACTTTTGTTACATGAAAAATATGAAATGCCCCTAGGACCCTAGTCCAAACGATTTCAGGTTTATTGCGGTTGTTTGCATGCGCTGGATGTAGCTCTCGTATTACAAGCTTAAAGTAAAGGCAATCACTTGAGCGAAATTGAAGTTAGCATGCGTCGGGATAGCTTGACCTTTGGTTAATTTTTTTTGCAAAACATAAAAGTGTCATATAACACATCAAAAATACATTATAAAGTACAGTTACACTCATAACAACACTAATAAATAAATAAAAAAAATATTGCACACTAAAGTTATAAAGGCTCAAACATATGAGGTCAGGCAGAGGGTTTTAACATAGCGATACATACATATACATCTAACTCTCTCTCTCTCTCTCTATATATATATATATATATATAAATATATATTAATAAATGTCTATATATGTATATGTGTATATATGTATTTACAGACATATAAAAGCATATAAATACATATGTATACATATATTCACATAAACTATGAAATACGGGTGGGGAGCTGTGGACTCTTTCCATCTGAAGAAAGGAAAATTATCAGGTAAGCATAATTTATGAATCTCTTCATAAATAGAAAGTGTCCATAGCTGTATTCATTACTTTTAGGAAAACAATACCCAAGTTACAGAGGACACTGAATGCAAAAACGGGAGGGTACAAGAGGCGGCCCAACCTGAGGGCACCAGGCCTGAAAACCCCTACCCAACAAAATCCTGCTTTGTCCGAAGCCGAGAACAACTTTAAATAAAAGGAAAATGCCCAAGGACACCGATCGCAGATAGTCCACAAGCCTTGCTAGAGACCGCAGGACCTAGACTCGACTGAGTCAACAGCCTCCAGCAGACACCGTTGCCCAGCAGTCGGTCTCCAAACAACACACCCCTTACTAAAGAAAGAGCACAAGCTACCGTAGTCTTCCACAAAGAAGAAAAACACACAGAGAAAAAATGAATGTACTTGTAAAGCGCGGCTAATCCCCCTAAAGGGACTCAAGGCACTGCTCATCTTTTCAACCTTGAAAGGAGGAAGGCTGAGTAGACCTCACTGGGGATCTATCTTGCAACCCTCGGTTTGCTACAGTGCAGAGTAGCCACAGCGCATTAGTATGCTGAGCTAGCTGTCCAGCTAGCATAAGGAACTCCAGACCAACAGAAACCCACCAGTCTCATAGAAACAAGGGGAGGCAACGCCCAGACCCCAGAAATACAGAAACCACGGAATAATGCCGGGAGTCTGAAACAAAGAGGATCTTCCCCAACACAGTGCAACCGCACTCTAAAAAGCAACTGAAGATGAAGGTCCCCAAGTCGCAAAAACGTAGCTCAGAATACCAAAATATTCAGAAACGAAACCTCCTGCAGCAAGCTCAGATAGGTATGACGAACAACACCTGAAGCAAAAACACTGCACGCAGCATTCATCTAAAAATTACTCTGAAACTTAAATACTTGCAGGGCAAGCAGAAAGCAGCTGAAGATAGGATCCTTCAGATTGCTAAGTATCCACTAACCAGCGGAAAACATTGCAGGCTATCTAAGAGCCGCCAGTCCTTCCCTCAAATCTTGAACATGGAGAAAGGAGAAACCTCAAGAGGCTTACCGTACCTCGAATGCCCCCGAGGACGAATTTAGCAGAGCAACAAATTTCACATCCTGCTCCAACACCGGACCAGGCCAAGCGATAGACATGTCTGATAGACAGGGGGGGACAGAAAGACCCCAACCACAAGCCCCCAGGGAATGGATTAAGAAAAAGGGGGGACTCACCCACCCTAACAGAGCTTGGGTGCCAACCCAATCTGCTCCTCCAAAATAAGGCACTGCCAAGGAGAACCCCCTAGGACCTGGATCAGAGAAAAGTGTAATAGATCCATAGGAAGACCTGTTACAGCTCTTAGACAGTCTCTACGTAGAGAGATCAAATTCCAACAGATGGAACAGAGCCCACAGAGCAGCAGATGCTGTCTCTTACAGAAATAAGCCACCTCCTAAACACAGGGCAGGACAAAGACCCTCCAGAGAGAGGAAACCCCAGCTCATAAGGAAGACAAACTATCCCCTCAAAAGGGAAGGGCACAGATAAGAACAGCGTACATGTCCACAAGACATGAAGCCATAGTATGATCAAAACACGGACCAAATAAAAAAATCATCCAGACACCACCATTGACCCAACAGAGAAAAAACTCCCCATGAAGAGGAGCACACTCCGTCTGAAGGACAAGTCAGGCCTTAAAGTTTATAACCAGTACCCGAAGGTGGATGTGAACTCTGGCCTTCCTGCTTGCAAGCCCAATGAGCTAGCCCCTATGTCGCAACATAGGGACCCTGAAAAAACTGAGTCGTCCCGAACCAGTCCACAGGATCATAAGTCTTTAGACATCCAAGAAGGATTCAAGACAAGAACCCTGGACACGGGACCCAGAATCGTCCTAGAACGAACAACACCTCCAGGGAACACAATATACCCTGTCTGAAGACTCACACTGGATGAAAACCGGGAAACCCGGAGAACGGGTACAGGACTCACTCGTAATTCCCAGCCCAAAGGGAAGAGAACATCCTTAGCCGGAGGTCAACAACCCCCAACAAGGTGCTAGGCCGCAACAAAGTCACATAATTTCTCTAGAGCCCAAAGGCCCCAAGGGCAACACTAAGGGAAATGAGAACGAGAACACAGTCAACCGAAAGAGAGTAGAAAGGCTAGTCTCCATAATCCTCTCAGATTAACGTTCCAGAGGACCACACCCAAGGGAGAAGACGACTAACTCCCGAAGGAAGACAGAGCCTCACAGCCTTCACTTCCTAATTAAGCGGCCAAAACCACCAGAAAAACTGGACCGAGTCCAGAAAGTCTCGACCCAAAGGAAGAGAACCTCTAAAAGGAACAAGTCCTAAAAGAACACTTCCAAAGAGATCATGAAAGGCAAAACCGTAAGAACGGCAGTATGAAGGACCTAAATCACAACTGAGCATGTCGCCGCGGATCTCAACGGAGTTCCGGCCCACTAGCCTGAAAGGTGAATGAGGACTGAACCAATCCCCCATGCCCCTAAACAACCACAGACCCTCAAGTCCTCTCAGGATACTAGTTGAAGCTTGTAAAATAAAAGTAAACAACCTAAATCATATTGTGATCACTAGGCGCCCTCACCGGACCAACAGGACATAAAAAGACGCCATGTGTCTGAACTATGCCTCAAAGTCAGAAGGATTTGTACCCAGTCAGGACCAGCCTGAAACAAAGGGACCCAGCACTGTCAAAGCCACATAGAGTCTCCCCCGAGATGGAGGGAACAGTCAGACAGACTTTTGTAAACAATGCGACCACAAAATCGCGAGTATCGATTCCAGAGAAGAAAGTTCCCAAAGGAAACAACAACATGAGCTTTAGACAAAATAAAAATCATCCTCACCGGATGAAAAAAAAAGATAAGGCATCCCATAGGTTATCGCCCAGGAAGAACGGACAGACCCGCAGGACCAGCCCAACAGGGGTCCGAGACTTCCAAGCTCAGAACTGGAAAAGGATACACAAATAACAAAGACTATAAGAAGATTACTTCATCCCCTTACGTGTATGCATGCAAGCCAGTCGAAGATTAAGACCCATTAAGAGTGGGATCCTCCAGCAATGCCAAAAATGTGCCTTAGTAGAACCTGAAGGCACGCCAGTCTATGCCGGGAAAAAGAAAACGTCGGCCCCGAAGGTTGACCCCCTGAGGCCTCAGGGGCAGTCGCTCCCCCGAAGGGCTGAACAGGACCAGGCGATCCCACACTTGATGAGCCCCAGTTAATGTAACATGGACAATATTGTAAGCACGCTCCGGGAGGTGCAGATGTGCCAGCACCAAAGATATGGCTATGCGGAACCGTGTTTTAACCTCCGGTGGGAACAGGCCACAATACCTAGAAGGATAAGTAGCATTTGGGTTACCTGCATGCGTAGTAAGAGTTGGTGGTAGGGAACTCGTCTTGTGAGAAATAGAATCCCCACAGACGGATGGCTCAGTGGGCACCTGATTCCCCGATCCCGAGTAACAGAGCACTATAAAACGGCATTCAGAACATAAATTATGGGCATGTATTACCCAGGCCAATTCATATTCTTCGCAAGAAGTAGAGTCTGAATCAGAGACATCTCTCTCCAAAAAATCAGAATCCTCCATAACTGGGACACTGAATAAAAATTGGACCAAAAAGAAAAATCTAAAAAGCACCATACACCCCCAATGGCTGGGGCACTCACCACCTCCAGAGAGCCAGACACCAGCGGACCAGAATTTTTCCATCAACACACAGTCAGGAAAGCGGAAATGGGGTCACAAGGTAAACCATGCAGTCCATGCAAAAGCACGCCCAACCGTAAAGGCTGCGTCACTAGACATAGGCCGTTATGTTCCAAAATAGCCATGAGCCAAAACAACACTACACATCTGCAGACAGAATCACATAACAAACATGATTATAAACCCCCTGTTCAATATCCCCCCTCAGGATATATTAAACCTTGATTCCTAGATACAAAAATGAGCCTCACTGAGACCCTATGTTAAAGTTATCCCCGAAAGGTTGTAGCCCCTCTCGGATAAACAGTTGTAATTACAATACATCCATGATGAAAGTAAAATGAAACAAACTTACCGGAATCTACGCCGTGGAACAGGAATGCGGCCCTTCAAGTGTGACAGATAGTAGCGTCGCTTCTACCATGGACTTTGAGAGAAAAAAGCAGGCAGCGAAACTCGTCAACGCTGATTGCTTGTGGAGCTGTTAATATGAGTCTGGATGGTTTTGCAGAAAGACTCTCCCTGCATCTCCAGACTCTAACTTTCACCTATGCTCTCACTGAGAGGCTGACAGGACTACTTAAAACTCCCATGCCGAAGAGTAATACCCTCCATAAGAGACTATCGAAAACTTCTGACACTTCTCTGCCAAACTCCTGGGACGAAAGGCAAAGAGTGACTGGGGGATGAGGAAAGTGGGGGAGGTATTTAAGCCTTTGGCTGGGGTGTCTTTGCCTCCTCCTGGTGGCCAGGTTCTGAATTCCCAAAAGTAATGAATGCAGCTGTGGACTCTTTCCATTTATGAAGAAAAATCAATCCTCAAGGATTATTTAATCCCACTATATGACCTCAAAACAATATGAGGTATCAGATGCGTGAAAAGTGTGTATGTGTATACCGCTAGTCTGTACTCCTATTGCCACTAATACAAGCTGTCTGGAAAGAGTTCCAGTCCAATGTTCCAGTAAGCAACGTGGCTCCGTACAAAGTATTTGATATAATGAATTTCCATTAACACATGCAAGGCCTTCTAATAATCACACACATGACACCACAACAAACCTTATGCATTTCAAAGATGACACTCTTCTTCTTCACAGGTGATAGGACTTGTAAATAGGACATTTGTACTGCACCGATTTGTCTGCACCATTTCAGACATACAAGTGATATTGTTTTTTTATGTTAGTGGTTATTATTTATTTGTTTGATGTCATATTTTGCATCCGATGGTGCTGTGTAACCTCTTCTTTTTTCTGTTCTTAGTTTAGATTTGATGTTTCTTGACGGGCTCAGTTGCTCATCATTTTTTCATACTATATTGCTACGGATTCTTTTTATCATATTGCCTCACATTAGCTTGTAGTATTTTATGTAGAGTTACATTTTGTTGTTGAATTTCTATTTATTAGATTTGTATTTGCGTCACCCAAGATCTCGCTTTGGGTGATTTTTTCTCCTTAGGGATTGGTCCACCGCCTTGCTATAATTATATATATACATATTATTAGGCAAGTTGTATTTTTGAGGATTAATTTTATTATTGAACAACAACCATGTTCTCAATGAACCCAAAAAACTCATTAATATCAAAGCTGAATAGTTTTGGAAGTAGTTTTTAGTTTGTTTTTAGTTATAGCTATTTTAGGGGGATATCTGTGTGTGCAGGTGACTATTACTGTGCATAATTATTAGGCAACTTAACAAAAAACAAATATATACCCATTTCAATTATTTATTTTTACCAGTGAAACCAATATAACATCTCAACATTCACAAATATACATTTCTGACATTCAAAAACAAAACAAAAACAAATCAGTGACCAATATAGCCACCTTTCTTTGCAAGGACACTCAAAAGCCTGCCATCCATGGATTCTGTCAGTGTTTTGATCTGTTCACCATCAACATTGCGTGCAGCAGCAACCACAGCCTCCCAGACACTGTTCAGAGAGGTGTACTGTTTTCCCTCCTTGTAAATCTCACATTTGATGATGGACCACAGGTTCTCAATGGGGTTCAGATCAGGTGAACAAGGAGGCCATGTCATTAGATTTTCTTCTTTTATACCCTTTCTTGCCAGCCACGCTGTGGAGTACTTGGACGCGTGTGATGGAGCATTGTCCTGCATGAAAATCATGTATTTCTTGAAGGATGCAGACTTCTTCCTGTACCACTGCTTGAAGAAGGTGTCTTCCAGAAACTGGCAGTAGGACTGGGAGTTGAGCTTGACTCCATCCTCAACCCGAAAAGGCCCCACAAGCTCATCTTTGATGATACCAGCCCAAACCAGTACTCCACCTCCACCTTGCTGGCGTCTGAGTCGGACTGGAGCTCTCTGCCCTTTACCAATCCAGCCACGGGCCCATCCATCTGGCCCATCAAGACTCACTCTCATTTCATCAGTCCATAAAACCTTAGAAAAATCAGTCTTGAGATATTTCTTGGCCCAGTCTTGACGTTTCAGCCTGTGTGTCTTGTTCAGTGGTGGTCGTCTTTCAGCCTTTCTTACCTTGGCCATGTCTCTGAGTATTGCACACCTTGTGCTTTTGGGCACTCCAGTGATGTTGCAGCTCTGAAATATGGCCAAACTGGTGGCAAGTGGCATCTTGGCAGCTGCACGCTTGACTTTTCTCAGTTCATGGGCAGTTATTTTGCGCCTTGGTTTTTCCACACGCTTCTTGCGACCCTGTTGACTATTTTGAATGAAACGCTTGATTGTTCGATGATCACGCTTCAGAAGCTTTGCAATTTTAAGAGTGCTGCATCGCTCTGCAAGATATCTCACTATTTTTTACTTTTCTGAGCCTGTCAAGTCCTTCTTTTGACCCATTTTGCCAAAGGAAAGGAAGTTGCCTAATAATTATGCACACCTGATATAGGGTGTTGATGTCATTAGACCACACCCCTTCTCATTACAGAGATGCACATCACCTAATATGCTTAATTGGTAGTAGGCTTTCGAGCCTATACAGCTTGGAGTAAGACAACATGCATAAAGAGGATGATGTGGTCAAAATACTCATTTGCCTAATAATTCTGCACTCCCTGTATATATAGAGACAAATGACTGGAAAGGGCGGTCACAGGCACAGGACAGGGCCTACCTACAGTCTAAAATTGAAGGACAATCAGTACATATAAGTACAAATAAGTACAGAATCACTAACAACATTATATATATATATATATATGAAAAACTACTTAACTAAAATAAAATATATAGGAATCAGAAAATTTAAGTGGGTTTAGTACCACAATTGTGTATTCTTTACTAGTGATTACCCTCTCAGACAACAGTAGTGTCATTATAATATTTCCAAATTTTAAAATAAACCTCTATTAAAGAAATCTCAAAATGTTCAGAGTATTAAATTCATATACAATGATTCGATTATAGGTGTCATTTAAGGTATAGGTTCACAAAGGGATTGAGCACACTGAAACAAGGACCCTCAAAAGTCCCAAAAGAAAAATATATATATAAGGACAGTCTCAGAGTTCCCAAGTGGAGAAAACTTGAATCTAATGATCAGGTAAGTTGGTGTGCCCAAAAGACCAGAGGTAATAGGTGAACTTCCTACTTACAAAAAACTACCTCAACCGAAATGACTGTTATAACGACTGTTATACACTTAATTTGCCAACCCGGGAAATAAACCAATTCTATTGATAATGTATTTGCCCCCCTCAGCAATATCAATGTTGACAGCCAAAAAATCCTCAATATAAACAATGCAGTGAATGTCTGTAGATACACTCTCCTTAAACTTAACCTAGTCTAGATCTGTTATACATCCAAATGTTTCCCATTAAATTAGGTGGACAGGCTAGATCAGACATCCTCAAAATTGGCCCTCCAGAGGTTTTGAAACTACATTTCCCATGATGCTCAGCCAGCTGATATGCTGGCTGAGTATCATGAGAAATGTAGTTCCAAAACCTCTGGAGGACCAAGTTTGAGGATGTCTGGGCTAGATAATTTATAGAAATGTTACACAGTTGACATCAGGCTGAATATACAAAATGGTGAAACAACAAAATGCTATTGAAATATGGTAGGAGAGCTTGGAGACAAACATTTTTGGGAAAGATTGTAAACATCCAAACTGTAAACTTTTTAGTCATAACTGGAGGACAGACCTAAAATTAACCTATGCGACAATTGGAAGGTAACATCTAAAAATACAGTTATTTGCACAAACTGAAATGTCCAATGGTTATAACATCTTAAGTAGCTGTGACACCAAAGGAGACCACAATATAGTAGAATCAAACAGACATTTGTGGGATGTGTCACCTGAATGAACTGCTTTCAGGGGGTTACATTTAAGAGACAGTCTAGTGGGCTATCCAAGTTGATAAAGGCTGCTAGAGTCTAGACTACTACCAGTTCCTATACATTTTCTAGCCCACTCCAACTATCCACTTCAAGAATGAGTCAAGGATGGTAAGTATGAACTGACCGGATTTCCCAGTCACTTCCCCTACATGTACCTTTGGTTTCTGCAATGTTCACCATAATTAGCCTGTTTCATCGATTTGTCGGTCTGCAGTGATAGCATTAGGCTTAATTGGCAGGCTATCTCCATATAGCACAAAATATCTA
This sequence comes from Bombina bombina, assembly GCF_027579735.1. Lineage (NCBI taxonomy): Eukaryota > Metazoa > Chordata > Amphibia > Anura > Bombinatoridae > Bombina > Bombina bombina. The sequence continues at coordinate 85,607,680 of NC_069510.1, read as the reverse complement.
AGCTGTACATCAGGAAACCAGCTGCACTCCCTAACTCATCCAGCTGGAGCGTGATATCATCCTGGTTGTAACAGCCTAGTAGAAGTCCCTCCACCTCCCCCCCACATACTCCACTAGGACCTGCGGTCCCCCTTCGTTGACGTTGGGGTAAGTAGGGCAATCGTAAGCTGCCTGGGAGTTTGCAGCCCAACTATTAACTCTAGTTAAAGGGGTGTGGAAATTTAAAAAAAAAACTACTTGTCCAAGGGAGTAAAGCGGGAGCCCAATCTACTTGTCGCTTGTGACAATCTACTTGTCCTGATTCGCAAAATAATATTAACCAAAACTGTATATAAATAAGGTTTTTATTGATAACAAATTAGAACAGACCTAACAATACTTTAATGCAATCAACAAATGTAAGTAGTTAGTGTGATTAAACAGGATTTCCAAATGAGAATTGGAGCTTACTTTAAAAATAAAAAATAAACTTAAAGTATACTTTATGCAGAGTCAACCTTGGGAGGCCTCTTATGTCCACCAACATGCTTGGTTCCACTAGATGTAAGCCAATACTGAATAGCTCTGCTGGGGTTGTATTCTTCAAATTCAGGTTCCTCCATTTTAATGAGCATTAAACCCTGCAGTATGCGTTGCTGAAGCCTTGTTCAAAGTGGATTTTTTTACTATGTTCATTGCAGAAAACACCCGTTCTACCTCAGCTGTTGAAACAATTACTGTGAACATCATCTCCACAACCTTCAGTATATTACACAACGTAGATGGTTTTGATGACAACATTGATGAATATGCAGGCAAAATTTTTATGTTTTTATCTTTGAAATTTTTCATGTGCACCTTAACTCCGTAAAACTCATCAAAGATAGCTGATTTTCCTCAGCTAAGAAAAGAATGCCAAAATAGCCTAACAATTCTTCAAGGTCATCTCACTATGTATAAAGTTCCTCTCTGCCTTCAGGCCATGTTGAGTAGTCAAAAACCTGGAATCCACTGGATGGCATAGAATTAAAAATGGAAAACCTTTCATCAATGTAATCTATAATGTTTTCAATTAGCTGTACATTACGTATGCTAGTAGCTGGTGGGCACTGGCCTGTCAATTGAATCTCCCACCCCTCAGTAGATTGATCTCCAAATTTCCTCTCCTTTGGATGGTACAGTCTATTGAACAGCTTCATGTTTTCACCCAGATCAAGCCTCAAGCCAGTCAGTCTTAGTGCACATTTCTCAAGAGCAGGCTTAACATCAAGTAACAGAAGGTCATTTGATTGAAAAAATTCTGACAGCTAAGATACAGGATCAAGAATATCTCTCAAAATGCACAGGGTAGAGAGACAATTCACACTGGTGATGCATTTGAGATATTTTCCTGCTTTAGCTAAAGACTCATCAGTCCCAGCACCAACCTGGCCAAGATGTAAAACCACAGTTTGCAAGTTTTGCTGCATTGCTTTAAGGGCCCTACTTTTACTAGAAACCGATCTCACTTGTTTAATGTCACTGAAATGAGGGTCTCTTCTCCTATTAGGGCTATTCCAGTAGAACTTGAAGACCCATTTCAAAGTTTCTTCAAAACAAAGAAGATAAGGTGTGTTCTTCACTGCATCTAGAATTCCCAATTAAAGCTTGTGTGCTACACAATGTACAGGCAGTAGAAATTGAATGTCTTTCTTTATCAGTGCTGCTACACCACCTTTTGAACCCAGCATTACAGCAGCCTCATCAAAATTAACAGAGATAAGAGTTGTGCCAGGCTGTTCTGGGGACCTCATATGTAGCATATCCAAAGACAGTTTTTTTTTTAGACCTTTAACAATCGCATCCAGCACACCTGTAGCATGTGCGTGCTCCACTGGGACAAGGTCTACAAATGCTGTATAAGGTTTCCCTTCATTGACAACCCTGATCAGCACGGTTTCCTGTTCAATTATGGCACTATCTGTGCTGCCATCTACAATAATACAGATAAACCGTGAATTTCTGACAATCTCTTTGATGTCCTGTCGAATTATTTCCGCTTCACATTTAATTAATTCAGTAGCTTTTCCACGATTAGTGTAGTTTTCCCTAAGTCCACACCAGCCTTTACCATTGCTCGGCACAACATATCCATGTCTGAAAGAGGCTTCCCCTGTATTGCCATTACATATGCATTGTTAAATAAAATAGTTAGCCTCTTCCTTTCTACCTCCTTCAGTTTTTGAAGAGCTTTAACAATAATGGGTTGCGCTGATTTAGCTGCAGAACTGGTACTGCTAGTGAAAGCTGATGCCTCTGGTGTTTTGTTATTTTCTTGTTTGAACCACGAACTGCATGCCATGTGAGCTTTGCTTGTTCCATGAGCTTTGATTGGTTAAATGCGAAATTTATCACAGTCACTAACAAAGGCATTCCTACCAGATCCAGAGTGACTCATTGCTATGGTAGGGTATTTTAAGCAATTTTCACAGAACATTTTTTCTTCCCCTTGACTCTCCTTCAAAACAAGCCATGGCCAGGAATCTTTCCAGTGAGGTTGAAACACTCTCTGTCTCTTCTCTGTATCATACCTTTTGTCTTTTGATACAGTAACAGCAGTAGGATTTGGGCTTCTACTCTGGCATTGGCTATGGCTCTGAGACACATTCCCAGCATCTTGTGTGCCGTCTCTTCTGTGGCTGCCTCTTGTGTGCCCGCATCTTGTATGGCCGCCACTTGTGTGCCTGCATCTTGTTTGCTGGTTTTCGTGAAGCCAAATTTAAGAAGACTTTGAGATGCCATATTGACTGTCAAAAAACTGCTATGAAAACTGTCATCCCAGGCAAACTGGATTCTATTCTTATTACACATCAACACTTCTAAACTTTGCATACGCAAATCTGTAAAAATAAGGACATTGTTGGATTTTACATTTTTCATTTTTCGTAGGGGATTTGCAAGGCCCCAAAGTATGAACAAAAACGCTAATTTCTAACAGAACTTAGCACTTTTATTCCATTTTGAAATTACAGCCCAAGATATCATAAGACAAAGTAAGAATTAATTTGTCTTATGATGGCAAATCTCACTTGACAAAAAACAAAATTTATGCTTACCTGATAAATGTATTTCTTTCTTGACACGGTGAGTCCACGGAATCATCAATTACTGTTGGGAATATCACTCCTAGCCAGCAAGAGGAGGCAAAGAGCACCACAGCAAAGCTGTTAAGTATCACTTACGTTCATATAACCCCCAGTCATTCGACCAAAGGAAAGGAAATAACACAAGGTGCAGAGGTGCCTGAGGCTTATATAAAAAAAAGCCTGTCTGAAAAACAGGGAGGGCCGTGGACACGGTTAGTCCACGGAATCATCAATTACTGTTGGGAATCAATACCCAAGCTAGAGGACACAGATGATAAGGGAGGGACAAGACAGGTAACCTAAACAGAAGGCACCACTGCTTGAAGAACCCTTCTCCCGCAAGAACCTCAGTCGAGACAAAAGGAATCTAATTTGTAAAAATTTTATAGGGAATGCAGAGAAGAACAAGTTGCAGCCTTGCAAATCCATTCCACAGAAGCTTAATTCCCAAGAGAGACAGCCCTAGTGGAATGAGCTGTAATACTCTCTGGAGACTGCTGCCCAGCAATCTCATAAGTAAAATCAATTATACTTCTCCACCAGAGGGAAAGAGAAGTAACAGAAGCCCTCACGCTTCCCAGAGAAACAAACAAACAGGACAGAAGGCTGGAGAAATCCTCAGTCGTCTGTAAATAAAATTGTAAAGCACGCACAAGTTGTGCACCAAACGCTCTTCAGAAAAGAAGAACTACGACAAAGAGAAGGAACATCAAGTTCCTGATTTAAATCTACGTTAGAAAGGAATCTAACTTAGCACAAAGGAACGCCTCACCAGCATGAAAAATAAGATAAGGCGAATCACACTGTAAAGCTGAGAGTTCCCACACTCTCCAAGCAGAAGCGATAGCAAAAATAAACAAAACCTTCCAAGATAACTATTAATATCCATGGAATGCAAAGGCTAAAACATAGATTGGTGCAAAACTTTAAGAACAAAAGTTAAGGCTCCCAGAAGAAGCAACAGACTTAAACACAGGCCTGATTCTGACCAAGGCTGGACAAAAAATGTTGCACATCTGGCACGTCTGCCAGCCGCTTAAGCAGCCAGAAAGATAATGCAGAATCTGACCCTTCAGAGAACTGACTGACAAAACTCCAGACCTTCTCACAGAAAGGACAATATACTATGAATCCTGACCCTACTCCTAGAGAGGCCTACAGATTCACACCATGAGGACATTTACGCCATACTTCATGGTAAATGTTTCAAGAAAAAGTCTACTAGTCAGAAAACTGTCTCAAGACCGACTCAGGAACCCACGCTTAAACCGAACTAAGTGTCCAATCTCTTAGCAGTCAGCTTCCGAGAAAAGAGATTTGGGAGAAGGAAAAGACCCTGATTAAAAGGTCCTTCCTCAGAAGAAATCTCCAAGGTGAGATAGACGATATCTCCGCTAGGACTGTCTACCCAATCCTGCGAGGCCACTCAGGAGCTATAAGAATTACTGATGCTGTCTCCTGTTTGAAACAAGCAATAACTCATGAAAGGAAGCAAACGGAGGAAACAGGGATGCTAGACTGAAATCCCAAAAAACACCAACAGAACATCTATCAGAACAGTCTGCAGATCCTGAACCCTATCTTGGAAGCTTGGTGTTCAGTCGAAATGGTAGGGGATGGAGGTGAGCGCCAAAGTAGGCTGAGGATAGGGAAAGGGGACAACTTGCCCACAATGTAGGTCCTCCTACTGCTAGTTAAGGAGCGAGTGTACAAAAAATATATAATGCTAAAATTGTTATAAAGGTTAAAAATGTATAAAAATGTATATCAATATTTATTCCACACAATTGGTTAAAAATGTCGGTGATCTTCTAAAAAATACAGTCAAAAAATAATAATACACATTCATAAACAATCATGGATCCATGTTACAATAACGATATGTTGAAAATGACATAAAATCAGAATAAAAATAAAGAATATAATTGAAAATAAAAATGAAAATAAAAATGACCTGGTGCACCTAAAGCGTTTGACAATGAATGACCTGATAGGCCAAGTATCTTAGTATGGGTGGTACTCTTGGTACAGTCCGGATATTGATGAGTGTTCTTATAATTGTATTTATCCAAACAGGTTGCAGTGTGACAAAAAGAAAGTGTCTGTATCTATATCCAATTCTGAAAAAGTTCAAAAATGGTGTGTATCCTGTGCTTGAAAAAAATCAAAATAGAAATACAAACTTCAAAATGTGAAAAACAATGTGATCACTGGAAAAAGTTAGAAAAAAATGTAGAAAAAATATAAGTAACTTTGCAAAATTGTGGAAATCCTCAAACAGGTGAAGCAAAAAAGTTAATCTTTCAAAAGTTAATCAATAAGTGTCCAAAATGATATAGTGAATTCTGTGCAATGAAGTTGTCGACCAGTTTGATGCAATAAAACAAATAAAACTGTGCAAAAACCTGCAAAGAAAACAAACAATACTATAATATATACAAACTGTTCAGTGGATGTATCAGTATTATGCTTACTCAAATCAGTCGACGCGTTTCGGCCATGTACTCCTGGCCTTTATCAAGACTAACATTGTGAGTAAGCTATGGCAATTTATAAGAGCTGTAATTGATGTTTGGGCGCCAAAACCTAGTAGGCCACGCCCCTTCCTGTTAAGTGCATTATGGGTGTGGGCAAAAAATTCGTTTTAAGTCGTGCTATTAAAAATTCGATTTTAACTACTTGTTGTTACTGTTTTCTCTGGGTCAATTATGTCTGGGATATTGCCTTTACACATGTGCCCTTGGTTAGCATATTTAGGGTTGTTTACCTTGATTTCAACCTGCACTTCCGGTTTCGCTAATGTTTACTGTGGTGACTTCCGGTTTCCCTACTGTGTACTAGTTATGACGTATGTCCTGTGAGTGAATTTTGATGTTTTGCTTCAATGACTCTCTATTTGTTTATCAAACAAGAACCCCCTTTGTTTATTATTTCTGTTATATCTCTGTGTTAGTTTCGTGAGGTGCATCTTTCACTTCCGGTATCGCTGTTTTTTTAGCACTTCCGGTCTAACTTTCACTTCCGGTATCGCTGTTTTATAGCATTTCCGGTTTATGTTGTTACATATTTTCGCTGCTTATAAGTATTGATATCTCTGACCTTAAACCATGGCAGATTTTGTAATCTCAAGTTCCCACTCTAATTCTCCTTTGGCTAGTTATTGGATGTAGTGCGTGTAGCGTCCTTTCTTAATACTGTTTGCACCAATTTTACACTTCCGGTATCGTTGTCTAACACTTCCGGTTCCGGTGTTTTATGACGTGAAATCATAACAATCTAAGCTGCCTTTAGATAATAGCTAATTATATTGGGTTACATGTTGGGTACATAAATAAATAGTTGGATGTTTACCAGAATCGTGTATACATCTCGCTGTAGTCAGTGTGGTACAATTGAATAATGTGTATAAAACGATTATTGTATTTGTATCAATTATTAATATCAATCATTGATATAGCTCGTGTAATCTTATACAGACACAAGAAATATGTTGAACAGTTGTAAAATACAATCTATTAAAAACAGTCTATTAAAAATACAATCTATATAAAATACGATCCGTTAAAAGTACAATATAGTTACATAACCATGGTGTGATATATAAAACAACATCTAATAAAAATAAAAAATGGTAATACTAGTGAAGTCCAATCTTGCCATAATATAATGTTGGCTGATTTTTAATGGGTGCCTCCTAAAATCAAAGTGCCAGTAGTGCAAATGGCTGAACATAGCGCATATCGGAACATGGTGCCAGATCTTAATCAGGCAGTCTAGTTCCATTAAAAGTGTGAACAAATACTTTAAAATAACTAATACCATCCCCAGTTTCTAATAGAATCCTTTAAAAATCTATATATTTCTGTATTTACAAATCTCTATATTTATTAATCTCTATATGTATATTTAAAAGCACTGTATTTAAAAACACTATATTTAAAAACACTGTGTATAGAAAGTCTAAAAACAGATCGGGCCATATATTGGGAATCAGGCTATAAAACATAGAAACTAAAAACTAGATGATGCTACTATATGAGATACTCAAAAGATGGGTAAGGGCTGAGAAGACAGTGGAGGCCTCTTACCTAATGTGCACATAAATAAGTTATCCAGATTTACAGTTTTATGCTTGCAGTGAGCCTACTCTTGTTAGATGGAGAAAAATACTGGTAAGAACTGGATATGATGAGGGAGGAGAGATGCGGTTAGATGGAGGATTGGGGAGTGGGTGTCTCTACTAACCAGTGTTTGAGCTTTATTTTGTGAGACTGAACAGATGTGAGAGATCTTCTTTATTGTTTAGGCCCTTTGGATACAGGCTATTCAGGGTAAATATCCATTTGGACTCATGTAAAAGTAATTTATGTTCATGGTTGCCCCCTCTCCAATTTTTTCTCACTATCTCTATTCCACAGAATTTCATATCTCTGATGTTTCCTCCATGCTTAGTTGTAAAATGCTTGTATAGTGCTGTATCTACACTTTTTCTCTCTATACATAGTATATGCTCCCTCATTCTGTCTTTCAATTGTCTGGAAGTTTGTCCAACATATTGTAATTTGCATGGACATTCAATGAGATATATAACATTATGGTCACCACATCTTATCAGATTGTGAATCATAAACTTTTCTTTAGTGTGCACAGATGAGAATGAGGTTGTTTTCCAGCCATTTCTGCACGCCTTACAATTCGGGCACGGGAAAAAACCTTTAACCTTCTTGTTGTGTTGGCCTACCACTGCACCCATTGTTTGTTTAGAAACACTCGGGGCTAGTCTGTTCTTTAAATTGTTCGTTTTCCTGTAAATAAATTTCGGGTGTGGTATTAGTAGTTCTCCCAAAATGTCATTGTCCTTTAAAAGTGGCCAGTGCTTTCTATAGATCTTTTCTATGATGTGTTTGTTTTCACAGTATTCTGTGATAAAAGGGACATCTATATTGTCCTCAGATGTCACTATCCTCTCTCTGGTTTTATATTTTAGGAGGGTTTTCCTATCAATGGCTTGGACTTCTTTAATTTTTTCTTCCAGTAGTGTCTCTTTATATCCTCTATCCCTTGATAAAGGCCAGGAGTACATGGCCGAAACGCGTCGACTGATTTGAGTAAGCATAATACTGATACATCCACTGAACAGTTTGTATATATTATAGCATTGTTTGTTTTCTTTGCAGGTTTTTGCACAGTTTTATTTGTTTTATTGCATCAAACTGGGCGACAACTTCATTGCACAGAATTCACTATATCATTTTGGACACTTATTGATTAACTTTTGAAAGATTAACTTTTTTGCTTCACCTGTTTGAGGATTTCCACAATTTTGCGAAGTTACTTATATTTTTTCTACATTTTTTTCTAACTTTTTCCAGTGATCACATTGTTTTTCACATTTTGAAGTTTGTATTTCTATTTTGATTTTTTTCAAGCACAGGATACACACCATTTTTGAACTTTTTCAGAATTGGATATAGATACAGACACTTTCTTTTTGTCACACTGCTACCTGTTTGGATAAATACAATTATAAGAACACTCATCAATATCTGGACTGTACCAAGAGTACCACCCATACTAAGATACTTGGCCTATCAGGTCATTCATTGTCAAACGCTTTAGGTGCACCAGGTCATTTTTATTTTCATTTTTATTTTCAATTATATTCTTTATTTTTATTCTGATTTTATGTCATTTTCAACATATCGTTATTGTAACATGGATCCATGATTGTTTATGAATGTGTATTATTATTTTTTGACTGTATTTTTTAGAAGATCACCGACATTTTTAACCAATTGTGTGGAATAAATATTGATATACATTTTTAACCTTTATAACAATTTTAGTATTATATATTTTTTGTACACTCGCTCCTTAACTAGCAGTAGGAGGACCTACATTGTGGGCAAGTTGTCCCCTTTCCCTATCCTCAGCCTACTTTGGCGCTCACCTCCATCCCCTACCGTTTTCTGTTTACATCGGGTACACTAGGGTACCCGTTGAGGAGAGCTAGAGGTACTCCCAATCCCCTTTCCCCCCATCTGTCTTCTGCGCAGGATTTACATCCTTTCTCTTTACTGTTCAGTCGAAATGCCCTCAAAAGCCTATTCCAGGAACCCCACCATGTAAGGCTTTACCCAGAGAGCACCTCCGAAAGGAGAGTTAAGAAATTTGCATGTCCTGGAAAATAGCAAAAGGAATGATGGAATACCATCAGGCTGATTCCCCCCATACACAGAGTCACTGAAAACTGAAGAAAAATCAACTGCAGCTAATTCCAAACTCCAAACCTCCTGGTTGCAAGATGGTTATGCTATCTACCGGCCACTAGAGCCTGCTGTTGGCCAGACAGTAGACTGCAGAGAGGGGAATAGGAATAAATCCTTGATTGTTTGACCTCTTTTAGACATATTTTCCTAGATAGAGAATCTAATCAGGTCCAAGCATACCGCACCTGGTGTTCCCAGACGGACACCCATCCAGGTACTGACCAGGCCTGACCCTGTATAACTTCCGAGAGCAGACGGAATCTGGCGCATTCAGGGTATTGTGGCGGTGGATGGAACAAGGGAACTCTTCTCCAGATTTATCTTCCATCCCTGGAAAAGAAGATTGGACAAGATCCCTTAAAAACATAATTTATGCTTACCTGATAAATTTATTTCTCTTGTAGTTTATCCAGTCCACGGATCATCCATTACTTTTGGGATATTCTCCTTCCCAACAGGAAGTTGCAAGAGAATCACCCACAGCAGAGCTGCTATATAGCTCCTCCCCTCACTGCCATATCCAGTCATTCGACTGAAACAAGACGAGAAAGGAGAAACCATAGGGTGCAGTGGTGACTGTAGTTTAATTAAAATTTAGACCTGCCTTAAAAGGACAGGGCGGGCCGTGGACTGGATACACTACAAGAGAAATAAATTTATCAGGTAAGCATAAATTATGTTTTCTCTTGTTAAGTGTATCCAGTCCATGGATCATCCATTACTTGTGGGATACCAATACCAAAGCTAAAGTACACGGATGATGGGAGGGACAAGGCAGGAACTTAAACGGAAGGAACCACTGCATGTAGAACCTTTCTCCTAAAAACAGCCTCCGAAGAAGCGAAAGTGTCAAATTTGTAAAATTTTTAAAAGGTGTGAAGCGAAGACCAAGTCGCAGCCTTGCAAATCTGTTCAACAGAGGCCTCATTTTTAAAGGCCCAGGTGGAAGCCACAGCTCTAGTAGAATGAGCTGTAATCCTTTCAGGGGGCTGCTGTCCAGCAGTCTCATAGGCTAAGCGTATTATGCTCCGAAGCCAAAAGGAGAGAGAGGTTGCCGAAGCTTTTTGACCTCTCCTCTGTCCAGAGTAAACGACAAACAGGGCAGATGTTTGACGAAAATCTTTAGTAGCCTGTAAGTAAAACTTCAAGGCACGGACTACGTCCAGATTATGCAAAAGACGTTCCTTCTTTGAAGAAGGATTAGGATACAATGATGGAACAACAATCTCTTGATTGATATTCCTGTTAGAAACCACCTTAGGTAAAAACCCAGGTTTGGTACGCAGAACTACCTTGTCTGAATGAAAAATCAGATAAGGAGAATCACAATGTAAGGCAGATAACTCAGAGACTCTTCGAGCCGAGGAAATAGCCATCAAAAACAGAACTTTCCAAGATAAAAGTTTAATATCAATGGAATGAAGGGGTTCAAACGGAACTCCCTGAAGAACTTTAAGAACCAAGTGTGACAGACCCTTCGGTCAGGACTGAAAGTGTTAACTTTATTTTCTAACCACAAGTGGCTGGCTCCAGCTACAATCTAATTAATGCTTAGCATTCTATTGTTTGATCACCTCCAGAGAGAAAGTGATAAGAAGAGTCAAGAGTGTTTTGTGGTTGAAGTGTTTAAGTAAAATAATCCTATTGTATCATGTCAAGGGCGCTTCTCCCTTTTATCTAATGTACAACATTCTTTCAACCCCCATCTGGGGGGGGGGGGGGTCAAAAACCTGTATAAATCTGTATGCTGCCTTCAAATAAAGTGTTATTCTGTTTTAAACCTGAAACTGGCTGGGTTGTGAATTGCTGATTGTCTATGCAGGACATTGTTCATCTGGGGTTAACCCTTGGTACACAGTTGGTACCGTAACATTGGTGGCAAGCGACGGGAGAATCCTTATCGCCCAGAAGAGCAACTACACAAGCCAGTAACCTCAGGAAGAGGGGGATTATTACAATACTGACTAAGATGGAAAGAGTACCAGGGACAGAAGGAACCAATGGGCCCAGCATATCAGACAGAACCCCTGAAGAAGCAAGCTTTGATCGGGCGGTTAAAATAAGACTGGCATATTATGGCCCCAACCCATCTGCCGAAATTATCGACCGGGTCATAGCAGCTGTGGAGGCCAACCTACTTCGCCAAAGCGGCGCTGCAGCAGCCCAAGTCACAGCAACCCCAGTGGAAAAGGGAAAAGTAAATTTTGCAGCTTTTAAAAACTTCCTGGAAACAGAAGGAGAGATTGATGGGTACCTTGCAGATTTTGAGAGGCAATGTGCACTACACAAGGTACCCGCAGAGGACTGGGTCACGATATTATCCGGAAAATTATCCGGCCGGGCCAGTGAGGCTTTTCGGGCCATTCCAGATGAGGAAGTCGGGGATTATAATACTGTAAAAGAGGCTCTGCTCTCCAAGTATGCGGTTACACCGGAGGCATACCGGAGGCGGTTCAGAGACACTGTTAAATTGGCTGGTGATTCCTACCTTGAGTGGGCATGTAAGGTGCACCGCACAGCAGCTCACTGGATAGCGGGGTGCCAAGCCGTATCTGGGGAAGAGGTGCTGCAGCTATTCCTGTTGGAACATTGCTTCGACAAGTTACCCGCAGGAGTTCGAGAGTGGGTTCGGGACCGTAAACCCTCCACCCTGCATGAAGCGGCTCGCTTGGCAGATGAGTATACGGATGCCCGCAAACTGGACACTGCTACCACTAAGCCCCCTGCCAGAGTGGAGTACAGACCCCCAGTCACCCCAGCACCTGCCAGTTACCAACCCCCAGCACACCGCTATACCACACGGTCTCGGGCCACGAACTACCCTCAGAGAGCCTGGTTCAATTCGCGGGGCTACTCACAACCTATTCGGTGCTTTGGATGTAAGCAACTAGGGCACAAAAGACCAGAGTGTCCCCTAAACGCAGCGAACCAAGCACAGTCCTGGAGAAGACCCGCTAGCGGAATCCCACGTAATCCTCAGCCTGCGGCCCGCTACGTAGAGGCGCAAGAATGCTGGGGCATCCTACATGAGGCAGACCTTGTGCAAGCTGCCCACCGGAATAACCGGCAACTGGTTAAAGTGAATGGGAAGGAGGTCAGTGGTCTACGGGATACTGGTGCTACCATGACCTTGCTTCGAAAGAACTTGGTGTCTGAGAAACAGCACACAGGAGACACTGTGGCTGTGAGGGTAGCAGGGGGCACTGTGTTCCGCCTGCCTGTTGCCAGGGTGCATTTGGATTGGGGAGGGGGCGCTAGACCTGTGAATGTGGGGGTCATGAAGGATTTACCAGCTGATGTTCTCCTTGGAAATACCTTGGTCCCCCTTGTTTCTGCCTATGCTCCCATGGGTCCCGCTGATGTTAACCCTGTGACTACCCGTGCTCAGATCCGTGCAGCAGAGACTGACCCCCCTGCTGCTAAGCCCCAGGACGCTGAGCTCAGTAAATCTCTATCCGCTATTGATATGTGGGAGTCACGTTACAATGCACTGATGAAGGAGAAGAGTCACGTAGAGGATAAAATGGTCACGTTAAATAATCATGTAACAGTGCTAGCGGGAGAGAAGAGGAGTGCAGAGGAAAAAGCACGTTTAGAACAGGAATCTCTGCTAGACAAGCTGCACCGACAGACTGCAGAAAACACCAGCTTGAGAGTGGAACATGAAACATTAAGGACAAACTTAGTGACACTGGAGGAGAAGCTGACGCTGGCTCATAGGGAGGTGCAGCAACTCAAGGGCACCCTATGTCAGTATGAAGGGATTGTGGATACCTATAAAGAGCAGGTACAAAAACCACGTAAAGAAGCCGATGATATTTTGAAGGACTGTTTAGCCCTAGTCGGGGCACTGAAGAGGTTGAACCCTTATTTATACAGACAGGGATTCTCTCTCATAACGGGAATACAGATGGATTGTCCCAGCAAACTGACATGCCTACCACCTCCTAGTCCGGTCATCCCCAGGTTGACCCGCAAAAGGGTCAAGCCGGGTCTGCCGGAGTGTTCCACAAGGGGGGAGCTATGTGACAGACCCTTCGGTCAGGACTGAAAGTGTTAACTTTATTTTCTAACCACAAGTGGCTGGCTCCAGCTACAATCTAATTAATGCTTAGCATTCTATTGTTTGATCACCTCCAGAGAGAAAGTGATAAGAAGAGTCAAGAGTGTTTTGTGGTTGAAGTGTTTAAGTAAAATAATCCTATTGTATCATGTCAAGGGCGCTTCTCCCTTTTATCTAATGTACAACATTCTTTCAACCCCCATCTGGGGGGGGGGGGGTCAAAAACCTGTATAAATCTGTATGCTGCCTTCAAATAAAGTGTTATTCTGTTTTAAACCTGAAACTGGCTGGGTTGTGAATTGCTGATTGTCTATGCAGGACATTGTTCATCTGGGGTTAACCCTTGGTACACAGTTGGTACCGTAACACCAAGTTTAAGCTCCACGGGGGAGCAACAGTTTTAAACACAGGCTTAATCCTAACCAAAGCCTGACAAAATGCCTGGACGTCTGGAACTTCTGCCAGACGCTTGTGCAAAAGAATAGACAGAGCAGAGATCTGTCCTTTTAAAGAGCTAGCTGATAAGCCTTTGTCCAAACCCTCTTGGAGAAAGGACAATATCCTAGGAATCCTAACCTTACTCCATGACTAACTCTTGGATTCACACCAATAAAGATATTTACGCCATATCTTATGGTAGATTTTCCTGGTGACAGGCTTCCGAGACTGTATTAAGGTATCAATGACTGACTCGGAGAAGCCACGCCTTGATAGAATCAAGCGTTCAATCTCCATGCAGTCAGTCTCAGAGAAAGTAGATTTGGATGATTGAAAGGACCTTGTATTAGAAGGTCCTGCCTCAGAGGCAGAGTCCATGGTGGAAGAGATGACATGTCCACTAGGTCTGTATACCAGGTCCTGCGTGGCCACGCAGGCGCTATCAGAATCACTGATGCTCTCTCCTGTTTGATTTTGGCAATCAGTCGAGGGAGCAGAGGAAACAGTGGAAACACATAGGCCAGGATGAAGAACCAAGGAGCTTTTAGAGCATCTATCAGCGTTGCTCCCGGGTCCCTGGACCTGGATCCGTAACAAGGAAGCTTGGCGTTCTGGTGAGACGCCATGAGATCCAGTTCTGGTTTGCTCCAACGATGGACCAGTTGAGCAAACACCTCCGGATGGAGTTCCCACTCCCCCGGATGAAAAGTCTGACGACTTCGAAAATCCGCCTCCCAGTTCTCTACGCCTGGGATGTGGATCGCTGACAGGTGGCAAGAGTGAGACTCTGCCCAGCGAATTATCTTTGAGACTTCTAACATCGCTAGGGAACTCCTGGTTCCCCCTTGATGGTTGATGTAAGCCACAGTCGTGATGTTGTCCGACTGAAATCTGATGAACCTCAGTGTTGCTAACTGAGGCCAAGCTAGAAGAGCATTGAATATTGCTCTTAACTCCAGAATATTTATTGGGAGGAGTTTCTCCTCCTGAGTCCACGATCCCTGAGCCTTCAGGGAGTTCCAGACTGCGCCCCAACCTAGAAGGCTGGCATCTGTTGTTACAATCGTCCAATCTGGCCTGCGAAAGGTCATACCCTTGGACAGATGGACCCGAGAAAGCCACCAGAGAAGAGAATCTCTGGTCTCTTGATCCAGATTTAGTAGAGGGGACAAATCTGAGTAATCCCTATTCCACTGACTTAGCATGCATAATTGCAGCGGTCTGAGATGCAGGCGCGCAAATGGCACTATGTCCATTGCCGCTACCATTAAGCTGATTACTTCCATGCACTGAGCCACTGACGGGCGTGGAATGGAATGAAGGACAAGGCAAGCATTTAGAAGTTTTGATAACCTGGACTCCGTCAGGTAAATTTTCATCTCTACAGAATCTATAAGAGTCCCTAGGAAGGAGACTCTTGTGAGTGGTGATAGAGAACTATTTTCCACGTTCACTTTCCACCCATGCGACCTCAGAAATGCCAGAACTATCTCTGTATGAGACTTGGCAATTTGAAAGCTTGACGCCTGTATCAGGATGTCGTCTAGATACGGAGCCACCGCTATGCCTCGCGGTCTTAGAACCGCCAGAAGTGAGCCCAGAACCTTTGTAAAAATTCTCGGGGCAGTGGCCAACCCGAAGGGAAGAGCTACAAATTGGTAATGCCTGTCTAGAAAGGCAAACCTTAGGAACCGATGATGATCTTTGTGAATCGGTATGTGAAGGTAGGCATCCTTTAAGTCCACTGTGGTCATGTACTGACCCTCTTGGATCATGGGTAGGATGGTCCGAATAGTTTCCATTTTGAATGATGGAACTCTGAGGAATTTGTTTAAGATCTTTAGATCCAAGATTGGTCTGAAGGTTCCCTCTTTCTTCGGAACCACAAACAGATTTGAATAAAATCCCTGTCCTTGTTCCGTCCGCGGAACTGGATGGATCACTCCCATTACTAGGAGGTCTTGCACACAGCTTAGGAATGCCTCTTTCTTTATCTGGTTTGATGATAATCTTGAAAGATGAAATCTCCCTTGTGGAGGAGAAGCTTTGAAGTCCAGAAGATATCCCTGAGAAATGATCTCCAACGCCCAGGGATCCTGAACATCTCTTGCCCACGCCTGGGTGAAGAGAGAAAGTCTGCCCCCCACTAGATCCGTTTCCGGATAGGGGGCCGTTCCTTCATGCTGTCTTGGGGGCAGCAGCAGGCTTCCTGGCCTGTTTGCCCTTGTTCCAGGACTGGTTAGGTTTCCAGGCTTCTCTGGAATGAGCAACAGTTCCCTCTTGTTTTGAAGCGGAGGAAGTTGATGCTGCTCCTGCCTTGAAATTTCGAAAGGCACGAAAATTAGACTGTTTGGCCTTTGATTTGGCCCTGTCCTGAGGAAGGGTATGACCCTTGCCTTCAGTAATGTCAGCAATAATTTCCTTCAAGCCAGGCCCGAATAAGGTCTGCCCCTTGAAAGGAATGTTGAGTAATTTAGACTTTGAAGTCACGTCAGCTGACCAGGATTTAAGCCATAGCAACCTACGCGCCTGGATGGCGAATCCGGAATTCTTAGCCGTTAGTTTAGTCAAATGAACAATGGCATCAGAAACAAATGAGTTAGCTAGCTTAAGCGTTCTAAGCTTGTCAATAATTTAATTCAATGGAGCTGTCTGGATGGCCTCTTCCAGGGCCTCAAACCAGAATGCCGCCGCAGCAGTGACAGGCGCAATGCATGCAAGGGGCTGTAAAATAAAACCTTGTTGAATAAACATTCTCTTAAGGTAACCCTCCAATTTTTTATCCATTGGATCTGAAAAAGCACAACTGTCCTCAACCGGGATAGTGGTACGCTTTGCTAAAGTAGAAACTGCTCCCTCCACCTTAGGGACCGTCTGCCATAAGTCCCGTGTAGTGGCGTCTATTGGAAACATTTTTCTGAATATAGGAGGTGGGGAAAAGGGCACACCGGGTCTATCCCACTCCTTGCTAATAATTTCTGTAAGCCTTTTAGGTATAGGAAAAACGTCAGTACACACCGGCACCGCATAGTATCTATCCAGCCTACACAATTTCTCTGGAATTGCAACTGTGTTATAGTCATTCAGAGCAGCTAATACCTCCCCAAGCAATACACGGAGGTTCTCAAGCTTAAATTTAAAATTAGAAATCTCTGAATCAGGTTTCCCCGAGTCAGAGATGTCACCCACAGACTGAAGCTCTCCGTCCTCATGTTCTGCATACTGTGACGCAGTATCAGACATGGCTCTAACAGCATTTGCGCGCTCTGTATCTCTCCTAACCCCAGAGCTATCGCGCTTGCCTCTTAATTCAGGCAATCTAGATAATACCTCTGACAGGGTATTATTCATGATTGCAGCCATGTCCTGCAAGGTAATCGCTATGGGCGTCCCTGATGTAATTGGCGCCATATTAGCGTGCGTCCCCTGAGCGGGAGGCGAAGGGTCTGACATGTGGGGAGAGTTAGTCGGCATAACTTCCCCCCCGACAGAACCCTCTGGTGATAATTCTTTTATAGATAAAGACTGATCTTTACTGTTTAAGGTGAAATCAATACATTTAGTACACATTCTCCTAAGGGGCTCCACCATGGCTTTCAAACATAATGAACAAGTAGGTTCCTCTGTGTCAGACATGTTTAAACAGACTAGCAAGCTTGGAAAACACTTTAAAACAAGTTTACAAGCAATATAAAAAACGTTACTGCGCCTTTAAGAAACACAAATTTTCCCAAATTTTGAAATAACAGTGAAAAAAATGCAGTTACACTAACGAAATTTTTACAGTGTATGTAATAAGTTAGCAGAGCATTGCACCCACTTGCAAATGGATGATTAACCCCTTAATACCAAAAACGGAATAACAAATGACAAAAACGTTTTTTAAACAGTCACAACAACTGCCACAGCTCTACTGTGGCTTTTTACCTCCCTCAATACGACTTTTGAAGCCTTTTGAGCCCTTCAGAGAAGTCCTGGATCATGCAGGAAGAAGTGGATGTCTGTGTCTGTAATGTTTGCTGTGCAAAAAAACGCCAAAATAGGCCCCTCCCACTCATATTACAACAGTGGGAAGCCTCAGGGAACTGTTTCTAGGCAAAATTCAAGCCAGCCATGTGGAAAAAACTAGGCCCCAATAAGTTTTATCACCAAACATATGTAAAAAACGATTAAACATGCCAGCAAACGTTTTAAAATACACTTTTATAAGAGTATGTATCTCTATTAATAAGCCTGATACCAGTCGCTATCACTGCATTTAAGGCTTTACTTACATTACTTCGGTATCAGCAGCATTTTCTAGCAAATTCCATCCCTAGAAAAATATTTTAACTGCACATACCTTATTGCAGGAAAACCTGCACGCTATTCCCCCTCTGAAGTTACCTCACTCCTCAGAATATGTGAGAACAGCAAAGGATCTTAGTAACTTCTGCTAAGATCATAGAAAACGCAGGCAGATTCTTCTTCTAAATACTGCCTGAGATAAACAGTACACTCCGGTACCATTTAAAAATAAACTTTTGATTGAAGAAATAAACTAAGTATAAAACACCACAGTCCTTTTACGACCTCCATCTTAGTTGAGAGTTGCAAGAGAATGACTGAATATGGCAGTGAGGGGAGGAGCTATATAGCAGCTCTGCTGTGGGTGATCTTCTTGCAACTTCCTGTTGGGAAGGAGAATATCCCACAAGTAATGGATGATCCGTGGACTGGATACACTTAACAAGAGAAAGAGAGTTTGCTGGAAGGATGATGTATGATTGGCTCTACTGCACAAATAAATTCTGAAATATTAAGATATAAATTAGCAAATCTTGCCTCTCATGCAGCTACAGGCTTAGATACTCAATATGGAATTAATAATAATATTGCTAATCTCCAGAAACATCAAACTTATGTTATGGTGGATATTACTAATATTATTAAAGATAAATTTAATGTTTTAGTAAATGAATTATATAATTTTACACATGAGACAGCCTGGGCTATGTTATGCTCTCAAGTACAATCTGATCTATCTACTGACTTAAAGATTCAACTTCAAAGTTTATGGTCTGGAAAGTGGCCAGCTTCTTTAAGTTTAGCTGCATCTAAGCAGTGACGTGCTGTCATAGGAGGCAGGTGAGGCAGCGCCTCCCCTGTCCTATGGGTGTAATTACACTTTTTTAATACTGTTTAAAAAAAAAAAAAAAAAAAACATTTTTTTAAAGATTTTTTATATATATATTTTTGTATCCCAAGGTACCCCCTAGCCCCCCCCCCATCCCCTTGAACCATGCAAAAAAAAACTGAACTTCGATCAAGATTTCATATCCATATTGCGCAAAGAAGGAGAGGCTGTGAACCGTTCCGCTATCCCTCCTTTGCGCAATATGGATATGTAATTATGTAGAGCATTGAAGATCAGGTCTGCTACAGACTGCCACCCAGTGGCGCTTAATGCGCTGCCTATACCACTCTCAATAGAGGCTATGTTTATATGCAGCCTCTGCCAGAGCCCACTCAGCCCAGCCAATCAGTGCCTGACTCTCTTTTCAATCATGGTAGGCGGGAAGAGAGAGCCGATAGAGAGGCACAGAGTTCAGTGAGTGAGAGTGTCTGTGATGAGACAGCTAGATTACATTTTTGAAACTGCACCCCACACTTCAGTCTGTCTGTGAAGGGCTGCAGACCCCAGAGCAAGAGCGCTAACTGATAGAGGCAGTTAGTGCTGGAGCATGGAGGAAGTACTTTTTGGTCATTGTCTGTGTCTGTGACTGAATGGCTACAGAGGGGAGCGGCAGCATCTGAATCTCCTCAGTTTAGGTAAGCTTGCTTAGTTTAGTAAAAATAATATATTATTCTGCTAGGGTATATCTTTTGAGTGCTTGCTGTCTCTTTATTCTCCTCTCTGCCTCTTTACAAGTTTGTGTGCCCCAAAGCAATCTCTGGGCTTGACTGTCCTACCGGGCTGCAGGAGCTAAGGCTGTGTCAGCAACCACATGGCTAATCTGTATCTGTTAGAGGAACTTCTCACAGTCGCATGCATCATGCTGCCTTACACCCTCTGTCTGCAGTGCCTGTAAACTAGTTTCACTTTTGTGTAAATACTTAGGAAATACAATGCCCAGCATAGATGGAAGGAAACAAGAAAAGGAGCTGTTCTGAGCACAGAGGAAAGTAGAATCACTGAGAGGGATAATGTGTGCCTTATCTCTGTAATATATATATATATATCTCAACATGCAGAAAGCAATACACTTTAATTTCACTTGAAATGCACATGCAGCCAGCAAGAGACATTTGGGGTTAAAATCTTGACATCTATTCTCTGTTTTAGTGCTTTTGCTTGCTTCCTAAATCCTATCATAAACACATTCCCTCTCCCTCCCTTATCACATCGGCAGGAGTTGCAGTCAGATTGTGTGGAATGTCTATGATCAGGCAGCTTGATTTATATTTGTGTACAGCCTGATCACTGTTTTATGTGAGTTGTGAAAGTAACTAACACTGAATCCCCATGTAAAGCTTATACTTACTACAAACCAACAAAGATTACATACACTGTGTATCTGTCTGTCTTTCTGTATCTGTCTGTCTGTCTATCTATCTATAATCTATATATAATCTATCTATATCTATCTATATCTGTATATCTTTCTATGTATATCTACCTGTATATCTGTATGTCTATATCTGTCTGCCTGTCTGTATCTGTATAGCTGTATGTCTGTCTACCTCTGTCTATTGATCTGTACGTATGTATGTATGTGTATATATATGTGTGTGTGTGTGTGTGTGTATATATATATATATATATATATATATATATATGTGTGTGTGTGTGTGTGTGTGTGTGTGTGTATATATATATATATATATATATATATATATATATATATATGTGTGTGTGTGTGTCCATGAAAATGCACTCACTACTTGCAATCTTATGTGCACAAACAGCTATTATGAAGGCACTCACAGGTCTTATATAGAAAATGAACTTTTATTTATTTATCCATGTAATAAAGTCAACATTTTGGCCTTTGTCAAGACATTTACAATCTACAAAACCACAGGTTTTTTTTTTGTCATTTATGGTACTAATAATTTATAGTGTATGATTAAAAAACAAATGGGGTAAGAGGGCTGCTTTGCTTTAAAAATTCAGGGGCCTATTTTCAGTTCCAATCTGGCCCTGAGACCAAATACCATTGGCATCCCAAAAATTATGCTTGAGTCCTTAAGTTTAGGGTCTCAGACCCCTGAGCCCTATATTCATCCTTCAAACTTTTGGTTTGTAAACTTGGCATGAGGGGGTTGACACATGTAGGAAACGCTATTTTGCTGCCTTAAGACAAAGGGTGTACTAAATGCTGGTTGTGTGGTCTTCTTGTACTCTAGTATCTATGGAATGACAGTTATTATAAGTGTAGAAGACAGAGCAATTCATTCACGCTGTATGGGGAGATTAACTAATGTGCTGTGGAAGCATTATATAATTTAAATACAGTCACCGTGCACTTTATTATTTAGGGCCCATACTGAGACAAATATGGAAGGTGAGGTTAAGTTTGATGGTTTGACCGGGTTGAGATAAGATTGTGTGTGGGTGTATCTGTGTGTGAGTGAGTGTGTTTATGTAAGTATGTGTGTTTGAGTGTGTATATGTGTTTTGTGAGTATATCTGTGTGTGTTAGTGTGTCTGTGTGTGCAAATGTGTCTGTGTGAGTTTCTGTGTGAATTTTCTGTTTTTGTAGCGGGGGCCCAATCAAAAATTTCTAGTGGCGGCCCTGGTTGGTATAGCCCCATTATATTATTGCAATGCTAAGGTTGCAGTAGCTTGACATTTATAAAACACTTGTCTATGTATGTGGTAGTATGTCTCTTTATATGAGTGTGTGTGTATGTATGTGTGAGTATCCTTTACATTAATATAAAACTGAAAGCAACCCTCACTGAAATATCAAAGTATATAGGAACATTACATGCATGTATATATGTGAGTGAGTGTCTGAGTATGTATGTATGTATGTGTGTGAGTATATGTGTGAGCGTCTGTGTTTGTGTGTGTGTGTATTTCACCAATTAATTGCTGTATTGTAAAAGATCTGCATAGAACATTGATTTTATCTTTTATTTACATGTTTTTATGGAAATGTGCATTGTTTTACAGTCTAGGGACACACCATAAAAATATTTTGTAACATGTTATGTTATTTTCATTGATGTGGCCATGCTCAGTAGCTGATGCCATAGAAAGTGTGCATATAAAAAGACTGTGAACAATTTTATAATGGAAGTCAATTTGGAAAGTCTC
The DNA here is from genome assembly GCF_027579735.1 of Bombina bombina. Lineage (NCBI taxonomy): Eukaryota > Metazoa > Chordata > Amphibia > Anura > Bombinatoridae > Bombina > Bombina bombina. The sequence continues at coordinate 85,585,501 of NC_069510.1, read as the reverse complement.
TTAGACCTGCATACCCTTCCTGAATCAGAGCAACACCAGGACATGGGATCATGACCTGAAGCTGGAGGGTAGTAGGTTCAGGGATAGTTTATAAAAGCATTTCTTCACAGAAAGGGTAGTTGATTCACAGAATAGACATAAGTGAATTGAAGCTTTCTGGGATATGCTCATCTGCGATCAGAATATTGTATTGTCAGTATTTGTTTACAATTAAAGCAAAAAAGAGTAGACAGTTGTCAGGAATAAAGTCTCCCCCCCCCCCAGGTGAAGCACACACTACTATATTACTAATATTATATACTACTACAATGGGTCTCTTTAATTCTATTTTATGTTCTTTGGAATAATATCTGGTGGTGTAGTACTCTGTATTTTTTGTTTCTGTAGTCTGTATGCGTGTGTTGTAACGCATGCTACTCATTGTGCAACCTGCTAATTTAAATGTAAATTTAAGCTACCTCTATTGGAATCTTATATGTGCGTCTCGGGCATTTCATAGCCAATGCCTCACCAACCTCTGACTTCACCGCACGTCACTGCATCTAAGTCAGTCACTAATTTTGCCATGACACATCTTTTATGGTAGGAAGTAATTTTATCTGACTGCACCACTGAATTTTGTATGATTCATACATTAATTACTTGGTCTGGTAAAGATACTATTATTTATCGCTTAGCGACAATTGGTCTTCCTGCTAATGGTTCATTACTGTTTCCAGTATTGTCACATCAATGGGTGTCACATAACATTGATGAATCAAAATGGACACTTGTTGATGTATCATTGTGTCATTCCAATGCAAGTTCGTTTATCTGTTCCCTTTCACAATTCCATACAACCAATGAAACATGTTGGGAAAATCAAGAGTCTTGTACCTTACAAAGTCATTTTAATGTACTTAGACCTGTATTTTATTTAGGATCTGACAGAGTTTGTTTTAATTTATTTAATTCTAATACTATTATATTCCAAACACAGGATAATGTATTTGCTAGTTCTCATTTATTACCTGGTACCTGGTGTAATACTATTCCACTTAAATATATTGCATCATCTAATTGGAATTTTACCATGCCCCAAACTCTTAATATTACTTTAAATTTAACATGGGACCATGTTATGAATTTTTCTGTTTATAATTTACCTTTGGGTATGGGATCACAAATGAAAAAATGGTTAACTGATTCTACTATAATTTCTTCCTTGTTACAAAATCTAAAACATGTTTCTGTAGATACTAAAATTACAGTTGAACATGAACAAGGAATTTTAAAATCAGCTACTTCTAGTATTTTACAGGATGCAAATATATCTTGGTGGGAATCTGTATTTGGATATAGTAGTACAGCTACTCAATTTTTTAATATTATGTTACACCCTGTTATTGTTTTAACTATTGTTCAAATGTTTATGTTTATGTGTGGTTGTATTTGTTATCAAAAGCATTTAAACAAAAAATGAGTTAGACAACTTACAACCCTGGAACATCTTAATTCACAACAAAAACGTTATTTACCTTTATATTCTGCTTATTCAGTTTCGCTTGATACAACTAGGCTTCCTAATCCAATTTGACTGACATATAGAATAATTTGATATCAATATTGTATACTTATACTTTCTTTTATTTTTTTTTTATTTTTTTTAGGATACTCCTATCCCTCTCTTTTCTTAGTGTCTTGATGGAATTCTTTTGATTTGCACTTGGGCTCTTCTGAATTGATCTGCCTGACTACTACTGGACATGCTGAGGCCTTGTGACAAGTTTACCTATGGTTGCTGCAATTGTTACCTGCAACTAACTGTGTCGTCTACTTGTTTCACCCTATGGTTCTTCCTTGGCCTTTTCAGTGGTTATATACACTATTTGTTCCTGTTTGTAAGCACTGTGAAGATTATACATGTTGTATTTCTTGCCGGAACTGCTCCTACAGACTTTATTGCTTTCAATTCTGCAACAAATGTATCTTACTACTAAGGTAGTTATGAACTGAACTTTCTCTGCAATGACGCTGCTATGGTTTTGATTCCTTCAATCAAGACTTGAACATCTTTACTTATGAACTATGTAATTGTTGGAACATTCTTTATAGTAGTGTATGACATCAAATCCACTGTCTATTGTTTGAAATATGTCTGGTATATGTCTGGTAGTTTTTTCTGTGTTGGCCCTTAGTGTTTAATCATTGGGATTGTGTCTGACAAAAAGAAAAGAAAGTGGGGGAATGTGGAGTTATAAAATCATGATTAGAATAAATTATAAAATCATGATTAGAAAAAATATACAATTTCAAAGAAGAGTTACACATTAAATATGTTTTTCATAGATAAAACATTTAGATATAAATTAAGATATAGAATATGGAATAAAGAGTTATAAATTAAATTAATTTAGGATTAGTCAGTTTAGTTAGTAATGGGTTAAATGCTGTTTTAAAGACAATGTATTTAGAACTGTGACATTTAAATTCAGTTGCTGTTGTCAATCAAAACACATATACTGCTAGCTAGACATAGTATTATTAACACTCTAATGCACTGCGCACGAGTTAAAATAGTATTTTCTATATGTCAGCCAAAATTATAAAGTCTTTTAAGGAAGTTTAAATATACAAAGATAGCCTTTTCATTTATGGAATGCTTTGATTTCATTGACTTAAAATGTGTATATAAGCTTTGCATTTGTATGAGGCTATTGTTATCTTCTGCCTTCAGATCTCGATGTATGTATTAATCTTTTTTGTGATTAATAAATTATTTATGTCAACTAATATTTGATAAATATGAGTATTAATTTAATCTGTTAGATAACCCAGATTAAATATTTGTCTATAGTTAGGGTTTTGTCTAACCAAGGCGAAATAAAGCCATATTAAAGAATAGTTCTTACAAGCATCTCATTTTTATCCTCTTTTGCGAGAATCATACATATACATCTGTTGCTAAAACACTCATTTAGTGACAGCCCTAAGGCAGAGGTATACGACAACCTGAACCATATATTGTCCAGAAAAACACCCTTGCAATATCCCAAGACCTAGAGATCTGTCTAGGATGACGACAACTCAGAAAACTTGAGAAGATCTCGATCAAGGAAACAATAAATCTCTCAGGTCTATGTTCGTTATGAACAGGCCCTCTTGAATCAAAGGAGAAAGGATACTACTTTGAAGGTCAGATCTGAGATACTTGAGGTATATACCTAGATGCTGTTCCCAAACTGGGACTGGAACTATCACTCCCAGAGACAAAGACCCTGAACTCAGTTCAAGGAAGCCTCTCATCCTATTTGGATTGCAGATACTCTAGACGGAAAAATCTGCCCCTGGGAGGAAATCCTAGATTGCACTCGAAAAGGCATGACTGGCCCTGCAGAAAGCGGAAAAAGAAACTATCCTTTAGTCTCACTCTTATGACGAGTGGTAGAAGAAACCTTTTTTCACCCTTAAAGGATGGGAGACAGGGAGAAAGGTATCCCTAGCTTCTCCTACACCTGAGAAAAATTTCCATAGCACTTCTGTACACATTTCCTCAAAGGGATGAACATCTATGAAATGATCAAGTTTACAAAACTTCCAGGGGTTGACAACAACAGGGATATTGATGTCGTCCAAGTAGCTAAAACCTCCTATAACAGTACACGAGGTGTGCAAGCATACATCTGAAGGATATGACTTCAGCATCAAATGAAGAAATTATACAATCCAAATCTGAAATTTCACCCTCAGAAATTACCGGCGAATCTTCCTCACAAGCGCACAAAAAAAACAAAGACCTCTTAATCTGTCTAAAGTTATCTTAAGAGGCAAAAGGCTCCAAAGAATATTGCAATTTAAAATAATATATTCTGAATATGAGGGACAGAGATTTATAAAAAAAAAATATATAATCCTCAAATCAATAACATATATTCCTAGGCTACTCCAACTAGAACATAAGCCCCACATCTAAAAAATTATGAGATTTCTCCAGATTAATCTATTTAAGGAACATAAATATTAAAAGGAAAATTAACCATTTATTTCCCCATCATAAAACCCATAATTGAGGATTTATGAAAAAAAGTTATGATGTCATTGAAAACCAGAAGAAAAACATGTTAGGTTATATCCTTATTAGCACCATGGCTAAGAGAAAACAGAATTTATGTTTACCTGATAAATTACTTTCTCCAACGGTGTGTCCGGTCCACGGCGTCATCCTTACTTGTGGGATATTCTCTTCCCCAACAGGAAATGGCAAAGAGCCCAGCAAAGCTGGTCACATGATCCCTCCTAGGCTCCGCCTACCCCAGTCATTCGACCGACGTAAAGGAGGAATATTTGCATAGGAGAAACCATATGATACCGTGGTGACTGTAGTTAAAGAAAATAAATTATCAGACCTGATTAAAAAACCAGGGCGGGCCGTGGACCGGACACACCGTTGGAGAAAGTAATTTATCAGGTAAACATAAATTCTGTTTTCTCCAACATAGGTGTGTCCGGTCCACGGCGTCATCCTTACTTGTGGGAACCAATACCAAAGCTTTAGGACACGGATGAAGGGAGGGAGCAAATCAGGTCACCTAAATGGAAGGCACCACGGCTTGCAAAACCTTTCTCCCAAAAATAGCCTCAGAAGAAGCAAAAGTATCAAACTTGTAAAATTTGGTAAAAGTGTGCAGTGAAGACCAAGTCGCTGCCCGACATATCTGATCAACAGAAGCCTCGTTCTTGAAGGCCCATGTGGAAGCCACAGCCCTAGTGGAATGAGCTGTGATTCTTTCAGGAGGCTGCCGTCCGGCAGTCTCATAAGCCAATCTGATGATGCTTTTAATCCAAAAAGAGAGAGAGGTAGAAGTTGCTTTTTGACCTCTCCTTTTACCAGAGTAAACAACAAACAAGGAAGATGTTTGTCTAAAATCCTTTGTAGCATCTAAATAGAATTTTAGAGCGCAAACAACATCCAAATTGTGCAACAAACGTTCCTTCTTTGAAACTGGATTCGGACACAAAGAAGGCACGACTATCTCCTGGTTAATGTTTTTGTTAGAAACAACTTTCGGAAGAAAACCAGGTTTAGTACGTAAAACCACCTTATCTGCATGGAACACCAGATAAGGAGGAGAACACTGCAGAGCAGATAATTCTGAAACTCTTCTAGCAGAAGAAATTGCAACCAAAAACAAAACTTTCCAAGATAATAACTTAATATCAACGGAATGTAAGGGTTCAAACGGAACCCCCTGAAGAACTGAAAGAACTAAGTTGAGACTCCAAGGAGGAGTCAAAGGTTTGTAAACAGGCTTGATTCTAACCAGAGCCTGAACAAAGGCTTGAACATCTGGCACAGCTGCCAACTTTTTGTGAAGTAACACAGACAAGGCAGAAATCTGTCCCTTCAAGGAACTTGCAGATAATCCTTTCTCCAATCCTTCTTGAAGAAAGGATAGAATCTTAGGAATTTTTACCTTGTCCCAAGGGAATCCTTTAGATTCACACCAACAGATATATTTTTTCCATATTTTGTGGTAAATTTTTCTGGTTACAGGCTTTCTGGCCTGAACAAGAGTATCAATAACAGAATCTGAGAACCCTCGCTTTGATAAGATCAAGCGTTCAATCTCCAAGCAGTCAGTTGGAGTGAGACCAGATTCGGATGTTCGAACGGACCTTGAACAAGAAGGTCTCGTCTCAAAGGTAGCTTCCATGGTGGAGCCGATGACATATTCACCAGATCTGCATACCAAGTCCTGCGTGGCCACGCAGGAGCTATCAAGATCACCGATGCCCTCTCCTGATTAATCCTGGCTACCAGCCTGGGGATGAGAGGAAACGGCGGGAATACATAAGCTAGTTTGAAGGTCCAAGGTGCTACTAGTGCATCTACTAGAGTCGCCTTGGGATCCCTGGATCTGGACCCGTAGCAAGGAACCTTGAAGTTCTGACGAGAGGCCATCAGATCCATGTCTGGAATGCCCCACAGTTGAGTAATTTGGGCAAAGATTTCCGGATGGAGTTCCCACTCCCCCGGATGTAATGTCTGACGACTCAGAAAATCCGCTTCCCAATTTTCCACTCCTGGGATGTGGATTGCAGACAGGTGGCAGGAGTGAGTCTCCGCCCATTGAATGATTTTGGTCACTTCTTCCATCGCCAGGGAACTCCTTGTTCCCCCCTGATGGTTGATGTACGCAACAGTCGTCATGTTGTCTGATTGAAACCGTATGAACTTGGCCTTTGCTAGCTGAGGCCAAGCCTTGAGAGCATTGAGTATTGCTCTCAGTTCCAGAATATTTATCGGTAGAAGAGATTCTTCCCGAGACCAAAGACCCTGAGCTTTCAGGGGTCCCCAGACCGCGCCCCAGCCCATCAGACTGGCGTCGGTCGTGACAATGACCCACTCTGGCCTGCGGAAGTTCATCCCTTGTGACAGGTTGTCCAGGGACAGCCACCAACGGAGTGAATCTCTGGTCCTCTGATTTACTTGTATCGTCGGAGACAAGTCTGTATAGTCCCCATTCCACTGACTGAGCATGCACAGTTGTAATGGTCTTAGATGAATGCGCGCAAAAGGAACTATGTCCATTGCCGCTACCATCAAACCTATTACTTCCATGCACTGCGCTATGGAAGGAAGAGGAACGGAATGAAGTATTTGACAAGAGTTTAGAAGTTTTGTTTTTCTGGCCTCTGTCAGAAAAATCCTCATTTCTAAGGAGTCTATTATTGTTCCCAAGAAGGGAACCCTTGTTGACGGAGATAGAGAACTCTTTTCTACGTTCACTTTCCATCCGTGAGATCTGAGAAAGGCCAGGACTATGTCCGTGTGAGCCTTTGCTTGAGGAAGGGACGACGCTTGAATCAGAATGTCGTCCAAGTAAGGTACTACTGCAATGCCCCTTGGTCTTAGCACCGCTAGAAGGGACCCTAGTACCTTTGTGAAAATCCTTGGAGCAGTGGCTAATCCGAAAGGAAGTGCCACGAACTGGTAATGCTTGTCCAGGAATGCGAACCTTAGGAACCGATGATGTTCCTTGTGGATAGGAATATGTAGATACGCATCCTATAAATCCACCGTGGTCATGAATTGACCTTCCTGGATGGAAGGAAGAATTGTTCGAATGGTTTCCATTTTGAACGATGGAACCTTGAGAAACTTGTTTAGGATCTTGAGATCTAAGATTGGTCTGAACGTTCCCTCTTTTTTGGGAACTACGAACAGATTGGAGTAGAACCCCATCCCTTGTTCCCCTAATGGAACAGGATGAATCACTCCCATTTTTAACAGGTCTTCTACACAATGTAAGAATGCCTGTTTTTTTATGTGGTCTGAAGACAATTGAGACCTGTGGAACCTCCCCCTTGGGGGAAGCCCTTTGAATTCCAGAAGATAACCTTGGGAGACTATTTCTAGTGCCCAAGGATCCAGAACATCTCTTGCCCAAGCCTGAGCGAAGAGAGAGAGTCTGCCCCCCACCAGATCCGGTCCCGGATCGGGGGCCAACAGTTCATGCTGTCTTGGTAGCAGTGGCAGGTTTCTTGGCCTGCTTTCCCTTGTTCCAGCCTTGCATTGGTCTCCAGGCTGGCTTGGCTTGAGAAGTATTACCCTCTTGCTTAGAGGACGTAGCACTTGGGGCTGGTCCGTTTCTACGAAAGGGACGAAAATTAGGTTTATTTTTGGCCTTGAAAGACCTATCCTGAGGAAGGGCGTGGCCCTTACCCCCAGTGATATCAGAGATAATCTCTTTCAAGTCAGGGCCAAACAGCGTTTTCCCCTTGAAAGGAATGTTAAGCAATTTGTTCTTGGAAGACGCATCCGCTGACCAAGATTTCAACCAAAGCGCTCTGCGCGCCACAATAGCAAACCCAGAATTTTTCGCCGCTAACCTAGCCAATTGCAAAGTGGCGTCTAGGGTGAAAGAATTAGCCAATTTGAGAGCACGGATTCTGTCCATAATCTCCTCATAAGGAGGAGAATCACTAGTGATCGCCTTTTCTAGCTCATCGAACCAGAAACACGCGGCTGTAGTGACAGGGACAATGCATGAAATTGGTTGTAGAAGGTAACCTTGCTGAACAAACATCTTTTTAAGCAAACCTTCTAATTTTTTATCCATAGGATCTTTGAAAGCACAACTATCTTCTATGGGTATAGTGGTGCGTTTGTTTAAAGTAGAAACCGCCCCCTCGACCTTGGGGACTGTCTGCCATAAGTCCTTTCTGGGGTCGACCATAGGAAACAATTTTTTAAATATGGGGGGAGGGACGAAAGGTATACCGGGCCTTTCCCATTCTTTATTTACAATGTCCGCCACCCGCTTGGGTATAGGAAAAGCTTCTGGGGGCCCCCGGGACCTCTAGGAACTTGTCCATTTTACATAGTTTCTCTGGGATGATCAAATTCTCACAATCATCCAGAGTGGATAACACCTCCTTAAGCAGAGCGCGGAGATGTTCCAACTTAAATTTAAATGTAATCACATCAGGTTCAGCTTGTTGAGAAATTTTCCCTGAATCTGAAATTTCTCCCTCAGACAAAACCTCCCTGGCCCCCTCAGACTGGTGTAGGGGCCCTTCAGAAACAATATCATCAGCGTCCTCATGCTCTTCAGTATTATCTAAAACAGAGCAGTCGCGCTTACGCTGATAAGTGGGCATTTTGGCTAAAATGTTTTTGATAGAATTATCCATTACAGCCGTTAATTGTTGCATAGTAAGGAGTATTGGCGCGCTAGATGTACTAGGGGCCTCCTGAGTGGGCAAGACTGGTGTAGACGAAGGAGGGGATGATGCAGTACCATGCTTACTCCCCTCACTTGAGGAATCATCTTGGGCATCATTTTCTCTAAATTTTGTGTCACATAAATCACATCTATTTAAATGAGAAGGAACCTTGGCTTCCCCACATTCAGAACACAGTCTATCTGGTAGTTCAGACATGTTAAACAGGCATAAACTTGATAACAAAGTACAAAAAACGTTTTAAAATAAAACCGTTACTGTCACTTTAAATTTTAAACTGAACACACTTTATTACTGCAATTGCGAAAAAGTATGAAGGAATTGTTCAAAATTCACCAAAATTTCACCACAGTGTCTTAAAGCCTTAAAAGTATTGCACACCAAATTTGGAAGCTTTAACCCTTAAAATAACGGAACCGGAGCCGTTTTTATCTTTAACCCCTTTACAGTCCCTGGTATCTGCTTTGCTGAGACCCAACCAAGCCCAAAGGGGGATACGATACCAAATGACGCCTTCAGAAAGTCTTTTCTATGTATCAGAGCTCCTCACACATGCGACTGCATGTCATGCTTCTCAAAAACAAGTGCGCAATACCGGCGCGAAAATGAGACTCTGCCTATGATAAGGGAAAGCCCCTAGAGAATAAGGTGTCCCAAACAGTGCCTGCCGATATTATTTTACAAAATACCCAGATTAAAATGATTCCTCAAGGCTAAATATGTTTATTATATGAATCGATTTAGCCCAGAAAATGTCTACAGTCTTAAAAAGCCCTTGTGAAGCCCTTATTTATTGTCTGTAATAAAAATGGCTTACCGGATCCCATAGGGAAAATGACAGCTTCCAGCATTACATCGTCTTGTTAGAATGTGTCATACCTCAAGCAGTAAAATTCTGCTCACTGTTCCCTCAACTGAAGTTAATTCCTCTCAACAGTCCTGTGTGGAACAGCCATCGATTTTAGTAACGGTTGCTAAAATCATTTTCCTCTTACAAACAGAAATCTTCATCTCTTTTCTGTTTCAGAGTAAATAGTACATACCAGCACTATTTTAAAATAACAAACTCTTGATTGAATAATAAAAACTACAGTTAAACACTAAAAAACTCTAAGCCATCTCCGTGGAGATGTTGCCTGTACAACGGCAAAGAGAATGACTGGGGTAGGCGGAGCCTAGGAGGGATCATGTGACCAGCTTTGCTGGGCTCTTTGCCATTTCCTGTTGGGGAAGAGAATATCCCACAAGTAAGGATGACGCCGTGGACCGGACACACCTATGTTGGAGAAATATACAACTTTAACAGTACTTCCACTTCATCCTGCCTCAATACATGTTCATATATAGTAAAATACTCAAAGTCAAGCAGAAAAAAAACTGTGCTCCGTAACTAAAATGGCCCCGCTCTACTAGGAGAAGAAAGGAGGCGGGGCCACCAATCGGCAAGGAAATGAAGCGCGCGATTGTACTTCATCCTGCCAATAAAACCATTGACAGTCACAATACTAAGCATACATAAAAATAATGACAAGAGGCATTAACCACAGTATTGCCGCTTACTTCATCCTGATGCTTCTTAAGAGCAGAGAAATATTGTATTAGGCAGCAATATCTAGTACCGCTCCTTTATAGGAGCCCCATATGAAGGCGCCGACAGAAAAGGCGCACTCTCTAGGCACTGATAGTGATGTACGAAAGATTAGGTTAGCATAAGACATATTAAGGCATTTCTACCCATCCTAAAACATCAACTTTTAGTAAGCCAGTGAAGCTAAAAACACCTCTGAGCCCCCAATAAAGGTTAACCCTTCTGAAAGCGATTAACCCCTAAGTCTACTAGCCACTTGCATTAGCACCTGCTCCCTGCCAGAAAAAAACTTCTAATAAAGCAATCTGAGTCACGTATAAGTTGCAGGAATTTCTTAACTTAGCATAGAAATGGCGCACCTAAAGGCTGCATACAGTAGACAATGTTATGTGGATTCTGTAGTCACTGAAAACACTTACAGGGCAAGCCCAACAGAATTGCGCAGTGATATCTCTAATTTCCTCTGAGAAAAGCGTGCTTCGTAACACAAGTTCCAAACATCATTTTGAAAGTATCAGGGATATTATTAACCTAACACATGAGCCTAATTTTTCAGGGTATAATAACATACAGTATTAACCCCTAATCTCCTGTCACCAAAGTGCCTGCATCCTGCCTACAATATCCTTCTAAAGTATAAATATATGTCCCAATTAATATACACTGAAAGACTCATAATTGCAAGTCCCCAATCTTAGAAGACAAAAGCACTTACCTGCATCTGGCCATCCGGTATGAGAGGATGCCGCTCATCACAGAGGCCTGTAGAAAAAGAAAGACAGAGTGAACCTTCTCAGGCTTTCTATACCAGGGCAGCAACATGTTAGAAAAAACACAGCAAGGCCCACCTTACAAGTTCCTAACTGCTTTAAAGCCACCACTGCCCTACTGAAGAGACTAACTTGGAGGACGGCTAGACCCAATCTTGAGAGGAAAGATCAGAGCAAACCTACTCTGCTTTAAAAATAATAAAATCTTGATTGAAGTGAAATAAATCCAATCTTCTTCAGTCACCATAAACTTCACCTCTTCCTTCACCGAAGGCAAAGAGAATGACTGGAGGTTGTGGGAAGGGAAGAGATACTTAACAGCTTTGCTGTGGTGCTCTTTGCCTCTTCCTGCTGGCCAGGAGTGATATTCTCAACAGTAACTGATAATTCCGTGGACTCACCGTGTCTTAAGAAAGAAAGACAGAGCTACAGTCATTATAGGGACACAAAACAAATTGGGATAGAGACAAAACCTGAAATTTATACTGCAGTGACTCACCATTAATCCTTGAATTGTACAGCTCTAACTCCCCCCACACAATTCCTTATACGGCTGTATCTATCTCCACCTTTGGTAGAACACAAGACTTTTACACTCATCTGCTGGAGCATGCCTAGAAGCAAATAAGCTGCTGTGAACTCAGTTGAAACACAATGCCTGTGTTTCTGATGCTAAACACTGATAAGGGCAGGAGGATCAGACTTCTCCAGACAGCATAGCTATGTAACTAATTTTGCTTATTTTTAAAAATTATTTTAAAATACTTGCCAGCAATTTAAAAAAAAAATGTTGTGCTAATTACTTTTTCTAAATTAGCCCTTTTTCGCTGCCCCAGAAATGCTGGAATTCATTGGCAGATATACATAAGCAACTGCAGTGATCCAGCAGTCACTGTGTAGAATGTTGCATTCAATCACTTCTAGGGCAGTAACAAAAAATGGAGGAAAATAGTGCAAATCTCATAATGAAAATACATTATAAAGTTTGTTTTTTAAACACACAATGGTGAATGTTTTTTTTTGTTGTGTTTTTTTTTTTAAAGAAACTTTGCAATGCACTTTCCCTATTTGCCTCCAATTTTCCTGTATTTTGTCCCCACTTCCCCTTTTAATAATGCTAGAATCCGTATACAGATATACATGAGCTCCAGCAGTGATCCAGTAATCACTGTGTAGAATGTTGCATTACGTCAATTGGCAGTGAAAAAACACAGAAAAAAGGAAAATAACGCAAATCAAATTATGAAAATGCAATGCAAAGTCTGCAAGGACAGGACACACACACATATATATATATTTATACACATACTCACACATACACATAATTTTAATTACTGCAAAAAAATCCAATTTATTTTCACAATATCGAGTTACTGAGAGAAAATAATTCACAAAATACTAAATTACAAGCAGCTGAAAAATGAGGTTTAACATTGAATAGTCTGGCAATTTAAAATGTTAAACATCTCAGATCTAAATGATTTGTTTGTATATGTGTTTATATAATATTCTGCACAATAGTGCCACTAGTTTTACATTTACCAGACTATTTTTCAGATCATTTTTGAATTTTTACCCTTTGACACTTTTTACAAGTTTGAGCTTTAGAAGAACCTTGTCAAACACATTGGCTGTTTCAGGACTGCAAAAAAACACATCATTAAAAGGTACAACCTTTAAGGATTCACTTATTTTACCAGGTAAACTAAATTGTAATCTCAATCTACACACTGCTCAAATTGATCTGAGCAATAATTCCACTCTATAAACTGTTAAAAAATGAACCCAGTTGCAATCCTACTCTACAAAGCTGAAACATTCAACATTGCATTGTGCAAACTTCTCCATATTGAACTCATCTTTAAAATGAAATTACAAGTTTATAAATCATACCCACACATGACTTTTTTATACTGTAAACTAATTTTCTATCTTGTTATAAACATTGCACCCATAAGATTTTCCAATAGCTCTTTTTTATCCTGCTTGGGTTTCCGTAGCCACAACCATCCTGCAAAGACTACACCTGATATTGATACAAAGTAGTCCGACACGCTACCCTGTGGCGGAACTGCCTGAAAGACTGCACACACGCCGACGGACTCTCGGCCTTTGAAATCCAAAACAAGCAAACCATTTTACGGGATATTTACGAGGACACAAAGCACCCATCCGGTGTAAGTAAATAATAACACTTTATATTTGTGACCTTTATACTTGGTGACAAGGATTCCCCTGTCTCATTACAGGAATCCCGGATTCTTTACTTCTGAGACTATTCCGTCATTGGCTCCTTTGCAAACATCTGCAGCCCACCGTTGTTTTGGAAAAAAATAATTCCTCCTATATTTAAAGTGAATGTAAATTATACGGTTTTTAATGTACACTACCAAATCTCAATAAACTTACAATTGAAACCGCAATGTTTTTTTTTTTTTCAATAATCATGTTATCATAATATTATTTATATTACAACTTATCTCCATTTTGAATGATAACTCCTCCCATCCTGGACTTCCTGTATTCTGACTACATTGTGTATAGAGCAGTCCTGCCTGCTCTATTACGTTTGTTCTGAAGCGTGCTCCCGAAGATAAATCAATTAGCGCATGCGTTTTAAAACTACGGCTAATATGCGCATGCGTGCCCTGATCCATTTCCAATCGTTATCTGCAAACAAATTCACATTGCGCCTGCGTGTTTTTGCCGCATGCGCTAGACGTGGACGAGCATTGCTTGTCAATCACGATTAGGAAGGGAACGCATGCGCAGTTAGATCGCGTGACAAAGAAAAAAAGGGGCTGGACACCATGGGGTATAATCTATTATTCGTTTAAGGAACTGTCCATCAACTTAGAAATGAGGGACAAGATTGCCGGCAGGGGAGTAAAGTAAGAAAAATACCGATAAATAACTTTATATTCTGATTTCTAATTAAATTTAAAAAAAATCATGACTTAAACTAACGTTTATTTTTGGAGAGGTGACTGTGACTTTATATTCACTTTAAGGTTTATGTGCCAAATAGGGTTTAACAGCGATTTTTCTGTTGCAAGTTTTTTTGTTGCATTTGTATATTGTATCTTTTGCATTTTTTTATCTGGTTTATTGTAAATTTCATTTTTTAACTTATATTTTAATTTTGTTATAATAAATATAACTGTTTATATTATAAAGCTGGAAACTGCACTTATTTAGCTCTGCATAGAGCGCCATAGTTTTAAATTCAGTGTGTACTATTACACACTTAATTTCAATTGCAATCAAGTCTGTATGGGAATATAGAGACACTTCCTAAAGCCGTGGTTTTATGTGCATTTTTTAATATCTAGCGCAGTAACCTAACAGTTTTTGCATTTACTTGTTGATCACATTACAGAGGGAAAAAAGTAAATTCCAACACAGTAATGATGCTGTGGATTAATAACACAGATTTACTTTGGAAAGGAAACATTTGGATCAGATTACAAGGACCCATTGAACAAATCTTACAAATACACAGCTGTAGCATTAAGTACACTAAGTAGTTTAAGCAGTAAAACTGGTAGAAAAATAGCAGGCGGCAAAGTCTTTCCGTTTGATCAGTGAAAACTCATAAAACGGCTTATTATTATTAAAAATATAGGGTGCACTCTAAAAACATGTAAACAGTTTACATGTTTTTAGCGTGAACGCTAGATTTTTAATAATACATTATTGTACTTCCCAGCAGAACTTTTTTTTTTAACTGGACCCGTAACTGTTTTTTTAACAGGTTTTAATGTACGCAATCTTACCTCTAAATTGCGCGTCCCTGCCTCTTCATCCACAGAAATTATCTGGAGCAAGAAAGAGCATGCCTTCATATAAACGACATGCAAGCCTTGCGCATGGGCAGAGTAGACCCTCCAGCGCTTTTGTTACTGAATTATATCGCCTACAGCCCTACAGTAATGCGTGCATGCATAGTAGCACTCCCCCCCCCCCCCCGGGACCAATTAGATTGAAATTGGTGCCGCCAGCCAATGGGAAGTTAATTAATCAGATCAGACCAAGGCAGTGTGGTGGTGTGAAAAGGGACACTAGGAACAGAAGGGAAATAAAATGAAGGCACCAGTGGCGTCCGGGATAATTCGGGCTCTGCTCATCTGATAAAGACACTGCCAATGAAAAAAAGCCTTACACTCGGTTGTGGTCTGCTTCTGCTTGCCCACAGCAGGGCTAAATGGGGAAAAAAACACATGCCCTGCGCCCAGAACTGTATGTCCCGGTCGTCGGGCGATTGCGCATCCCTGTAGTTATTAGTGGGAACTCTGATGCCTGCAAGTGTAATAATTGTAGACATTAAAGATAGCAAGAGAACGAAGAAAAAATTATAATAGGAAATTAGAAAGTTGCTTACAAGTGCATGCTCTATCTGAATTAAAGATAGCAAGAGAACGAAGAAAAAAATTGGGTTTAGTGTCCCTTTAAGTTGTTTACAATAGCTCATTTACCTTTATGTTGTCAATTGAAATAGCTAATTTTGCCTGTTATATCCTTACCTATGCTGAAAATTTCAATACTTAAAGGGACATGAAACCCAAATTCTTTCTTTTATGATTTAGAAAGAGCATGCAAATTTAAACAACTTTCTAATTTACTTCTATTATCTAATTAGCTTTATTCTCTTGATATACTGTGCTGAAAAGCATATCTAGATATGCTCAGTAGCTGCTGATTGGTTGCTGTACATAGATGCCTCGTATGATTGGCTCACTTATGTGCATTGCTATTTCTTCAACAAAGGATAGCTAAATAATTAAGCAAACTAGATAATACAAGTAAATTGGATTGTTGTTTAAAATTGTATTCTCTACTTGAATCATGAAAGAAATTTTTTGGGTTTAGTGTCCCTTTAAGTATTGACTATACAGAAGATACATATATAGATAAATATTTGTATACAAAGAGGGAAGCGCTCTACCAGGAACGAACAACAGCTCAGTAGCTTGTTCTATGGCGAGTTACCAGCTAGGAGCAGCCGCTTTTAGCCCAGTTGTGCTTTTCACAGAAGAAACCTTTCCTTAAATATATCAGTCTGATCCCGCTAAATAGTCTGCCGAAGAAAATGCACTCCCTTTGGGAGTGGTATGTACTAAAATGTTAATTTTAATTGTTCCCTCTAAGTATTGGACTTTGGTATACAGAAAAAGATAAAATAAGGAAGCATTTCCGTTTGTAGAATGTGATAAGGAAATGATGTCTGATCTTTCTACAAGCTCAGCCCATTGTAACGGTCTGTGGTTTTAAAGAACAGAGACATCTATATTGTACACAAAAATAATTTCCTATTCAAGGAAAACAATTTTACAGTATACTGATAAACTCTACCAGAGCCCCCCTTGGCCATATTGTCGCTTTAAAAAGGGACACATATGAAAAATACATATGTCAGGGTTCTTATAACAGAACATTATTCAAAGCATTTCTTTAAACAGCCCTGACATATGTATTTTTCATATGTGTCTCTTTTTAAAGCGGCAATATGGTCAGCCTATCCATAGGGGAAGTAGTATAGAAAGTGTGGCTAACACAGTAAAGAACACACACAACATGCCTTACAAATATCCTAAACCTGAAGGAACAACTTAGTAAAATACAGTACACACAACTGTTGATCCCTCTCTTTTCTTGTGCCAGTATATGCCCGCTACATAATGTCATTCATGTTATGTCCCTGATTTGATTCTTGTTTTTGGCTTCTGAAGATCTCTGTTTATAGAAAACACAATGATAGAATATGTACATGCGCAAATAAAAGACACAATGATTGATTTATGATCTTTTTATTCTAATGTTCTGTAACCCTGTTTATGAATCACTGGTCTAAGACATTAACGTTAATATTTCATCATAATTATGTAGCAAATGATTCACCTTACGTATTACTAATTAATTATCTTTAAAAGATTGCAAAATTTTAATTAAATAATTTTAAAGGAACATGGTACCCAAATGTTAAAGCAGAAGAGCTGTAAAAAGCTGACTAGCAAATATCACCTGAACATCTTTATGTAATAAAGAAAGCTATTTACCTCAAAATGTCCTAAGTATTCACACTCCTGTGTAAAAGACTTTAAGCAGCCAATCAGAATGCTAGTCCCAGGACTTGCAAGGGAGTGTGTATCTGGAATGTGCAGGCACAGTCATGCTATTTTCCTTTGCAGGTTAAGGATGTTTACAATGATATCTCATGAGATCACAGCAAAGTAATGCATGACCTTAGCACTGCTGATGCTGATTGGCTATTTTTTTTTTATTATTAATTTTTTCAACTTGCAGCTGGACAGAAGGTGAAGTATAACTGTTCACAGAGCACTTACTCTGAATAAATTGTGAGGTAAAATATCTTCCCTTTTAACATAGAGATGGTGGTATTTCCATGTCAGTTTTGCTGTATCACTTTCAAGTGATTTATCATATGAGTATTATGTCCCTTTAAAGTGAATGTAAATGTTGATGCTAAAGTGTCTGTTTTTTAAAAATTTGATTAAAAACAGGGGCACTTTAATTCATCAAAATTTACATTTCACTCCTGTTGTAAAAAAAAAAAACTTACCTTTTAATCTTGACAGCAGCTCCAGCTTCCTCCGGTCGTCACAAAGCCATTTCTGATGTCAGAAATGATGGATAGGTCATCCTCCAATCACGGCTTCCCCCCTGGGGGGAATCAGTGTCTGATTCAACCCTGTGATTGGAGGAAGCCAGATTCCTCATTTTAGACCCAGGCAGAGGCTTTGCAACGGGCGGAGGAAGCTGGAGCTGCTGTCAAGATTAAAAGCTAAGTTTTTTTTTTTACAACAGGAGTGAAATGTAAATTTTGATGAATTAAAGTGCCTCTGTTTTTAATCAAATTTTTAAAAAACGGGCACTTTAGCATCAAAATTTACATTTACTTTAAAGGGACACTAAACCTAAAAAATAATGTTATATAATTCTGCACATAGTGCAGAATTATATAACATTATATTAGCAGCAGCTTTATGAAACCTAATATTCCCTGTGAATTTTTATAAAAAAATTACCGTTTTCAGACCCGCTCTCTGTGCTCTTCTGAGCAGGTCTGTTTTTATCACAGAGCGCATCTGGCCAGCTGTCTAGTCACAGCCCGGCCCGACCGCGCCATTATACTCAGTGCAGCTCACTCTCGCTGTCAGACAGAGCAGGAGCAAGCTGCACTGAGTATAATGGCACGGTCGGGCCGGGCTGTGACTAGACAGCTGGCCAGATGCGCTTTTTGATCAAAACAGACCGCTCAGAAGAGCACAGAGAGCGGGTCTGAAAAACAGTCTATTTTATAAATATTCACAGGGAATATTAGATTGCATAAAGCTAACGCTAATATAATGTTATATAATTCTGTACTATGGTGCAGAATTATATGACATTTTTTAGGTTTACTGGCCCTTTAAGTATTTTCTGCTATGAATTCCGTATAAACTAGTGTCTGAATAAGGGCCTGGATTTCACATAATACAAGCAGAAGGGGTAAAACATATAGTTAAAATCAGCTCCACAGCAGCAATGCACTACTGGGAGCTAGCTGACCACATCTGATAAGCTATTGACAAGAAGGCATATGTGTGTAGCCCCCAATCAGCAACTAGTTTGCAATAGTGCATTGAAGCTACCTAGGCATGATTTTTTTTTTAACAAAGGATACTGTCCATTATCTAAAAATAATATTAAAAAGAGGGGCACTTTAATTAATTAAACTTTACAATGACGCTTTTATTTAAAAATATTTTCCATTGTGTTAGGGTAAACATAACGCTGATCCTCCATCTTTCTCCTTCTTTCTTTAGCAGATTAATGACAAATCTGGTTTCCTCCAATCGTTGTGTGCCCCACAAGCAGAACGCCAAAGCTGACACACAATGATTGGAGGAAGCCGGATTCATCGTCAATCTGCTGAAGAAAGAAAGAGATGCGGGCGGAGGAACAGCGGTCTGTTTACCCTAAAGCAATTGTAAATATTTTAAAAAGAAGCGTTGTAAAGTTTAATTAATTAAAGTTCCCCTCTTTTTAAGATTATTTTTAGATAATGGGCAGTAATTCATTAAACATTACACTCACTTTAATATCCATAATTATATTTATATATATATAGCTTTACGTAAAAAAAATGTATTAACACATAAAATAGTGGCATTTTTAGGTTTTTTACTGCCCTAGGCCTTGGGAAGTCTACTACCTCCCAAACCCCCTACTCAAAGCTATTTGCCTTATATTTCTCACAGATAGAGGCCATGAATGCATAGAAGGGTTATGCGCTCTCATAGTCAACCAGGGAGGATTGAGTTGTAATAAAATGTTAGAAACAAAACATCTGGAGGCATATGATTGGGAATGCACCATACCATGGATCTACCCCTTAACATTTGCTACCCAGAAAATTCCTGCAGCTACAGTTGCCTCCATAAAAACACTGGAATTATGTAGATGGTCTTGGGGGTCACACAATGCCCCCCCCCAAGCTCTACCTTTGACCCTACTCTTGCTCCTACCATGTATATTTTTGATGACTAAGCAATACTTTTTACCCCTTGGCTGTCAGTAACATACAAATTAATAATTGTACCTCTTTGGTTGCCAGTTAGGCATGCAAACAGTACAGATGTCCCTAACTTCTTTCTGCCCAATATTTGTAATGCATTGAGGCATTGGACGCTTTTTATATTTAATGCTCAGGGACTTTATAAACTGGACATTTAATTGTCCAGTGTTATTGGGAATATTTTACTAGACAGCTAAAATACTGGACTGTCCGGTTGAATTCTGGACACCAGGCAACCCTACCTGCTGCCCTTAGCACAGGCCTAGCCCCCCTAGGCTAGAATATGCTTGAGCATAAGAACATTTTCTTTGTTGAAAAGCAAACCTAAATACGCTCAGGAGCAGCAGTGCACTACTGGGATCTATGACTGATGGCTACGCTCACCTGCCTTTTGTCATTGGTTCACCATATGTGTTCAGCTAGCTCCCCGCAGTGCGTTTTAAAGAAGGCAAAGTAGTACCTAATTATCAATGTACAGTTTTATAAAGAAATATGGGCCCAACAGAGATTTCTGGGCAACATATCTTTACATTTAAAAGACTCCCAGCTTTATACAGTAATGCCTGTACTATACACTATGAGGGGTACGTATCAAGGCGTCTACTTTACCTGCCTTAGCCCGCCCAATACGCCCGCCTAAGCTCGCCTACCATCGCCGCCACGGAAAAATTGTCATTTTTTTATAAAAAATCAAAGGGAATATTAGGTTTCATAAAGCTGCTGCTAATATAATGTTATATAATTCTGCACTATGTGCAGAATTATATAACATTTTTTAGGTTTACTGGCCCTTTAAATATTTTCTGCTATGAATTCCGTATAAACTAGTGTCTGAATAAGGGCCTGGATTTCACATAATACAAGCAGAAGGGGTAAAACATATAGTTAAAATCAGCTCCACAGCAGCAATGCACTACTGGGAGCTAGCTGACCACATTTGATAAGCTATTGACAAGAAGGCATATGTGTGTAGCCCCCAATCAGCAGCTAGCTTGCAATAGTGCATTGCAGCTACCTAGGCATGATTTTTTTAACAAAGGATACTGAAATAATAAATAATAATTGTAATGTTTAATAAATTACTGTCCATTATCTAAAAATAATATTAAAAAGAGGGGCACTTTAATTAATCAAACTTTACAATGACGCTTTTATTTAAAAATATTTTCCATTGTGTTAGGGTAAACATAACGCTGATCCTCCACCTTTCTCCTTCTTTCTTTAGCAGATTAATGACAAATCCGCCAATCGTTGCGTGCCCCACAAGCTAAACGCCAAAGTTGGCACACAACGATTGGAGGAAGCCGGATTCATCGTCAATCTGCTGAAGAAAGAAAGAGATGCGGGCGGAGGAACAGCGGTCTGTTTACCCTAAAGCAATGGTAAATATTTTAGAAAGAAGCGTTGTAAAGTTTAATGAATTTAAGTTCCCCTCTTTTTAAGATTTTTTTAGATAATGGGCAGTAATTCATTAAACATTACACTCACTTTAATATTCATAATTATATTTATATATATATAGCTTTACGTAAAAAAATGTATTAAAGGGACAGTCTAGGCCAAAATAAACTTTCATGATTCAGATAGAGCATGTAATTTTAAACAATTTTCCAATTTACTTTTATCACCAATTTTGCTTTGTTCTCTTGGTATTCTTAGTTGAAAGCTTAGCCTAGGAGGTTGATATGCTAATTTCTTAGACCTTGAAGCCCACCTCTTTCAGATTGCATTTTAACAGTTTTTCACCACTGTGCTCGTGCACGTGAAGTAATCTGGGAGCAGGCACTGATTGGCTAGACTGCAAGTCTGTCAAAATAACTGAAAAAAGGGGCAGTTTGCAGAGGCTTAGATAATCACAGAGGTTAAAAGTGTATTATTATAACTGTGTTGGTTATGCAAAACTGGGAAACGGGTAATAAAGGGATTAGCTATCTTTTAGAACAATAAAAATTCTGGTGTAGACTGTCCCTTTAACACATAAAATAGTGGCATTTTTAGGTTTTTTTACTGCCCTAGGCCTTGGGAAGTCTACTACCTCCCGAAAACCCCCTACTCAAAGCTATTTGCCTTATATTTCTCACAGATAGAGGCCATGAATGCATAGAAGGGTTATGCGCTCTCATATTTAACCAGGGATGATTGAGTTGTAATAAAATGTTAGAAACAAAACATCTGGAGGCATATGATTGGGAATGCACCATACCATGGATCTACCCCTTAACATTTGCTACCCAGAAAATTCCTGCAGCTACAGTTGCCTCCATAAAAAAAAAATACTGGAATTATGTAGATGGTCTTGGGGGTCACACAATGCCCCCCCCCCCCCCCAAGCTCTACCTTTGACCCTACTCTTGCTCCTACCATGTATATTTTCCATGACTAAGCAATACTTTTTACCCCTTGGCTGTCAGTAACATACAAATTAATAATTGTACCTCTTTGGTTGCCAGTTAGGCATGCAAACAGTACAGATGTCCCTAACTTCTTTCTGCCCAATATTTGTAATGCATTGAGGCATTGGACGCTTTTTATATTTAATGCTCAGGGACTTTATAAACTGGACATTTAATTGTCCAGTGTTATTGGGAATATTTTACTAGACAGCTAAAATACTGGACTGTCCGGTTGAATTCTGGACACCAGGCAACCTTACCTGCTGCCCTTAGCACAGGCCTAGCCCCCCTAGGCTAGAATATGCTTGAGCATAAGAACATTTTCTTTGTTGAAAAGCAAACCTAAATACGCTCAGGAGCAGCAATGCACTACTGGGATCTATGACTGATGGCTACGCTCACCTGCCTTTTGTCATTGGTTCAACATATCCGTTCAGCTAGCTCCCCGCAGTGCGTTTTAAAGAAGGCAAAGTAGTACCTAATTATCAATGTACAGTTTTATAAAGAAATATGGGCCCAATAGAGATTTCTGGGCATCATATCTTTACATTTACAAGACGCCCAGCTTCATACAGTAATGCCTGTACTATTCACTATATCTGCGTGCAAAGAAGCGTGAATGGCGCTTAAACAAACGCATTGCAGTAAATATGAATAAATATTACTTGTTCTCACTATCTTATAGTGCAGAAATATCCACAACCACCAGCTACATATTATCCAGAGGCACAGAGTTTATGAGCTATGTATGCAGATAAAAGTTCCTATTCATCAAACAGCAAACTTAAAATGTGCCATGCAATACAAGCAGGAAGTAGATCTTTTGAACAAGTGGTTGCGCACATTCCAGTACATTCTGGGAATAAATGAACAATTAGCCCATCAAAATGGCAGCAACTTCCTTCTAGAAGTAAAATGTTGATGACTGATATAGAGCTCGGAAAAAAAACATTTAGATCATTTTGGGTCAAGTGTTTCAGCATTTTGCTGTCACGCACGTCACAGCACAGATGTTTTAATAATATGGGATTTGTGGGAGTGATGTATAGGACTATTTAGATGTCATTTTTGTGACGGACTCTGGCTACCCTGACTGGGCAGCTCCGCTAAAGGACCTTCCTATACCTGGAACATGCCGCTATGTAGCTGAGAATGTGATTATAGCAGAGCCCACCCAAATAACTAGACAGACTAGCATTCATGTGAAACACAAAGAACACTTTATTGTGGAAAACACACTACCTTTATACACAAATTGATCTCGATAAGGAGCCTTATCGGAGCCTTATCAGACCCCCAGATATCCCGCCATTCCCGCTCCTTCAGACAGGCTGGCACCCTCTCATAGTGTCCATTGTCTTATAGAGTCCCAGTGATAAAGAGGTTGCGGTTTAGGGGTGATTCCTGGAAAGCTCTTGGTCCCCAGATGCCACAGTCCAAAAAGCAGCATGATCCGTCGCAGGGGTCCAGAGTTACAGCCTGGGAAAGATATGGATGTGGGGGTGTCCAAAACCCCAGGTTCCCAAGGTAGCTCCCTGCTGGCAATCACCCTACCTCTGGCCTTCCCTAGGGGCTATCAATCCCCAAAAGAGCAGAGCTCTGGGGAAAGGGGCCGCTGGAGCAACCAGGGGTAAAGGGAAGCGGGTATCCGGTGCGGTGCGGACGGCAGGCAGTTCCAGGAGCCCGGCCAATCGAGAAGGGTTTTCCCAATCAGAGAACAGCTCCTCTGGAAGGATGTGCAAAACACCAAAATGAACAAAACCAAGCGTCCTGGAGAACACGAAAGCTCCCAAAAGTTCAAATCCAGGGAGAAATATGAGGGGGCTAGGTAGAGAGGGGGTGGAGGTTTAACCTTAGCAGCCTGGTATCCGTGACAATTTTGATCATTAGCTACTATTAAAGGGATACTAAACCCACATTTTTTCTTTCATAAGTCAGATGCATGCAATTTTAAGCAACTTTCTAATTTAGGCCTATTATCAAATTTTCTTCGTTCTCTTGTTATCTTTATTTGAAAAAGCAGGAATCTAAGCTAAGGAGCCGGCCCATTTTTGGTTCAGCACCCTGGATAGGGCTTGCTGATTGGTGGCTACATTTAGCCTGCAATGATCAAGCGCAACCCAGGTGCTGAACAAAAAATGGATCGGTACTAAGCTTACATTCTTTTCTCATAGATTATTAATGTTCTCGTGGACTCTCACTGCGATTATAAGGAAATACAAAGTGACTAATCTATCCGCAAGACCAAAACAGATATAAAATACGTATGTATATATATATAAAAAAAAGTCACAAGTGGAGGGTGCTGCCAGGGTGTCAGGAAAATATAATTAACCCATGAAATAAAGTGTCCGCACTCACTGGACTTGTGATAAAGAGTCTACTACATAAAAACACTTTTTAACACAAGTCCAGTGAGTGTGGATACTTTATTTCATATATATATATATACAGTATAAATAATAAAAATAAAAAAAAGTATATTACTATCCAGCACTAGCTCATAAAGTCCAATCCACAAAAACTGACACAGCAACTGCTAATTTTAATGGTATCCCAAATATCAGATGGTAAATAATAGTAAAAACACAAAAAAAAGTAGGCAACAGCATTATTACAGTAGGAGAATAAAAAGTGATAAACTAAATAATACACAAATATAAAAGTAACAATGATATATAGGGTGTAAGGATATGGGTGATCTGCGGGAGTCCTCCTCAATTCCAGTGATTGAAGTGATTCAAGAGGTTTCTTGCCTCAAAAACAGCTATTTCAACTCCGGGGAATCAGACGCACACCATACAACTTTCCTTTGAAAAAGCCGTACGCTTACGGTGAAACGTACGTCAGGAACATTAACTGAACGCCACTATACGTTGTTTACAAGTAAGGTCGCCAGGACAGGTATTGAGAGATTACTACTTACCCAGAGGGAACCAGCTAAGCCGGTGTAGCACGCTATTTCTCTCCCCCCCTACCAAAGCATAAATTATCTCTCCCACTTAAAGCTCTGCAAGTGGTTCGATACCCGAGTGCCTGTATACTTTGACGTATATTAAAGTGACGTTCATCACTTTTTATTTTCACATATTTATTCACCAAGTGATTATTGTACTTTTGTTGAATATTACAGTAGGAGTTGAAATGAAACTGGGTGCACCGGGAAAGCAATTCCCAAATACAAATATCTCATATCTATCCAATTCAAAGCAGCAGTGGCACCAGTTTGAAAAGGTAATACCAGTATGCTATACATATAGCTGGGGTTGAATAAACGTCTCTTTTTGATAAGTATTGCACAGGGAAAAGTTCATCTCAGTCACACAACCTCGGTGAAGCTCACCATTCCAGGTAAATTATAATCAACGTCTATTATGAGATGGTCCTGACAGTGTACTTAAACTCAAGAGTCAAAACCAAAGATGTACAGCTTCGGTGCACTCCTGCACCTCCATTAACAGCGTATCCCATAAGCCTGTAATTACACACAGTCCTTGCTAGGAAAGCAAAGAAATCCTGCCGCTTCTGCGTACTATCACACCACCAACACAGCGGCTTAAAGGGATAGTCTAGTCAAAATAAACTTTCATGATTCAGATAGAGCATTCAATTTTAAGCAAATTTCTAATTGACTGCTATTTTCTAAGGCCTAGATTTAGAGTTCGGCGGTAGCCGTCAAAACCAGCGTTAGAGGCTCCTAACGCTGGTTTTGGCCGCCCGCTGGTATTTGGAGTCAGTGATTAAAGGGTCTAACGCTCACTTTGCAGCCGCGACTTTTCCATACCGCAGATCCCCCTACGCCATTTGCGTAGCCTATCTTTTCAATGGGATCTTTCTAACGCCGGTATTTAGAGTCGTTTCTGCAGTGAGCGTTAGAGCTCTAACGACAAGATTCCAGCCGCCTGAAAATAGCAGGAGTTAAGAGCTTTCTGGCTAACGCCGGTTTATAAAGCTCTTAACTACTGTACCCTAAAGTACACTAACACCCATAAACTACCTATGTACCCCTAAACCGAGCTCCCCCCACATCGCCGCCACTCGATTAAAAATTTTAACCCCTAATCTGCCGACCGCCACCTACGTTATACTTATGTACCCCTAATCTGCTGCCCCTAACCCCGCCGACCCCTATATTACATTTATTAACCCCTAATCTGCCCCCCACAACATCGCCGCCAGCTACTTAAAATAATTAACCCCTAATCTTCCGACCGCAAAGCGCCGCCACCTACGTTATCCCTATGTACCCCTAATCTGCTGCCCCTAACACCGCCGACCCCTATATTATATTTATTAACCCCTAATCTGCCCCCCTCAACGTCGCCGACACCTGCCTACACTTATTAACCCCTAATCTGCCGAGCGGACCTGAGCGCTACTATAATAAAGTTATTAGCCCCTAATCCGCCTCACTAACCCTATCATAAATAGTATTAACCCCTAATCTGCCCTCCCTAACATCGCCGACACCTAACTTCAATTATTAACCCCTAATCTTCCGATCGGAGCTCACCGCTATTCTAATAAATGTATTAACCCCTAAAGCTAAGTCTAACCCTAACACTAACACCCCCCTAACTTAAATATAATTTACATCTAACGAAATAAATTAACTGTTATTAAATAAATGATTCCTATTTAAAGCTAAATACTTACCTGTAAAATAAACCCTAATATAGCTACAATATAAATTATAATTATATTATAGCTATTTTAGGATTAATATTTATTTTACAGGCAACTTTGTATTTATTTTAACTAGGTACAATAGCTATTAAATAGTTAAGAACTATTTAATAGTTACCTAGTTAAAATAATTACAAATTTACCTGTAAAATAAATCCTAACCTAAGATATAATTAAACCTAACACTACCCTATCAATAAAATAATTAAACTACCTACAATTACCTACAATTAACCTAACACTACACTATCAATAAATTAATTAAATACAATTCCTACAAATAAATACAATTAAATAAACTAGCTAAAGTACAAAAAATAAAAAAGAACTAAGTTACAGAAAATAAAAAAATATTTACAAACATAAGAAAAATATTACAACAATTTTAAACTAATTACACCTACTCTAAGCCCCCTAATAAAATAACAAAGCCCCCCAAAATAAAAAATTCCCTACCCTATTCTAAATTAAAAAAGTTACAAGCTCTTTTACCTTACCAGCCCTGAACAGGGCCCTTTGCGGGGCATGCCCCAAGAAGTTCAGCTCTTTTGCCTGTAAAAAAAAACATACAATACCCCCCCCCAACATTACAACCCACCACCCACATACCCCTAATCTAACCCAAACCCCCCTTAAATAAACCTAACACTAATCCCCTGAAGATCTTCCTACCTTGTCTTCACCATCCAGGTATCACCGATCGGTCCTGGCTCCGATATCTTCATCCAACCCAAGCGGGGGCTAGACATCCACTGAAGAAGTCCAGAAGAGGGTCCAAAGTCTTCCTCCTATCCGGCAAGAAGAGGACATCCGGACCGGCAAACATCTTCTCCAAGCGACATCTTCGATCTTCTTCCATCCGGAGCGAAGCGGCAGGATCCTGAAGACCCCCAGCGCGGAACATCCATCCGGACCGACGACTGAACGACGAATGACGGTTCCTTTAAGGGACGTCATCCAAGATGGCGTCCCTCGAATTCCGATTGGCTGATAGGATTCTATCAGCCAATCGGAATTAAGGTAGGAATTTTCTGATTGGCTGATGGAATCAGCCAATCAGAATCAAGTTCAATCCGATTGGCTGATCCAATCAGCCAATCAGATTGAGCTCGCATTCTATTGGCTGATCGGAACAGCCAATAGAATGCGAGCTCAATCTGATTGGCTGATTGGATCAGCCAATCGGATTGAACTTGATTCTGATTGGCTGATTCCATCAGCCAATCAGAAAATTCCTACCTTAATTCCGATTGGCTGATAGAATCCTATCAGCCAATCGGAATTCGAGGGACGCCATCTTGGATGACGTCCCTTAAAGGAACCGTCATTCGTCGGGAGACAACGGAAGAAGAGGATGGATCCGCGTCGCCTGCTTCAAGATGGACCCGCTCCGCACCGGATGGAAGAAGATTGAAGATGCCGCTTGGAGAAGATGTTTGCCGGTCCGGATGTCCTCTTCTTGCCGGATAGGAGGAAGACTTTGGACCCTCTTCTGGACTTCTTCAGTGGATGTCTAGCCCCCGCTTGGGTTGGATGAAGATATCGGAGCCAGGACCGATCGGTGATACCTGGATGGTGAAGACAAGGTAGGAAGATCTTCAGGGGATTAGTGTTAGGTTTATTTAAGGGGGGTTTGGGTTAGATTAGGGGTATGTGGGTGGTGGGTTGTAATGTTGGGGGGGGGTATTGTATGTTTTTTTTTACAGGCAAAAGAGCTGAACTTCTTGGGGCATGCCCCGCAAAGGGCCCTGTTCAGGGCTGGTAAGGTAAAAGAGCTTGTAACTTTTTTAATTTAGAATAGGGTAGGGAATTTTTTATTTTGGGGGGCTTTGTTATTTTATTAGGGGGCTTAGAGTAGGTGTAATTAGTTTAAAATTGTTGTAATATTTTTCTTATGTTTGTAAATATTTTTTTATTTTCTGTAACTTAGTTCTTTTTTATTTTTTGTACTTTAGCTAGTTTATTTAATTGTATTTATTTGTAGGAATTGTGTTTAATTAATTTATTGATAGTGTAGTGTTAGGTTAATTGTAGGTAATTGTAGGTAGTTTATTTAATTATTTTATTGATAGGGTAGTGTTAGGTTTAATTATATCTTAGGTTAGGATTTATTTTACAGGTAAATTTGTAATTATTTTAACTAGGTAACTATTAAATAGTTCTTAACTATTTAATAGCTATTGTACCTAGTTAAAATAAATACCAAGTTGCCTGTAAAATAAATATTAATCCTAAAATAGCTATAATATAATTATAATTTATATTGTAGCTATATTAGGGTTTATTTTACAGGTAAGTATTTAGCTTTAAATAGGAATCATTTATTTAATAAGAGTTAATTTATTTCGTTAGATGTAAATTATATTTAAGTTAGGGGGGTGTTAGTGTTAGGGTTAGACTTAGCTTTAGGGGTTAATCCATTTATTAGAATAGCGGTGAGCTCCGATCGGAAGATTAGGGGTTAATAATTGAAGGTAGGTGTCGGCGATGTTAGGGAGGGCAGATTAGGGGTTAATACTATTTATGATAGGGTTAGTGAGGCGGATTAGGGGTTAATAACTTTATTATAGTAGCGCTCAGGTCCGCTCGGAAGATTAGGGGTTAATAAGTGTAGGTAGGTGTCGGCGACGTTGTGGGGGGCAGATTAGGGGTTAATAAATATAACATAGGGGTCGGCGATGTTAGGGCAGCAGATTAGGGGTACATAGGGATAACGTAGGTTGCGGCGGTTTACGGAGCGGAAGATTAGGGGTTAAAAGTGTAATGCAGGGGTCAGCGATAGCGGGAGTGGCAGATTAGGGGTTAATAAGTGTAAGGTTAGGGGTGCTTAGACTCGGGGTACATGTTAGAGTGTTAGGTGCAGACGTAGGAAGTGTTTTCCCATAGGAAACAATGGGGCTGCGTTAGGAGCTGAACGCTGCTTTTTTGCAGGTGTTAGGTTTTTTTTCAGCTCAAACAGTCCCATTGTTTCCTATGGGGGAATCGTGCACGAGCACGTTTTTGATGCCGGCCGCGTCCGTAAGCAAGTCTGGTATCGAGAGTTGCATTTGCGGTAAAAATGCCCTACGCTCCTTTTTTGGAGCCTAACGCAGCATTTGTTTTAACTCTCGATACCAGAGTTAATTTTATGGTGCGGCCAGAAAAAAGCCCGCGGAGCGTTAACAGCCCTTTTACCGCCGAACTCTAAATCTAGGCCTAATTTTCTTTGTTCTCTTGGTATCTTTATTTGATAAAACTGGAATATAAGCTTAGGAGCCAGCCCATTTTTGGTTCAGAACCCTGGCTACATTTAGACACCAATCTGTAAGCACTACCCAGGTGCTGAGCCAAAAATGGGCAAAAATGGGCCGGCTCCTAAGCTTACATTCTTGCTTTCAAAAATAAAGACCAAGAGAACGAAAAAAAAAATGATCATAGGAGTAAATTAGAAAGTTTCTTAAAATTGCCTGCTCTAACGGAATCATGAAAGTTTAATTTTGATTAGACTATCTCTTTAGCATTGTCAGTGTTCAGATGTACTCCAGGTAAGTCTGATATTAAAAGTGACGAAATTATCTTTCTTCTTCAAACCGCTGGCTCTTTATACATACCGGTACCTGCTCACATAGACTCTCCACTGGACTCAGAACTCCGGTCCATGACTCACTGGCCCCTGCTGCTAAGTCCACTCCAAATTGAGCTCAAAAGACGTAATTACAGGCTTATGGGATCCGCTGTTTTATTATATATATATATATACATATATATATATATATATATATATATATATATATATATATATATATATATATATATATATGTATTGTATATATCTCCCATGTGTATCTGCACTCACAATTCTGCTGGGCAATCAACCAGGGTGCAAAGTCAGTATTTTAATAATTAAACACAGAGGAAGGGGTCTGTGAACCCCGAAACGTTACCACAATAAGGAAGTAATTTTGTATCCAAATTCAGTGAGTGCAGTCCTTGATTGAAGAAGATTGTTATATATATATATATATATATATATATATACATACACACACACACATGCATACATTCAACTGGAAAATTTATATCACGACACTGACCCTTTTAACAGTCGTATTCTTGTGAAACCACCTCATTACAGATGGCGTTTCGGAAGTGCTCAGAACCACGCTACCGCCATCAAGCTGTTTCTTACATCACCCAGACGTCATCATGCAGTGACTGAGGGATACAATAAAAATTATATAACATTACTTTAAAAAACAAACATAAAAGTACAGACACACAGTGCAATGTTTAACAGTTATCCAGCATGCAGAATTAAACAAATACACCCCCTATTTAAATATTTGTTCAGAAATAATGCATCCAATCTAAATCATTATTCATTTATATCGCCAGTGATATATACATATTTGTTATCATGTGGAAAAACACTTTATTGTGTACCAACTATCTGGCCATTATCCAAGGCAAAAATATATTAAATGGTAATTACCCTAGCTTACAAAAAAACTGTGCCAATCCGGATGCGTATTTAAACCCCTAGGCTTCAATGTACCCTGGGTATAATTCCTTCTGAACTCACAATGCAATAACAGCTTTGCTCCCCGTGATAGGAGAAGTATATGATCTATGATCAGATACCTTAAATCAGTCACCCTATACTTAGCTTATGCAAAATGCCTTGCATTGTGCCTATGGGCTATATACAGTATATCTGTATTTAGACTTTTTTTTATATATGTTTTACTTAGCTGCTTCCTATTACGTTGGTGCCAATTTTGGGCTAGATTACAAGTGGAGTGCTAAATTATAATTAATCAGTCATTACAAGTGGCTGGTTATTGCTACTGCGAGCTTACGGTAGCAATTAGCGCTTATAAAATTAACCAGAAATCAGATCTCTGGTTAATTTTATAAATGTGCCCCAAATGGCTCCAAAATACAGTGTAGTGTATTTTATTAAAAAATAAAGATAGCAGCATCTTTATTTTTTAATAAAACAACTGCACTAGGCAGTATTTATATATATTTACAACTGTTGCCATAGCTGCGCTACTTACCCCCTTCGCTGCACTGAAGTTCTGATGCTGTCTCTGACGGCATCAGAACGAGGCTCCCATAGGAGCCTATGGAAGAGCGCTCTTGTGAGGAAAATGATATTTAGCATTCCACTTGTAATCTGGCGATAATGTTCGGGTAATAGTATACACACTCACCAATTAGGATAGAAAGTAAAAAGCCATTTCTGGAGGAAATACCCAATATATTTTAATCGACCCTATTGTATGTATGGGCTATAATTGTGTATCTAGACATTGTATATGTTTTTCGTACTTGTTTCCAATTATCTTAGCGGTAATATAATGTTCAGTAAATAGTATACAAAGAGCTAATAAATATATCTAATCAGATAAGAGGAAGGACTTTAATGTTTAGAGATTCATTTTCTTCGTTCTCTTGGTATGTTTATTTGAAAAGCAAAAATGTAAGCTTTGGAGTCCGCCCATTTTTGGTTCAACAACCTGGATAGCGCTTGCTGATTGGTGGCTAAATGTTCATTTTTCTTGTAATTTAATTCTGAAAACTGCTGCATATATGTTCCTATCTGGTCTTGGGTCCGATTTCAGAAGGGATAAATTTACTGAATTTTCTAATTAAAAAGACAGAACCTGCATGTCCCAAGAGATGTGAGCTGCCCCTCAGAGAAAGAAGCAAAGCTCTCTGGGATAGAAAAATTCACAGGGAAGAATGAAGGTAACAGGGGAGAACTTGACACTGGACAACATTTTACAAACACATACAGGAGGAATTGAGAGCCCTATCCCTGTGGGAACTTACAATCTAGAAGGGTAGGAGGTTGAGAAACGGGAGGTGAGGACTGCAAGGTTGAGAAATATGTTAATGCAGAGTTAGATGAGGGAAATGTTAGGTAAGTGAAATTAATTTATTATTGAGTTGGGTGGTAGGCTTCTCTGAACAGGGAGCATTTAAAATAAGAAATATTAGGGGAAAGCCTGACAGCATGAGGTAGGTGCTGCACGACAGAAGTCCTGCAGTCTAGCATGGGAAGAGGTGATAGTCGAAGATGCAAGGAGAAGGTCATTGTTGGATCCTAGTGGGCAGGCTGGAGTATACCTGTTTATTAAAGAGGATAGGTAGTGGGGAGCGGTGTTGGTGAGAGCTTTGTATGAAAGGGTGAGAATTTTGAATTTAATTCTGCTGTGAATGGGAAGCCAATGAAGGGACTCGCAGAGAGGTGCAGAAGATACAGAGCGACAGGAAAACAGAATTTATGCTTACCTGATAAATTACTTTCTCCAACGGTGTGTCCGGTCCACGGCGTCATCCATTACTTGTGGGAAATGTTCTCCCCCACAGGGAAAGGCAAGGAGAGCACACAGCAAGAGCTGTCCATATAGCTCCCCCTCTGGCTCCGCCCCCCAGTCATTCGACCGACGGTTAGGAGAAAAAGGAGAAACTATAGGGTGCCGTGGTGACTGTAGTGTATAAAGAAATTTTTTTCAACCTGATAAAAAAAAAACAGGGCGGGCCGTGGACCGGACACACCGTTGGAGAAAGTAATTTATCAGGTAAGCATAAATTCTGTTTTCTCCAACATTGGTGTGTCCGGTCCACGGCGTCATCCATTACTTGTGGGAACCAATACCAAAGCTTTAGGACACGGATGAAGGGAGGGAGCAAATCGGGTTACCTAAACGGAAGGCACCACGGCTTGCAAAACCTTTCTCCCAAAAATAGCCTCCGAAGAAGCGAAAGTATCAAATTTGTAGAATTTGGCAAAAGTGTGCAGAGAAGACCAAGTCGCTGCCTTACATATCTGGTCAACAGAAGCCTCGTTCTTATAGGCCCATGTGGAAGCCACAGCCCTAGTAGAGTGAGCTGTGATACGGTCAGGAGGCTGCCGTCCGGCAGTCTCATAAGCCAAGCGGATAATGCTTTTCAGCCAGAAAGAGAGAGAGGTAGCAGTAGCTTTTTGACCTCTCCTCTTACCAGAGTAAACGACAAACAAGGATGAGGTTTGTCTAAAAATTTTTGTTGCTTCTAAATAGAACTTTAAAGCACGAACAACATCTAAATTGTGTAATAAACGTTCCTTCTTTGAAACTGGATTCAGACACAAAGAAGGAACAACTATTTCCTGGTTGATGTTCTTGTTGGAAACAACTTTTGGAAGAAAACCAGGCTTAGTACGCAAAACAACCTTATCTGAATGGAACACCAGATAGGGTGGATCACACTGCAAAGCAGATAATTCAGAAACTCTTCTAGCAGAAGAAATAGCAACCAAAAACAGAACTTTCCAAGATAGTAACTTAATATCTATGGAATGTAAAGGTTCAAACTGAACCCCTTGAAGAACTGAAAGAACTAAATTTAGACTCCAAGGAGGAGTCATGGGTCTGTAAACAGGCTTGATTCTAACCAAAGCCTGAACAAAAGCTTGTACATCTGGCAAAGCCGCCAGTCATGCACTGCCTTGAAATTCAACTGCGCAGCTGAAGTGCCAAAATGAGGCTTCCTCCCTCAGCACACTAGAGTGAAGGGACCTTCCTGACTAGATTTAGGTGTCTAAAACAAGCCAGATCAATAAAAAACGTTCCCAAGTGTATGTGAGCTTATAAAATATTTCAAATGGTATGATATTGTAATAAAAACCAATCGATTTAGCCCCTAACAGTGTCTACCAGCATAAAAAACAAAAAGGGGAAGCCTGTTATCTTTTTTTGCTGAGGTGAAAGAAAAATGGCTTACCGTTTCCCCTGAGGGGAAAAATGACTGTCATCTAGCATTAGCCTGTGTTGTTAGAAGGAGACTAGTCATACCTGAAGCAGATGAGTCTGCAAACTGTTACCCCCAACTGAAGTTCTCTTGTTTCAACAGTCCTGCGTGGTAACAGTAATGGATTTTAGTTACTTGTGCTAAAATCATAGCCCTCTTAAACAGAAACCTTCATCACTTTTCTGTTATAGAGTAAATAGTACAAGCCAGCACTATTTTAAAATAACAAACTCTTGATAGAAGAATAAAAAACTACAACTAACACCACAAACTCCTCGCCATCCCCGTGGTAGATGCTACTTGTTCAGAGCGGCAAGGAGAATGACTGGGGGGCGGAGCCAGAGGGGGAGCTATATGGACAGCTCTTGCTGTGTGCTCTCCTTGTCTTTCCCTGTGGGGGAGAACATTTCCCACAAGTAATGACTGACGCCGTGGACCGGACACACCAATGTTGGAGAAAGGTGGATTAGCCTGGCAGAAGCATTTAGGATGGATTGAAGGGGGGATATGTGGGAAAGAGGAAGGCCAGTAAGGAGGTTATTGAAGTAGTCAAGTCGGGAAATAACAAGAGAGTGGATTATTTGCTTTGTGGTGTTAGCGTTTAGAAAAGGGCGAATCTTGGAAATATTGTGTAGGTGGTTGCGGCAGGATGAAGAAAGCAATTGGATGTGGGGGACGAAGGATAGATTTGAGTCAAGTGTAACTCAGAGGCAGCAGACTTGGGGCGATGGGGAAATGGTGAAAATCTTTAGGTGGTGAGAGGCCATCCAGTAAGAAATACCAGATAAGCAGTCTCTGCCATGAGAAAGGACAGGGGGAGAGGGAGCAGGAGTGGAGAGGTAGATCTGGGTGACATCAGCATAGAAGTTATATTTGAAGCCATAATTGTTGATAAGTTTACCCAGAGAAGAAGTATAAATGGAGAAGAGTAGAGGCCAAGAACATATCCTTGAGGTACTCCAACAGACAGAGGAATATGTCAACACAATCACAATTTTCACTGTTTTCATTATTGTTTTGGTGAAAACAGTTACTATGATTAACATGTGTCACTCCTGTTTTTATAATTGCAATCAAAATTCTCGATACTTAAAAGGGACATCAAACACTAAATACATTATATAAGCATTGTATTGAGGTTATTCCCGCCCCCCCCCCTTCTGGTCATGGGTGCTGCCATCTTGAAATCTATATTTTACTACATTCCAGTGCTGACCTGTTTACACATGTGCAGCAACACTCTTTCAGATACCAGCAGTGTAATCTTGGCTTCAAAATGGCAGCCCCCATAATAAAAGGGAGGTGCATGAAATATATTTAGTGTCGCTTTATCACACATTTATGGACATTTTACATTTATACTACAGCTAAAAAGATTTCATAAATCCCAGATATCAATTTTCATTTTATTACAGAGTAACCCAAATATTTGTAACATTGTGCATGGGCAGCACACACTGAATTAACCCGCTGCCATATTGGATGACAATAAGGGGCCTATTTACTAATGTGCGAGCGGACATGATTCGATATTGCGGATCATGTCCGCTGCACATCGATAAATGGCGACAGCATATGCTGTAGGCATTTATCATTGCACCAGCAGTTCTTGTGAACTCCTGGTGCAATACCGCCCCCTGTGTCAATCAACCCAATCATATTGGATCGGGTTGATTTCTGGGGATCTCTGTTCGCCGACTGGAGCAGAAGTCTTTAGACCGCTGCTTCATAACTTGTGTTTCTGGCGAGCCTGAAGTCATACAGAGCTTGATAAATAGGCCCCAAAGAGGTGAGTTCAGTAAACAAATGCAAATACTTTCTGCTCAGTAAAAGTAATTGAACATAATAATAACATTTCTACATTAGTAAAAATTAGCAAAATCCATAGCCCAACGAACACTCAAGCCCACTATACAGATAATTCCCCTGTTCAATCCCTTACAGAAACATTTGTACATATTTCGAGGGTTTCTGAGCACAACAGGGTAATTGCACGTCACTTACTAGTGTCACTACTTATTAGTAAAAAGGATCAATACATATAGGTCCTGTGGCGTAATCACTAGACATCCAAAATCATGATTTTGTTCACTCTTCTGCACATTTGGTGTAGAGTTACAAATTCAGCAGAATAGGAATAAAAATAATAATATGTTTTCGAGAAGGATTCGATTTCAAACTTTTAGGGCCATTAATGTCAAAATCATTTCAGGATTGTGATCACTGGAAATACCAGCCGAAGTTGAGAAATCATTATCTACCTAAAGTAAAAGCAAGGGGGGTCCCTTAATATATTGGGGTCTCCACAAATTTGATGATGAACTGTGAGTGTGTCTATGTTGTGATTGTGTGTTTATGTATGAGCGAGTGTGTATTGATAAGAGAGTGTGTGTGTTTATGTATGAGGGAATGTGTATTTATAAGGGAGTCTGTGTGCGTGAGTATGAGTGAGTGTATTTATGTATGAGCCAGTTTGTATTGATAAGGGAGTTTGCATGCTTGTTTATGAGTTAGAGTGTTTATGTATGAGCGAGTGTGTATTGATAAGAGAGTGTGTGTGCTTGTGTATGAGTGAGGTTGTATAAGCGAGTGTGTATTGATAAGGGAGTGTGCGTGCTTGTGTATGAGTTAGGTTGTATGAGTGAATGTGTATTGATAAGAGAGTGTGTGTGCTTGTACATGAGTGAGTGTGTTTATGTATGAGCGAGTGTGTATTTATAAGGGAGTGTGTGTGCGTGTGTATGAGCGAGTGTGTATTTATAAGGGAGTGTGTGTGCGTGTGTATGAATGAGTGTGTATGTATGAGGGAGTGTGTATTTATAAGGGAGTGTGTGTGCGCGTGTGTATGAATGAGTGTGTTTATGTATGAGCGAGTGTGTATTGATAAGGGAGTGTGCGTGCTTGTGTATGAATGAGTGTGTATCTATGAGTGAGTGTGTATTGATAAGAGAGTGTGTGTGCTTGTATATGAGTGAGTGTGTATATGTATGAGGGAATGTGTATTTATAAGGGAGTGTGTGTGCGTGTATATGAGTGAGTGTGTTTATGTATGAGCAAGTGTGTATTTATAAGGGAGTGTGTGTGCTAGAGCTGCAACAACTAATCGTCATAATCGATAATAATCGATTATGAAAATAGTTGTCAACAAATCTCATAATCGATTAATCGATTAGTTGGTTTGCAATTAGTTGGTCTGTGCACAACACCAGCTGCTTCACTCCAATGAACTGCTGCATATGGTATTGTGTTTTATGGTTATGTCCTTAGCCTAAAGGACGTCTACAGACGTCTACTTTTTACTTTTTCAGGACAGCATAAGTTTAGAACTACCCCTGGCTTATGTACAACCCAGATATAATAGGAGTCATCATTTGGATTGTTTATATTAAATCTGGTTATTTGGAACTATGCTTTGCATGATATAGTGCTGAGCTTGTTATTTACACCTTGCCCCTAGATTGATGGGAGTTATTTAAAATGATGTGCACTCTTATCTGTTTGCACAATTATTAGAGTATTGCTTGCTATTGCTGATTATATGTACTGTATAAATAAATGTGTAAGGCTTTGTCCTGTTATTGATATACAGTCCTTAGCGCTTCTGATTTAGTTTTTTATTGTTTTTTTATATTTTTAATAAATTGTGATAATATGTACCAGATTCAACCTTTATAAGTATATATCCGTTATTTTTAGAGCGGACTAGATATTTCCCCTAACCTTATAGCTGGTTATTTACCATTGCATATAGATATTCAAGATATTTTTATGTTAGAATGAAGTCAAGGGTTACTTTATTGAGAGGCCCCTTGCCAAGGTAGAAAACACTTAGCATTGGTGAAGAGCTAACAAAGATAAATATCCCACTTTGGTGAAATTAGCAAAACCCTACTTATACACCTCAACAGCCTTTTCTCTGCTACAGGAAATATAGCTGCAAACAGAGAACTAGCCTTAGCCAGACGCATGTGGACATGTTGAGATTTTTGCATTTCAATGCAAAGTTTCTGAAAGAGTGAATAACAGAATGTTATTAACAGTGATGGTCTAACTCTTTCTAGTTCTACCTCTTTTCAAACAGTTTGTGGTTTTGTTTTAATTATAAAACTGCTTTGCTGCTTAAAAATGTAAGAAACAGTTGTGTTAATGTAAAGTTTTAGTCTGAAGTTTATATTTGTAACACTCATTATGTGGATTTTATTTAAAACATAGAAAACTATTATTGATTCTCTTTTTATCCGATTAGTCGATTAATCGAAAAAATAATCGGCCGATTAATCGATTATGAAAATAATCGTTAGTTGCAGCCCTAGTGTTTGCGTGTGTATGAGGGAATGTGTATTTAAGGGAGTGTGTGTGCGTGTCTATGAGCGAGTGTGTATTTATAAGGGAGTGTGTGTGCTTGTATGTGAGTGAGTGTGTTTATGTATGAGCGAGTGTGTATTTATAAGGGAGCGTGCGTGCGTGTGTATGAGCGAGTGTGTATTTATAAGGGAGTGTGTGTGCGTGTGTATGAGCGAGTGTGTATTTATAAGGGAGTGTCTGTGCTTGTATGTGAGTGAGTGTGTTTATGTATGAGCGAGTGTGTATTTATAAGGGAGCGTGCGTGCGTGTGTATGAGCGAGTGTGTATTTATAAGGGAGTGTGTGTGCGTGTGTATGAGCGAGTGTGTATTTATAAGGGAGTGTGTGTGCGTGTGTATGAGCGAGTGTGTATTTATAAGGGAGTGTGTGTGCGTGTGTATGAGCGAGTGTGTATTTATAAGGGAGTGTGTGTGCGTGTGTATGAGTTAGGTTGTATGAGTGAGTGTGTATTGATAAGGGAGTGTGTGTGCTTGTGTATGAGTAAGTGTGTTTATGTATAAGCGAGTGTGTATTTATAAGGGAGTGTGTGTGTATATGAGTGAGTGTGTTTATGTACGAGGGAATGTGTATTTATAAGGGAGTGTGTGTTTATGTATGAGCGAGTGTGTATTTATAAGGGAGTGTGTGTGCGTGTGTATGAGTGAGTGTGTATTTATAAGGGAGTGTGTGTGCGTGTGTATGAGCGAGTGTGTATTTATAAGGGAGTGTGTGTGCGTGTGTATGAGTGAGTGTGTATTTATAAGGGAGTGTGTGTGCGTGTGTATGAGCGAGTGTGTATTTGTAAGGGAGTGTGTGTATGAGCGAGTGTGTATTTATAAGGGAGTGTGTGTGTGTGTGTGTGTGTGTATGAGCAAGTGTGTATTTATAAGGGAGTGTGTGTGTATTTATAAGGGAGTGTGTGTGTGTGTGTATGAGCAAGTGTGTATTTATAAGGGAGTGTGTGTGCGTGTGTATGAGCGAGTGTGTATTTGTAAGGGAGTGTGTGTATGAGTGAGTGTGTATTTATAAGGGAGTGTGTGTGCGTGTGTATGAGCGAGTGTGTATTTATAAGGGAGTGTGTGTGCGTGTGTATGAGCGAGTGTGTATTTATAAGGGAGTGTGTGTGTGCGTGTGTATGAGCGAGTGTGTATTTATAAGGGAGTGTGTGTGTGTGTGTGTGTATGAGCGAGTGTGTATTTATAAGGGAGTGTGTGTGCGTGTGTATGAGCGAGTGTGTATTTATAAGGGAGTGTGTGCGCGTGCGTATGAGCGAGTGTGTATTTAGAAGGGAGTGTGTGCGCGTGCGTATGAGCGAGTGTGTATTTATAAGGGAGTGTGTGCGCGTGTGTATGAGCGAGTGTGTATTTATAAGGGAGTGTGTGTGCGTGTGTATGAGCGAGTGTGTATTTATAAGGGAGTGTGTGTGCGTGTGTATGAGCAAGTGTGTATTTATAAGGGAGTGTGTGTGCGTGTGTATGAGCGAGTGTGTATTTATAAGGGAGTATGTGTGCGTGTGTATGAGCGAGTGTGTATTTATAAGGGAGTGTGTGTGCGTGTGTATGAGCGAGTGTGTATTTATAAGGGAGTGTGTGTGCGTGTGTATGAGCGCGTGTGTATTTATAAGGGAGTGTGTGTGCGTGTGTATGAGCGAGTGTGTATTTATAAGGGAGTGTGTGTGCGTGTGTATGAGCGAGTGTGTATTTATAAGGGAGAGTGTGTGCGTGTGTATGAGCGAGTGTGTATTTATAAGGGAGTGTGTGTGCGTGTGTATGAGCGAGTGTGTATTTATAAGTGAGTGTGTGTGCGTGTGTATGAGCGAGTGTGTATTTATAAGGGAGTGTGTGTGCGTGTGTATGAGCGAGTGTGTATTTATAAGGGAGTGTGTGTATGAGCGAGTGTGTATTTATAAGGGAGTGTGTGTGCGTGTGTATGAGCGAGTGTGTATTTATAAGGGAGTGTGTGTGCGTGTGTATGAGCGAGTGTGTATTTATAAGGGAGTGTGTGTGCGTGTGTATGAGCGAGTGTGTATTTATAAGGGAGTGTGTGTGCGTGTGTATGAGCGAGAGTGTATTTATAAGGGAGTGTGTGTATGAGCGAGGTATAAGGGAGTGTGTGTGCGTGTGTATGAGCGAGTGTGTATTTATAAGGGAGTGTGTGTGCGTGTGTATGAGCGAGTGTGTATTTATAAGGGAGAGTGTGTGCGTGTGTATGAGAGAGTGTGTGTGCGTGTGTATGAGTGAGTGTGTATTTATAAGGGAGTGTGTGTGCGTGTGTATGAGCGAGTGTGTATTTATAAGGGAGTGTGTGTGCTTGTGTATGAGTGAGTGTGTATTTATAAGGGAGTGTGTGTATGAGCGAGTGTGTATTTATAAGGGAGTGTGTGTGCGTGTGTATGAGCGAGTGTGTATTTATAAGGGAGTGTGTGTGCTTGTGTATGAGTGAGTGTGTATTTATAAGGGAGTGTGTGTATGAGCGAGTGTGTATTTATAAGGGAGTGTGTGTGTATGTATGAGCGAGTGTGTATTTATAAGGGAGTGTGTGTGCTTGTGTATGAGCGAGTGTGTATTTATAAGGGAGTGTGTGTATGAGCGAGTGTGTATTTATAAGGGAGTGTGTGTGCGTGTGTATGAGCGAGTGTGTATTTATAAGGGAGTGTGTGTGCGTGTGTATGAGCGAGTGTGCATTTATAAGGGAGTGTGTGTGCGTGTGTATGAGCGAGTGTGTATTTATAAGGGAGTGTGTGTGCGTGTGTATGAGCGAGTGTGTATTTATAAGGGAGTGTGTGTGCGTGTGTATGAGCGAGTGTGTATTTATAAGGGAGTGTGTGTGCGTGTGTATGAGCGAGTGTGTATTTATAAGG
The DNA here is from genome assembly GCF_027579735.1 of Bombina bombina. Lineage (NCBI taxonomy): Eukaryota > Metazoa > Chordata > Amphibia > Anura > Bombinatoridae > Bombina > Bombina bombina. Next base: position 85,543,777 of record NC_069510.1, on the reverse strand, counting down.
GAGTGTGTGTGCGTGTGTATGAGCGAGTGTGTATTTATAAGGGAGTGTGTGTGCGTGTGTATGAGCGAGTGTGTATTTATAAGGGAGTGTGTGTGCGTGTGTATGAGTGAGTGTGTATGTATAAGGGAGTATGTGTGCGTGTGTATGAGTGAGTGTGTATGTATAAGGGAGTATGTGTGCGTGTGTATGAGTGAGTGTGTATGTATAAGGGAGTGTGTGTGTATGAGCGAGTGTGTATTTATAAGGGAGTGTGTGTGCGTGTGTATGAGTGAGTGTGTATTTATAAGGGAGTGTGTGTATGAGTGAGTGTGTATTTATAAGGGAGTGTGTGTGTATGTATGAGCGAGTGTGTATTTATAAGGGAGTGTGTGTGCTTGTGTATGAGTGAGTGTGTATTTATAAGGGAGTGTGTGTATGAGCGAGTGTGTATTTATAAGGGAGTGTGTGTGCGTGTGTATGAGCGAGTGTGTATTTATAAGGGAGTGTGTGTGCGTGTGTATGAGCGAGTGTGTATTTATAAGGGAGTGTGTGTGCGTGTGTATGAGCGAGTGTGTATTTATAAGGGAGTGTGTGTGCGTGTGTATGAGCAAGTGTGTATTTATAAGGGAGTGTGTGTGCGTGTGTATGAGCGAATGTGTATTTATAAGGGAGTGTGTGTGCGTGTGTATGAGCGAGTGTGTATTTATAAGGGAGTGTGTGTGCGTGTGTATGAGCGAATGTGTATTTATAAGGGAGTGTGTGTGCGTGTGTATGAGCGAGTGTGTATTTGTAAGGGAGTGTGTGTGCGTGTGTATGAGCGAGTGTGTATTTATAAGGGAGTGTGTGTGCGTGTGTATGAGCGGGTGTGTATTTATAAGGGAGTGTGTGTGCGTGTGTATGAGCGAGTGTGTATTTATAAGGGAGTGTGTGTGCGTGTGTATGAGTGAGTGTGTATGTATAAGGGAGTGTGTGTGCTTGTATATGAGTGAGTGTGTTTATGTATGAGCGAGTGTGTATTTATAAGGGAGTGTGTGTGCGTGTGTATGAGCGAGTGTGTATTTATAAGGGAGTGTGTGTGCGTGTGTATGAGCGAGTGTGTATTTATAAGGGAGTGTGTGTGCGTGTGTATGAGCGAGTGTGTATTTATAAGGGAGTGTGTGTGCGTGTGTATGAGCGAGTGTGTATTTATAAGGGAGTGTGTGTGCGTGTGTATGAGCGAGTGTGTATTTATAAGGGAGTGTGTGTGCGTGTGTATGAGCGAGTGTGTATTTATAAGGGCGTGTGTGTGCGTGTGTATGAGTGAGTGTGTATTTATAAGGGAGTGTGTGTGCGTGTGTATGAGTGAGTAACTTTTTTCCATATTTTGCTCATTGTGAGGCAGGCACATAGCTAATTTTATACGGCTTTATATGCATCAGCTTTACTCATTACCACACGCGGGATAGAAGCCTGCATGGAAGTACATGGAGTTGAAGACTCTGACCGTTAGAGACAATGGCTACAAAAGTTCAATTTACTTTTTTTCACTAAAAATCCCATCACTTGTATGTTATATTGATGTATAAAAAATAAAAAAAAAATATACCCTTCTAACACGGGTCCGGCTTTCAACTATATTATTAACAAGAAACTTTAAAATGTATTTTGTATTCAGCCCATATCTAGCAAAATGTTCTGTATCCATAAAAATTATTCTCGTAGTGCGAATATTTTGATTGGATGGTCAATGGTGATGCCACATGAATCTTCACGCATGCGCGCATTGTGATGTTTGGAACACATAAGAGGGGTAATTTAATATCAGATTGTGACTATTGTATAAGCTCACTTGATGACACAATATAAACGAGAAACGTGTTGTCAGAGCTAAGTACTATTTGTTTTTACACAATTTTAATTAAAGCATTTTTCTGTTTTATATAATTTGACGATCTGAGTGGCTTTGTGAAGCATGAAAATGTATGCAGCAGTAAGTTTTCAGAGTTTGGGCTCACCACTCCTTTCTCAGACAACTGCATCTGTGAACTCCCCTGTTGAAGAAATAATTTCATCCTCACCTGGGTATAAGTTAGCTGGTCGACTTCCAACAGTCCAGCCTGTGTACTTAGCACTTATCAAGTGCTTGTGAATCTGTGAGTACATTTTTTTTATTTATACACTGAGTGTATTCTGCAGATACCACACCATTGGGGCACCCTGTTCTTGTTTGTGTCTTTTAGATCATATCCCACTTGATGAAGAGCAAGAGATTATTTGAAGAGGAATTTGCCCATAAACTCAGAGGAGAAGCCTACATGGAGTTAAAGACTCTAACCGTTAGAGACTAATAGGCCTATTTATCTGAAGACCCGCCAGAAACACGGGCCCTCAAGCTCCGTTCGGAGCTTGATAAATGGGCCTCTAAGGGGTAGATTTATTAATAGTCGAGGGGACATGATGATTCGCTGTTCCTTAACTTTCGTTTCAGGCGAGCCTGAAACGATGGGGCTCTGAAGCCCAACAATGGCTACAAAAATAGAATTTACTTATTTTCACGAAACAATTTCATTACTTGTATGGTATATTGATGTATAAAGTAAAAAAAAAAGTATAACCTTTTGACAAGGGGTCTGCTTTTGACTATATTATGATCATGGGGGTTACAAAAGAAAGTTTAAGAAGCTCTACCATAGTATTGTTACAAAAAATTATTACATAAAGCACTTAAGACACGTGCACACTTCCAAACCTACCTCAGTATGCCCTCATGGGACGTTTCAACAAAAAATGCAAAGAGAAACATAATTGTGCTAATATAAATACATTGAAACTGCTTCTTTAACCCCTTGACGAACAAGGACGTGTCAGGCACGTCGTAATTTGGATGTCAGTTAACGATCAAGGACGTACCCGACACGTCCTCTGGGGTTTGAAACGCTGGAAGCAATTGTGATCGCTTCCAGACGCTTTCAGGGTATTGCAGTGATGCCTCAATATTGAGGCATCACTGCAATACCCTTTTTTACTCTTTTTTACTCACTCTGTGACCCTCTCTGCATCAGATATTGATGGTGCCGATTGTTGGTGGGTGGGAGCAGCAGCAGCAGGGAGGCGGGTGGGCGGCCCATCGGTGGTATGTTTCATCCTAATGTCATCTCCGAGTGTGCGGGGGCGGGAGCGCGAGGGGGTGTTTTTTTTTTTTTATTGTGCGCGTGCGTAGATGCATATTAATGCATAAGAAGGAGGGAGTGGGGAATCTGATGTTGGGCAAAGGATCTCGGATGGGGAGGGTGGAGGGTAGCTACACTATAAAAAAAAAAGGATATTTGCAGCAAACTGGGTACTGGCAGACAGCTGCCAGTACTTAAAATGGCTGCAAATAGGTAGAGGGGGGAGGGTTAGAGAGCTGTTTGGGGGGGGGATCTAGGAGGTTAGGGGCTAAGGGGGATCCAACACTGCAGAATAACTAAAAATAAAAAAATTATAATAAATAAAAGCCTTTTATTTTTGTACTGGCAGACTTTCTGCCAGTACTTAAGATGGCGGTGACAATTGTAAGGTGGGTCAGGATTGAGAGCTGTTTAAGGGGGGTCAGGGAGAGATCAGGGTTAGTGATGTGTCAGGTAGGAGGCTGATCTCTACACTAAAGGTATTTAGCGGCCTTCTAATTACTAAAAAGCAATGCTAAAGCCATATATGTCTGCTATTTCTGAACAAAGGGGATCCCAGAGAAGCATTTACAACCATTTGTGCCATAATTGCACAAGTTGTTTGTAAATAATTTCAGTGAGAAACCTAAAATTGTGAAAAGGTTTGTGTAAAAGTGAACAATTTTTTTTATTTGATCGCATTTGGCGGTGAAATGGTGGCATGAAATATACCAAAATGGGCCTAGATCAATATTCTGGGTTGTCTACTAAATAGAAATATATACATGTGAAGGGTTATTCAGGGATTCCTGACAGATATCAGTGTTCCAATGTAACTATCGCTAATTTTGAAAAAAAAAACACAATTTATGCTTACCTGATAAATTTATTTCTCTTGTGGTGTATCCAGTCCACGGATCATCCATTACTTGTGGGATATTCTCATTCCCAACAGGAAGTTGCAAGAGGACACCCACAGCAGAGCTGTTATATAGCTCCTCCCCTAACTGCCATATCCAGTCATTCGACCGAAAACACGCAGAGAAAGGAGAAATCATAGGGTGCAGTGGTGACTGTAGTTTAAATGAAAAAATTACCTGCCTTAAAATGACAGGGCGGGCCGTGGACTGGATACACCACAAGAGAAATAAATTTATCAGGTAAGCATAAATTGTATTTTCTCTTGTAAGGTGTATCCAGTCCACGGATCATCCATTACTTGTGAGATACCAATACCAAAGCTAAAGTACACGGATGAAGGGAGGGACAAGGCAGGTACTTAAATGGAAGGTACCACTGCCTGTAAAACCTTTCTCCCAAAAATAGCCTCCGAAGAAGCAAAAGTATCAAATTTGTAGAATTTTGAAAAAGTATGAAGCGAAGACCAAGTCGCCGCCTTGCAAATCTGTTCAACAGAAGCCTCATTTTTAAAGGCCCAAGTGGAAGCCACAGCTCTAGTAGAATGAGCTGTAATCCTTTCAGGAGGCTGCTGTCCAGCAGTCTCATAGGCTAAGCGGATTATACTTCTTAGCCAAAAAGAAAGAGAGGTTGCCGAAGCCTTTTGACCTCTCCTCTGTCCAGAGTAGACAACAAACAAAGCAGATGTTTGCCGAAAATCTTTAGTAGCTTGTAAGAAAAACTTCAAAGCACGAACCACGTCCAGATTGTGTAATAGACGTTCCTTCTTTGAAGAAGAATTAGGACACAAGGATGGAACAACAATCTCTTGATTGATATTCTTGTTAGATACCACCTTAGGTAAAAACCCAGGTTTGGTACGCAGGACTACCTTATCCGAATGGAAAATCAGATAAGGAGAATCACATTGTAAGGCAGATAACTCGGAGACTCTACGAGCCGAGGAAATAGCTACCAAAAAAAGAACCTTCCAAGATAAAAGTTTGATATCTATGGAATGAAGAGGTTCAAAAGGAACCAAGTTTAAACTCCATGGTGGAGCAACCGGTTTAAACACAGGCTTGATTCTAACTAAAGCCTGACAAAAAGCCTGAACGTCTGGAACATCTGCCAGACGCTTGTGCAAAAGAATAGACAGGGCAGAAATCTGTCCCTTTAAGGAACTAGCTGACAATCCTTTTTCCAAACCTTCTTGGAGAAAGGATAATATCCTGGGAATCCTGACTTTACTCCATGAGTAACCCTTGGATTCACACCAATAAAGATATTTACGCCATATCTTATGATAAATTTTCCTGGTTACAGGCTTTCGTGCCTGTATTAAGGTATCAATGACTGACTCGGAGAAGCCACGCTTTGATAAAATCAAGCGTTCAATCTCCATGCAGTCAGTCTTAGAGAAATTAGATTTGGATGGTGGAAAGGACCTTGAAGAAGAAGGTCCTGTCTCAGAGGCAGAGTCCATGGTGGAAAGGATGACATGTCCACTAGATCTGCATACCAGGTCCTGCGTGGCCACGCAGGCGCTATTTAAATCACTGATGCTCTCTCCTGCTTGATCTTGGCAATCAGTCAAGGGAGCAGAGGAAATGGTGGAAACACATAAGCCAGGTTGAAGGACCAGGGCGTTGCTAGAGCATCTATCAGCGTCGCCTTGGGATCCCTGGACCTGGATCCGTAACAAGGAAGCTTGGCGTTCTGTCGAGACGCCATGAGATCCAGTTCTGGTTTGCCCCAACGATGAATCAATTGTGCAAACACCTCCGGATGGAGTTCCCACTCCCCCGGATGAAAAGTTTGTCGACTTAGAAAACCCTCCTCCCAGTTCTCTACACCTGGGATATGGATAGCTGATAGGTGGCAAGAGTGAATCTCTGCCCAATGAATTATCCTTGAGACTTCTAACATCGCTAAGGAACTTCTTGTTCCCCCTTGATGATTGATGTAAGCCACAGTCGAGATGTTGTCCGACTGAAATCTGATGTACCTCAGAGTTGCTAACTGAGGCCAAGCCTGAAGAGCATTGAATATCGCTCTTAGTTCCAGAATATTTATTGGAAGAAGCGTCTCCTCCTGAGTCCACGATCCCTGAGCCTTCAGGGAGTTCCAGACTGCACCCCAACCTAGAAGGCTGGCGTCTGTTGTTACAATTGTCCAATCTGGCCTGCGAAAGGTCATACCTTTGGACAGATGGACCCGAGATAGCCACCAGAGAAGAGAATCCCTGGTCTCTTGATCCAGATTTAGTTGAGGGGACAAATCTGTGTAATCCCCGTTCCACTGACTGAGCATGCATAGTTGCAGCGGTCTGAGATGTAAGCGTGCAAACGGCACTATGTCCATTGCCGCTACCATTAAGCCGATTACTTCCATGCACTGAGCCACCGAAGGGAATGGAATGAAGAACACGGCAGGAATTTAGAAGCTTTAGATAACCTGGACTCCGTCAGGTAAATTTTCATTTCTATAGAATCTATCAGAGTCCCTAGGAAGGAAACTCTCGTGAGTGGGGATAGAGAACTCTTTTCCTCGTTCACTTTCCACCCATGCGACCTCAGAAATGCCAGTACTATGTCCGTATGAGACTTGGCAATTTGGAAGTTTGACGCCTGTATCAGGATGTCGTCTAAATAAGGGGCCACTGATATACCCCGCGGCCTTAGGACCGCCAGAAGCGACCCTAGAACCTTTGTGAAGATTCTTGGGGCTGTAGCTAATCCAAAAGGAAGAGCTACGAACTGGTAATGCCTGTCCAGAAAGGCAAAACTGAGAAACCGATGATGATCTTTGTGTATCGGAATGTGAAGATAAGCATCCTTTAGATCCACTGTAGTCATATATTGACCCTCCTGGATCATAGGTAGGATGGTACGAATAGTTTCCATTTTGAATGATGAAACTCTGAGGAATTTGTTTAAGATCTTTAGATCCAAAATTGGTCTGAAGGTTCCCTCTTTTTTGGGAACCACAAACAGATTTGAGTAAAAACCCTGTCCCTGTTCCTCCTTTGGAACTGGATGGATCACTCCCATAACTAGGAGGTCTTGTACACAGTGTAAGAATGCCTCTCTCTTTATCTGGTTTGCAGATAATTGTGAAAGGTGAAATCTCCCTTTTGGGGGGGAAGCCTTGAAGTCCAGAAGATATCCCTGGGATATAATTTCCAACGCCCAGGGATCCTGAACATCTCTTGCCACGCCTGAGAGAAGAGTGAGAGTCTGCCCCCTACTAGATCCGTTACCGGATAGGGGGCCATTCCTTCATGCAGTCTTAGAGGCAGCAGCAGGCTTTTTGGCCTGCTTACCTTTGTTCCAGGTCTGGTTTGGCCTCCAGACCGTCTTGGACTGAGCAAAAGTTCTCTCTTGTTTTGCATTAGAGGAAGTTGATGCCGTACTTGCCTTGAAGTTTCGAAAGGTACGAAAATTAGACTGTTTGGCCCTTGATTTGGACCTGTCCTGAGGAAGGGCATGACCTTTTCCTCCAGTGATATCAGCAATAATCTCCTTCAAACCAGGCCCAAATAGGGTCTGCCCCTTGAAGGGAATGTTAAGCAGCTTAGATTTTGAAGTCACGTCAGCTGACCATGATTTAAGCCACAGCGCCCTACATGCCTGTATAGCAAAACCAGAATTCTTAGCCGTTAGTTTAGTCAAATGAACAATGGCATCAGAAACAAAAGAATTGGCTAGCTTAAGTGCTCTAAGTTTGCCAAGTATGTCATCCAATGGAGTCGCTACCTGTAAAGCCTCTTCCAGAGACTCAAACCAGAACGCCACAGCAGCAGTGACAGGAGCAATGCATGCAAGGGGCTGTAGGATAAACCTTGTTGAATAAACATTTTCTTAAGGTAAACTTCTAATATTTTATCCATTGGATCTGAAAAAGCACAACTGTCCTCGACAGGGATAGTAGTACGCTTTGCAAGAGTAGAAACTGCTTTCTCCACCTTAGGGACTGTCTGCCATAAGTCCTGTGTGGTGGCGTCTATAGGAAACATTTTTCTAAAAATAGGAGGTGGAGAGAACGGCACACCTGGCCTATCCCATTCCTTAGTAATAATTTCTGTAAACCTTTTAGGTATTGGAAAAACATCAGTACACACTGGCACTGCAAAGTATTTATCCAGTCTACAAAATTTCTCTGGCACTGCAATTGTGTCACAGTCATTCAGAGCAGCTAAAACCTCCCTTAGCAATACGCGGAGGTGTTCAAGCTTAAATTTAAATGTAGAAATATCAGAATCAGGTATCTTTCCTGAGTCAGAAATATCGCCCACAGACTGAAGCTCTCCTTCCTCAGCTTCTGCATATTGTGAGGCAGTATCAGACATGGTTCTTAAAGCGTCAGTATGCTCTGTATTTCGTCTAACCCCAGAGCTATCTCGCTTGCCTCTAAATTCCGGTAGTCTAGCTAATACCGCTGACAGTGTATTATCCATGACTGCCGCCATGTCTTGTAAAGTAATCGCTATGGGCGCCCTAGATGTACTTGGCGCCATTTGAGCGTGAGTCCCTTGAGCGGGAGTCAAAGGATCTGACACGTGGGGAAAGTTAGTCGGCATAACTTCCCCCTCGTCAGAATCCTCTGGTGATAAATTTTTTAAAGACAGAATATGATCTTTATTGCCTAAAGTGAAATCAGTACATTTGGTATACATTCTAAGAGGGGGTTCCACCATGGCTTTTAAACATAATGAACAAGGAGTTTCCTCTATGTCAGACATGTTTGTACAGACTAGCAATGAGACTAGCAAGCTTGGAAAACACTTTAAATCAAGTTAACAAGCAAATATAAAAAACGGTACTGTGCCTTTAAGAGAAACTAATTTTGTCAGAATTTGAAAAACAGTGAAAAAAGGCAGTTACACAAACGAAATTTTTACAGTGTGTATAATAAGCTAACAGAGCATTGCACCCACTTGCAAATGGATGATTAAACCCTTAGTTCAAAAAACGGATAAAAAAACGACATAAACGTTTTTAAACAGTCACAATCAACTGCCACAGCTCTGCTGTGGCCATACCATCCCCAATAAACGACTTTAGGCCCTTTTGAGATGTCCTGCAGCATTCAGGGGACTTCTGAGGAAAACTGGATGTCTCAGTCTGTAATTTTAACTGCGCAAAAAAGTGCTAAAATAGGCCCCTCCCACTCATACTACAACAGTGGAAAGCCTCAGGAAACTAGGTAAAAATAAAGCCAGCCATGTGGAAAAAATTAGGCCCCAATAATTTTTATCACCAGACACATATAAAAACGATTAAACATGCCAGCAAACGTTTTATATTGTATTTATATAAGGGTAATACCCCTGAGAGTAAGCATGATACCAGTCGTTATTAAATCACTGTATTCAGGCTTAACTTACATTAATTTGGTATCAGCAGCATTTTCTAGCATTTCCAATCCTAGAAAAAATTATAACTGCACATACCTCATTAGCAGAATAAACTGCACGCCATTCTCCCGCTGAAGTTACCTCACTCCTCAGACATATGTGAGAACAGCAATGGATCTTAGTTACAACCTGCTAAGATCATAGAAAACTCAGACAGATTCTTCTTCTACTTCTGCCTGAGATAAAACAGTACAACTCCGGTACCATTTAAAATAACAAACTTTTGATTGAAGAAAATAAACTAACTATTTTTTACCACTCTCTCTTACTACCTCCATGCGTGTTTAGAGTTGCAAGAGAATGACTGGATATGGCACTTAGGGGAGGAGCTATATAACAGCTCTGCTGTGGGTGTCCTCTTGCAACTTCCTGTTGGGAATGAGAATATCCCACAAGTAATGGATGATCCGTGGACTGGATACACCTTACAAGAGAAAAATGGTTTGGAAATAGCAAAGTGCTACTTGTACTTATTGCCGTATAACTTGCAAAAAAAACAAGTTTGAACTTAGATTGAAACATTGAGAAACTATTTAGCATGGGTGTTTTTTGGTGGTTGTAGATTTGGAACAGATTTTGGGGGTCAAAGTTAGAAAAAATGTGTTTTTTTTCCATTTTTTGCTTATATTTTATAAAAAATGTTATAGTAAATTATAAGATATGATGAAAATAATAGTATCTTTGGAAAATCCATTTAATGGCGAGAAAAACGTTATATAATATGTGTGGGTACAGTAAATAAGTAAGAAGAAAATTACAGCTAATCACCGCAGAAATGTAAAAATCATGTGACATAGTTGTAAACTGTTACTCAATAAAATTCACATCTATTAAAAATGTGATATAATTCTACATTTGTCCAAACACTTGACCATATAAAGTTATTTTCATGTGCGATAATGACTTGTCTGCAGGATATTTATTATAACTTTTCTTACATGGGAGTCTGTTTATGTAAAAAACTGAACAGATTAATGTACATTTTACATTTTTGGGCTAGATTACAAGTGGAGCGCTAAATTATTGCGCTCACAAACTGACACATTGGCTGGTTATTGCTACCTCAAGCGCTTTAGCAGCATTTTTATTTTTTAATAAAATTACTGGACTAGGTAGTTTTTTGGGGGTAATGTTGGTGGGACTGCCTTTACACTGCAGTCAATGGGAACTGCGTGTGCCCAGTAAATATATATATGTATATGCTTTATATATACACATATTAACACATACATATATATGTATATTAACATATACATATATATATTTAGGATTTCTGTCATTGCTGCGCTTCTTACCCTCTTCGCAATGCTGAAGTTCTGATGCCGTTTCTGACGGCATCAGAACGAGGCTCCTATAGGAGCCTATAGAAGCGCGCTCTCGTGAGCGCTATGCTTCCTACCAATGCAAACGCAAGCTCGTATTCGCATTGCTGTTAACTTATTATACCAGTGCACATTAGTATGCGCTGGTATTGCACAGTGAGGCGCAAATATCGCTTTTGTGATCCACTTGTAATCTGGCCCTTTATTGGCTGTATATTGTTAAAATAAAGGATACAATTTACAATCCTTAACAAACTTTTGATTTGCATAAACAACCATTCCTCTACAATCCCTTGATGGTGCACACAAAATTAGTGTACTTATTGACTAATGCAATAGATGACAATGTATAGAAAATTTACTTAAAAGTTAAAGTAACACCTTAAAATTCTTATATATGTTATGCAACATAGTAGATGAGGTTGAAAAAAGACCGAAGTCCATCCAGTTCAACCTATACTAATCTAATATACTTACAAAAAAGCTCCAGTTGAGCTTAAATTAATCCCACTAAAAGGTGACCCATTTAATACAAGCAATCATATCCATGAATTTTGTTTCTAGCCAGAAACTTATCCAAACAATTTTTAAATGTATGTATGTAGGGTATTGGCATTCACTACCTCCTTTGGTAATGAGTTCCACAATTTTACTGCTCTCACAGTGTAAAAACGCTTCTGTTGCAGGAGATTAAATCTCCTTTCCTCCAACCTTAAATTGTGATCTCATCACAAACCATTTTTTTAAAATAAACAGAGCTTCTGCCATCTCTGTATATGGGCCTTAAATATATTTATATAAAGTAATCATGTTACCTCTCAAGCACCTTTTTCTAGAGAAAACAGACCCAGTTTGGTTAACCTCTCTTCCATAGCTTAAATTCTCCATTATTAGTTTTGTGGCCCTTCTCTGAACTTTTTATAGTTCTGCAATATCTTTTTTTGCGATTGGTCCCCAGAACTGCACTCTATACTCAAGGTGAGGTCTTACCAGGGCTTTATATAGTGACAGAATTATGCTTTCCTCCCTTGAGTCAATGCCTCTTTTAATACATGCTAGTATCTTATTAGCCTTTGTAGCCGTTTTCCATATTAAATCTCATTTTCCATTTACTTGCCCATACTTTTAATTTTTGCAGATCCCTTTGTAACGAAAGTTCATCCTGCTCTGACCTAATTACCTTACTTAACTTAGTATCATCCGCAAAAATAGAGATTTCGCTATTTAAAGGGACACTGAACCCAATTTTTTTCTTTTGTGATTGAGATAATGGGGCCCATTTATCAAGCTCCGAACGGAGCTTGTGGGCCTGTGTTTCTGGCGAGTCTTCAGACTAGCCAGAAACAGCAGTTATGAAGCAGACCGCTGCTCCATAACCCTGTCCGCCTGCTCTGAGCAGGCGGACAGGAATTGCCGAAATTCAACCCGATCGAGTACGATCGGGTTGATTGACACCTCCCTGCTGGCGGCCCATTGGCCGCGAGTCTGTAGGGGGTGGCGTTGCACCAGCAGCTCACAAGAACTGCTGGTGCAATGCTGAATACTGAGATCAGGTCCGCAAGACCTTTGATAAATAGGCCCCAGAGCATGCAATTTTAAGCAACTTTCTAATTTACTCCTATTATCAAATTTTCTTCTTTCTCTTGCTATCTTTATTTGAAAAAGAAGGCATCTAAGCTTTTTTTAGGTTCAGACCTCTGGACAGCACTTTTTTATTGGTGGGTGAATTTATCCACCAATCAGCAAGGACAACCTAGGTTGTTCACCAAAAATGGGCCGGCATCTAAACTTACATTCTTGCTTTTCAAATAAAGATACAAAGAGAATGAATAAAATTTGATAATAGGAGTAAATTAGAAAGTTGCCTAAAATTTTATGCTCTATCTGAATCACAAAATAAAATTTTTTGGTTGTGTCCCTTTTATCCTTGCTCCAAATCATTAATATAAATATTAAAAAGAACAGGTCCAAGTACTGATCCCTGGGGGACTCCATATCTAATGAAACATCTTTACAGTGTATTTTCATCATTTATTTTACCCCTTTTCATGTTATTTATCTATGAAAATTTGTTTTAAAAATGTTTAGACTTTGCTGATATGTCATGTTATAGCAACACAACAGAAATGTCTGCGTAATTGCAGAGAGTGCATTTTGCAGTGCTTGCGCCTACATTAAGTTCATTTTCACAAAGGCGCAATCCTGTTTAGGAGGTTAATAATGTGGGCTCAAGCACAGAGGCCCCCAATATTCAAAGCCTCAACACACTGACAAGAATCTGCCTTCCTGGCCTCATTGGCCTTGCAGCACATTGTCCAGTCGATATATTGTGCATATTCTTCTTTATAGTAGTGTCTATTACATGCAGTTATATGAAAATTTGTGTATACGGTCTCTTTAATGTGAGGTCATAGCTGACCTGGAAAAATTGTTTCATAATTATCTCTCATCTATCTTTCTCCACTGCATCCTCTCTTCAACCTCTCTTTTCTCTCAGGCCATATCTTCTTCTTTAGACTCTCTCTCTCCTCTCTCATACTCTTCACTCTCTTTTTTTTCTTCACTCTTTCTTAACGCTATATTTTTCTCCACTTTCACGTTTCCTCTCTTTTTCTCTCTCTGTCCCCGTTTTCCCTCTCAGAAGTAACAGTCTAAGCACGAATGGAGCCCCTAGAGGAATATCATATCCTTGCCCTTTCATGGATATATAATATACCTTTAGATAATATTTGTAGCAGGTAGCCAAACATTCACTAACTTTCACTCGCCACTGTTAAATTTCCACTCGCCAATGGCTAGTGGAAATTTTAAACACCCTGCATTAGAATATTATATTATGTAGTATTTGTGTGGTAAAAACCCCACAAAATAAAACTATTTGCAAGAGAAAAACAAACTGAATCATTTTAGTTCTTCTGGTCTATCAACAAAGCTGACTCTAGAATAAAGGAACGTAAAACACTTTAAGATTGTAATATAAATATATACATTAATGGACAGCCGAAAAATAATATGAATAAAAATAAGTACACCTACATATACATAAGGGGTATACACCGGACAGTTACAATAGATTACAATAAGAGAAACCATACAATGTACCGATCGAGGAATATGAATATAAATCACATTACTTCAGAACTAATGATAGAGAGAAATTAAGTTTAGGTAATAGAATGGAAAACAAACAAAATTTCCGACATGTAGAAAAAGATAGATCAGATAATGCTACCTCCTCTGTGTCTTTTTTAGAACGAGTGAACAAACCAACCACCCCTAGACAAATCTTGGAGAAATACCCCCCCCAATTACACATTATCTCACCAGAACACCGCAATTAAAAATACCCATAGAGTCCGAAGAGGACACAGAGGAGGAAGATCTGTATGAAATAAAAAGGGAAAGGTAGAGAGAAGTAAGGAATTTACAAAGATTTTCAATTTTCTAAGTCCGGCAGAATACAGTCTATTAGCACGAGGGTTAAATTTTGCCCCCACTAGTCACCCGAATGATTTTGAATTATTCATTGATCTGAATAGATTCATTAGAAAATTGACTTTGAGCAGGCATTTTGAAAAGAATAATTGTAAAAAGAACCACAACAATCTTAATGAAAATGACTTTGAAAGTTTAGCAAACCTTATTTCCTTAGAATCTGACAGCTCAGGCATAGAAAAATTAACTAGTGGTCTGGATAAATAGACTCTAGACCTTTTGTTAGAACTAGAAGAAACCAATGACATGTACAAAAAGGAAATTTATGCTTACCTGATAAATTTATTTCTTTTACGATATGATGAGTCCACGGATTTCATCCTTACTTGTGGGATTACGCCTCCTGGTCAGCAGGAGGAGGCAAAGAGCTCCACAGCAGAGCTGTATATATAGCTCCTCCCTTCCCTCCCACTCCAGTCATTCAACCGAAGTTAGGAAGAGAAAGGAAAAGCCAAGGAGCAGAGGTGACTAAAGTTTAACAAAAAATAAAGACCTGTCTTAGAAAATGACAGGGCGGGCCGTGGACTTGTCATATCGTAAAAGAAATACATTTATCAGGTAAGCATAAATTTAATTTTCTTTTACAAGATATGACGAGTCCACGGATTTCATCCTTACTTGTGGGATACAATACCAAAGCTATAGGACACGGATGAAAGGGAGGGACAAGACAGGAACCTAAACGGAAGGCACCACTGCTTGAAGAACTTTTCTCCCAAAAACAGCCTCAGATGAAGCAAAAGTATAAAATTTGGAAAATTTGGAAAAAGTGTGAAGAGACGACCAAGTTGCAGCCTTGCAAATCTGTTCAACAGAAGCATCATTTTAAAATGCCCATGAGAAAGCCACAGCCCTAGTAGAATGAGCCGTAATTCTTTCAGGAGGCTGCTGTCCAGCAGTCTCATATGCCAAATGAATGATACTCTTCAGCCAAAGAGAAAGAGAGGTAGCCGTAGCTTTCTGGCCCCTACGTCTTCGAGAAAAACAAAATTTATGCTTACCGGATAAATTTCTCTCTCTTGTGGTGTATCCAGTCCACGGGTTCATCCATTACTTGTGGGATATTCTCCTTCCCAACAGGAAGTTGCAAGAGGACACCCACAGCAGAGCTGTCTATATAGCTCCTCCCCTAACCCCCACCTCCAGTCATTCGACCGTAGACAAGTAAGAAAAAGGAGAAACTATAGGGTGCAGTGGTGACTGTAGTTTAAAAAATAAAAACACCTGCCTTAAAGTGACAGGGCTGGCCGTGGACTGGATACACTACAAGAGAAAGAAATTTATCAGGTAAGCATAAATTTTGTTTTCTCTCGTAAGTTGTATCCAGTCCACGGGTTACCAATACCAATACCAAAGCTTTAGGACACTGATGAAGGGAGGGACAAGGCAGGTACTTAAACAGAAGGCACCACTGCCTGTAAGACCTTTCTCCCAAAAACAGCCTCCGAGGAAGCAAAAGTATCAAATTTGTAGAATTTAGAAAAAGTATGAAGCGAAGACCAAGTCGCCGCTTTACAAATCTGTTCAACAGAGGCCTCATGTTTAAAAGCCCATGTGGAAGCTACCGCTCTAGTAGAATGAGCTGTAATTCTTTCAGGAGGCTGCTGGCCAGCAGTCTCATAAGCTAAACGAATTATGCTTCTCAGCCAAAAAGGAAGAGAAGTTGCCGAAGCCTTTTGGCCTCTCCTCTTTCCAGAGTAGACAACAAACAATGCAGATGTTTGACGAAAATCCTTAGTAGCTTGCAAATAAAACTTTAAAGCACGAACCACGTCAAGATTGTGTAACAGACGTTCCTTCTTTGAAGAAGGATTAGGACACAGTGAAGGAACAACAATTTCCTGATTGATATTCCTATTAGATACTAACTTAGGAAGAAACCCAGGTTTGGTACGCAAAACTACCTTATCTGCATGGAAGATCAGATAAGGGGAATCACACTGCAAGGCAGATAACGCTGAAACTCTTCGAGCCGAAGAGATAGCTACTAAAAACAGAACTTTCCAAGATAAAAGCTTGATATCTATGGAATGCAAGGGTTCAAACGGAACCCCTTGAAGAACCTTAAGAACTAAATTTAAACTCCATGGCGGAGCAACAGGTATAAACACAGGCCTGAACATCAGCCAGGCGCTTGTGCAAAAGAATAGACAGAGCAGAAATCTGTCCCTTTAAGGAACTAGCTGATAATCCCTTTTCCAATCCTTCTTGGAGAAAAGATAGTATCCCTTGGATTCACACCAATGAAGATATTTACACCATATCTTATGATAGATTTTCTTGGTGACAGGCTTTCGAGCCTGAATCAAGGTATCAATGACCGACTCGGAGAAACCACGTTTTGATAAAATTAAGCGTTCAATCTCCAAGCAGTCAGACGCAGAGAAACTAGATTTGGATGTTTGAATGGACCTTGGAGTAGAAGGTCCTGCCTCAGCGGCAGAGTCCATGGTGGAAAGGATGACATGTCCACCAGATCTGCATACCAAGTCCTGCGTGGCCACGCAGGTGCTATCAAAATCACTGAAGCCCTCTCCTGCTTGATCTTGGCAATCAGACGAGGGAGGAGAGGAAACGGTGGAAACACATAAGCCAGGCTGAAGGACCAGGGCACTACTAGAGCATCTATCAGCGTTGCCTGGGGATCCCTTGACCTGGACCCGTAAAGAGGAAGCTTGGCGTTCTGACGAGACGCCATCAGATCCAGTTCTGGTTTGCCCCATAATTGAATCAGCTGGGCAAAAACCTCCGGATGGAGCTCCCACTCCCCCGGATGAAAAGTCTGCCGACTTAGAAAGTCTGCCTCCCAGTTCTCTACTCCTGGGATATGGATAGCAGATAGATGGCAAAAGTGAACCTTGGCCCATAGAATTATCTTGGAAAATTCCATCATTGCCAGGGGACTCCTTGTTCCCCCCTGATGGTTGGTATAGGCTACAGTCGTGATATTGTCCGACTGAAATCTGATGAACTTGACAGCAGCTAGCTGAGGCCAAGCCTGAAGAGCATTGAATATCGCTCTGAGTTCCAGATCTGTATAGTCCCCATTCCACTGATTGAGCATGCAAAGTTGCAGTGGTCTGAGATGTAGGCGGGCAAACTGAACTATGTCCATTGCCGCTACCATTAGGCTGATCATTTCCATACACTGAGCCACTGACGGCCGAGAAGTGGAATGAAGAACACGGCAGGAAGTTAGAAGCTTTGATATCCTGACATCCGTCAGAAAAATCTTCATTTCTACTGAATCTATCAGAGTTCCTAGGAAGGAAACGCTTGTGGAGGGAGAAAGAGAACTCTTTTCTCTGTTCACTTTCCACCCGTGAGACCTCAGAAAGGCCAGAACAATGTCCGTATGGGACTTGGCGATTTGAAAAGTTGACGCCTGAATCAGAATGTCATCTAGGTAAGGAGCCACCGCTATGCCCCGCAGCCTTAGGACCGCCAGAAGGGACCCTAGAACCTTCGTAAAGACTCTTGGCGCCGTGGCTAACCCGAAGGGAAGAGCCACAAACTGGTAATGCCTGTCTAGGAAGGCGAACCTTAGGAACTGATGATGCTCTCTGTGAATCGGAATGTGTAGATAAGCATCCTTTAAGTCCACTGTAGTCATATATTGACCCTCCTGGATCATAGGGAGGATGGTTCGGATTGTCTCCATTTTGAAGGATGGGACCCTGAGAAATTTGTTTAGGATTTTGAGATCCAAGATTGGTTTGAAAGTTCCCTCTTTTTTGGGAACTATAAGCAGGTTTGAATAAAAACCCTGTCCCTGTTCCTCTCTTGGAACTGGGTGGATCACTCCCATAACCAGTTGGTCTTGAACGCAACGTAAGAATGCCTCTCTCTTTATCTGGTTTGCAGATAATTGTGAGAGATGAAATCTCCCCTTTGGAGATGAACCTTTGAATTCCAGAAGATAACCCTGGGAAACAATCTCTAGTGCCCAGGGATCCTGGACGTCTCTTGCCCAAGCCTGGGCTAAGAGAGAAAGTCTGCTCCTACTAGATCCGGTCCCAGATCGGGGGCTACCCCTTCATGCTGTCTTAGAGGCAGCAGCAGGCTTCTTGGCCTGCTTCCCTTTGTTCCAAGTCTGGTTAGGTCTCCAGACTGGTTTGGACTGGGTGAAATTTCCCTCTTGTTTTGTATTAGAGGAAACCGAAGCTGCGCCACCCTTGAAGTTTCGAAAGGAACGAAAATTATTCTGCTTGGTCCTTAATTTGCTGGACCTATCCTGAGGAAGGGCATGACCCTTTCCTCCAGTAATGTCAGAGATGATCTCCTTCAGACCAGGCCCGAATAGGGTCTGTCCCTTGAAGGGGATGTTAAGAAGCTTAGACTTTGAAGTAACGTCTGCTGACCAGGACTTAAGCCATAGCGTCCTGCGCGCCAGAATGGCAAAATCTGAATTCTTAGCCGTTAGCTTGGTTAAATGAAAAACGGCGTCAGAAATAAAGGAATTAGCTAATTTAAGAGCTTTAATCCTGTCTAAAATATCATCTAACGGGGTCTCCACCTGTAGAGCCTCCTCAAGAGACTCGAACCAGAAAGCCGCTGCAGCAGTAACTGGGGCAATGCATGCAAGAGGCTGGAGAATAAAACCTTGATGTATAAAAATGTTCTTAAGGAGACCCTCCAATGTTTTATCCATAGGATCTAGGAAAGCACAACTGTCCTCGACAGGGATAGTTGTACGCTTCGCTAGGGTAGAGACTGCTCCCTCCACCTTAGGGACCGTCTGCCACGAGTCCCGTATGGCGGCATCTATGGGAAACATCTTTTTAAAAGCAGGAGGGGGAGAGAACGGCACACCTGGTCTATCCCATTCCTTAGTAATAATTTCCGAAAACCTCTTATGGACTGGAAAAACATCAGTGTAAACCAGTGTTAATTTTGACGGCAAATTTCAATTTAGTCTTAGTTTTAGTCTTTTGACTAAAATGCCATTTTTTTTTAGTCGTATTTTAGTCATCTGAATTGTTTTAGTTTTAGTCTAGTTTTAGTCGACTGAATTTTCAGTAGATTTTAGTCGACTAAATCCCAGTAGATTTTAGTCAACTAAAATCTAAGGGGTTTAGTTCAAGTGTAATGCGTTATTTTAGCATTTATCTATCATTTGCAAACTGATTACATACTCCAGGAGTAAACATAATACCTGTTAATTTTTATGGTATTAAGGTTTAAACATGCAATATAGACACAGATTTAGTCGTTGTGATATGTAACATGTTTATTAAACTTACAATTAAATAAAACCAATTTTCATAAAAAAACAGAAGTGCAACTTTAAAATATATAAAAAAAAATTGTAAACTGTATTGGCTAAATTGAACATATTACCCAATATAAAACCTTTAACAGTTCTCTGTTAATAATTAAAACAAGTATCAAGTAACTCAACACAACAAAAAGTTTCTGCAGATAGCACCTGCACAGCATAACTTAAACCCATACTTGTGGGTTATGCTTATTTCTATAGGAAGAATCAATTGATTGTTCACAGATTCGAAAAAGTTTCGGCAACGATATTAGCACTGCTCTAGAACTTCCAAACTCATTATATACTCCTGGAGTAAAGGTTTATTAACCTGTTTTTATTTATGGTATTAAGGTTTGAACATGCAATACATATTTAACTGTTGTGGTATATAACATGTCTTTATCTTAAAATTTAATAAAATTAAGTTTCGTAAATTTTACAAAAGAGCAGTAATTAGATATGGATTAATTATAACAACTTACATAAAATGTTTTTGTCAGCAAATTTTGATTTAGTTTTAGTCATAGTCTTTTGACTAAAATGTCATTTTGATTTAGTTTTAGTCATAGTCTTTTGACTAAAATGTCATTTTAGTTTTAGTCGTATTTTAGTCATCAGAATTTCTTTAGTTTTATAGTCATTTTAGTCTAGTTTTAGTCGACAAAATTAACACTGGTGTAAACAGGCACTGTAAAGTACTTGTCCATCTTACACAATTTCTCTGGAACTACAATGGGTTCACAGTCATCCAGAGTCGCTAAAACCTCCCTAAGCAATAAGTGGAGGTGTTCAAGCTTAACTTTAAATGCTGTCATTTCAGAATCAGACTGAAGCAACGCCTTCCCTGAATCTGAAATGTCACCCACAGATAGAAGCTCTCCTGCCTCAGCTTCTGAGTATTGTGAGGGTATATCGGACACAGGTATTAAAGCGTCAGAAAGCTCTGTATTAGTTCTGGCCCCAGAGCTGTCTAGCTTTCCTTGTAACCTTGGCAGTTTGGACAATACCTCTGTAAGGGTATTAGTCATAACTGCCGCCATGTCCTGTAAGGTAAAAGAATTAGACGCGCTAGATGTACTTGGCGTCACTTGAGCGGGAGTTATAGGTTCTGACACATGGGGAGAGCTAGATGGCATAATCTCCCTTTTTTCAGTCAGAGAATCCTCTGGAGATAAATCTTTAAGTGCCATAATATGGTCTTTACAGTTTATAGAAATTTCAGTACATTTGGTACACATTCTAAGAGGGGGTTCCACCATGGCTTCCAAACATATTGAACAAGGAGTTTCCTCTATGTCAGACATGTTTAACAGACTAGTAATGAGACAAGCAAGCTTGGAAAACACTTTAATAAAGGTGAAACAGCAATTAAACAAAAACGTTACTGTGCCTTTAAGAGAAAAAAAATAGCACTTAAACTGCAAAACAGTGTAAAAATATAGTAAAGTCTTCTAAATTTTTACAGTGTGTGTAAGGGACTAAAGCAACATTGCACCCACTTGCAAATGGATGATTAACCCCTTAGCCCCCAAACCGGATTGAAAAACGTCAACCACCGGTAAAAAACAGTTGAGCACCTGCCACAGCTCTGCTGAGGCTCCTACCTGCCCTCAAATACAATTTGGTGAAGGAATAAACCCCTTATAATGGTCCTCAGATGCCAAAGGACTCCTCTAGGGAAGCTGGATGTCTCAGTCTGAATTAAAACTGCGCAGCAATAGCGCTAAAATAGGCCCCTCCCACCATGTACTGGATGTCAGAGGGGCCTTAAGAAAATACTCCTAGGAGTATCGGACTAGCCATGTGGAAAACTAGGCCCCAAATAAAGATTTATCTCCCTCAGAGAAAAAACTTTCTATTTATGAAAACATGTAAACGTTTTGACACTAAATAATATTAACATGAGTATTACCCTGTTTTGTAAGCATGATCCCAGTCGTTGTTAAATCACTGCATCAGGCTTACCTCAAATACATAAGGCTCTGTCAGCATTTTCTAGAACTTATTCATCTCTCTAGAAATAAAAATACTGAACATACCTCAAAGCAGGTAATCTGCAGACCGTTCCCCCCAACTGAAGCTTTCTTCCATACTCTTCAGTTATGTGTGAGAACAGCAATGGACCTTAGTTACAAACCGCTAAGATCATCAACCTCCAGGCAGAATTCTTCATCTAATTTCTGCCTGAGAGTAAAACAGTACAACGCCGGTACCGTTTAAAAATAACAAACTCTTGATTGAAGGTAAAACTACACTGTCACCACTTATCTCTTGATACTTCCCTTGTCGAGAGTTGCAAGAGAATGACTGGAGGTGGGGGTTAGGGGAGGAGCTATATAGACAGCTCTG
Organism: Bombina bombina; assembly: GCF_027579735.1. Lineage (NCBI taxonomy): Eukaryota > Metazoa > Chordata > Amphibia > Anura > Bombinatoridae > Bombina > Bombina bombina. The sequence continues at coordinate 85,521,928 of NC_069510.1, read as the reverse complement.
CTGTGGGTGTCCTCTTGCAACTTCCTGTTGGGAAGGAGAATATCCCACAAGTAATGGATGAACCCGTGGACTGGATACACCTTACAAGAGAAAAAGAACAAACAATGAAGATGATTGACAAAACTCTTTAGTCGCCTGTAAGTAAAACTTCAGGGCACGGACCACGTCCAAGTTATGTAACAGACGCTCCTTCTTAGAAGAAGGATTAGGACATAATGAAGGAACCACAATTTCCTGATTAATATTCTTATTAGAAACAACTTTAGGAAGGAAACCAGGTTTGATACGTAACACCACCTTATCAGAATGGAAAATAAGATAAGGAGAATCACATTGTAAAGCTGAAAGCTCAGAAACTCTGCGAGCAGAAGAAATTGCAACCAAAAATAAAACTTTCCAAGATAACAACATAATATCTATGGAATGCATAAATTCAAACGGAACCCCTTGAAGAACTTTAAGAACTAAATTCAAACTCTAAGGAGGAGCAATTGGTCGAAACACAGGCCTGATTCTAGTCAGAGCCTGACAAAAAGATTGAACATCTGGAACATCCGACAGACGTTTATGTAACAAAATAGACAAAGCAGAAATCTATCCCTTTAAGGAACTTGCTGACAACCCTTTCTCCAATCCATCTTGGAGAAAAGACAAAATCCTGGGAATCCTAACCCTACTCCATGAGTAACCCTTGGATTTGCACCAATAAAGATATTTACGCCATATCTTATGGTAAATTCTTCTAGTAACAGGCTTTCGTGCCTGAATCAAGGTATCAATGACCGAATCACAGAAGCCTTGCTTAGATAAAATCAAGCGTTCAATCTTCAAGCAGTCAGCTGCAGAGAAACTAGATTCGGATGATGGAAGGGTCCCTGAATTAGAAGGTCCTGCCTCAATGGAAGCTTCCACGGTGGCAGAGAGGACATGTCCACCAGATCGGCATACCAAGTCCTGCGAGGCCACGCAGGAGCGATTAGAATCACCAAAGCCCTCTCCTGTTTGATCCGTGCAATTACCCGGGGTAGGAGAGCAAACGGTGGAAACACATAAGCTAGGTTGAACGACCAAGGCACTGCCAAGGCATCTATCAGTTCAGCCTGGGGATCCCTGGACCTGGATCCGTATCTCGGGAGCTTGGCATTCTGACGAGATGCCATCAGATCCAATTTCAGGTCTGCCCCACCTGAGAATAAGGGAGGCAAAGACCTCCGGATGGAGTAATCTTTAACTTTCTGACTTCTATCAAGAAGATTTTCATGGATATGGAATCTATTAGAGTTCCCAGAAAAGGAACCCTTGTCTGTGGAATTAGTGAACTGTTTTCTAGATTCACCTTCCACCCATGAGAAAAGACAGAACCATGTTGGTATGAGACTTTGTCAGTTGGTAAGACAACGCCTGGATTAGAATATCGTCCAGATAAGGCGCCACTACAATGCCCCGCAGTCTGAGAACCGCTAGCAAGGACCCTAGAACCTTTGTGAAGATCCTGGGTGCCGTGGCCAACCAGAAGGGAAAAGCCATGAACTGAAAATGTTTGTCCAGGAAAGCAAACCTTAGAAACTGGTGATGATCTCTGTGGATAGGAATGTGAAGGTATGCATCCTTTAAGTCCACGGTAGTCATATATTGACCCTCCTGGATCAATGGAAGAATTGTCCGAATTGTCTCCATCTTGAAGGATGGGACTCTGAGAAACTTGTTTAGACTCTTGAGATCTAAAATGGGTCTGAACGTTCCCTCTTTTTTGGGAACCCCGAAAAGATTTGAGTAAAATCCCTACCCTTGTTCTTGTATTGGGACGGGACGAATTACTCCCATAGTGGAGAGGTCTTCATGAAAGAAGAAACCTTCCCCTTGGAAGGGAATTTTTGAACTCTAGTTGATACCTTTGAGACATGATTTCTAGTGTCCAAGGATCCTGAACATCTCTTATCCAAGCCTGGACAAAGAGAGAAAGTCTGCCCCCTACTAGATCTGGTCCCGGATCGGGGGCCACCCCTTCATGCTGTCTTGGGAGCAGCAGCAGGCTTCTTGGGTTGTTTACCCTTGTTCCAAGCCTGGTTGGGTCTCCAGGTGGACTTGGCTTGTGCAAAGTTCCCTTCCTGCTTCTTTATTTCTTTTTTTTTTGTACTGTATCTTTAAGAAAACCACTTCTATAGATTTATATAGTTATAACCTTATGTGCATCTGAAATAAGCGCTAAGGCAGATGGTTAATTGCCCATGTGTACACAATTAGAAAAATATAGTTTGGCTTTACTTTTGAACGGTCTTTTCTATTTTTGTAAGACCCAGTCACCCTGCCGCAGCTCTGCTGCGGCTCCTACCTTCCTCCTGAGCCACTCAAAACACCGCCAGTACTGAACACCTTAGTCACTTGAAAATCACACAAGTGCACTAGGAAGCGATGCAGCCAACAGAGAAGGGATAGATGCGCTGACAGAGCGCACAAAAATAAGCCCCACCCTTCATGGGCGTAATCGAAAGTAAAAAGTCACAGCAAAATGCCAACAAATATAATTGTATATCAACGCCTTAGGCTACTGAATTAACACAGTGACACATCAGAACAGCCATTCCCCAAAAACAGAGCCTTGAACACAAACAACCCCAGCGTCAGCCGGCCTGTTGTACAGTGATTCCCTGCACACAAACATCACCCAGTGCATCTAGATCACCAAACCATTCTAGAATGTCTGGTGCATACTCTAAGTAAGATCCGGTCTGTCTCTCTCCTACCCTTGGTATTAACTAAGACCGGTAACATACACATACCCCAGTGCTCATAGGAAATGCAAGACTACCCTACTATCTGGGGGAAAATATAAAGGGCAAAAACTCCCAATATAAATGTCTGATCAGTACAGTTAGTCTGAGATACACAGAATAAAACTGCACTTACCTCTATGCTGAGGGTACAGCATGATTACTTCACAGTATCAAGAGGTCCCATCTTCCTCCTGAGGACCTGTGAAAAGCAGGGTCTTGGTTACACCCTCACAAGACCATATACAGATAATGCAGCACAAATATGGGAGGCGCAGTGGATACAAAAATCCCCTAGTTCCCATAGTCTGGAAGACTATTCACAAGCTGCTCTGTAATAAAAACAGCACACATCGGTACCGTTTGAAAATAAAAAACTCTTGATTGAAGAATCTAAACTAACACCTCACTTTACCTCTTCCTATCACTAACACAGGCAAAGAGAATGACTGGAGTGGGAGGGAAGGGAGGAGCTATATATACAGCTCTGCTGTGGAGCTCTTTGCCTCCTCCTGCTGACCAGGAGGTGTAATTCCACAAGTAAGGATGAAATCCGTGGACCTGTCATATCTTGTAAAAGAAAAGGGACATGTCTTCAAACCCAAATCCATTTTTTATCCTTTGTACTCCCAGGGAAATTATATACCAGGTTTTTTTTACAAACTGGTGGAGAAGGAACTAATGTATTTGTGTAAGAAGGAAAATGAAAAAATAAGAAACAATACAAAAAACAAGACCAACTTAAATGACTTTGAGAACAAAACATTAAACAAACTAAAACAGGATACTACAATCGTAATTAGAGAAGCGTATAAGGGGTACAGTATAGTCATTCAAGACAGGGAGGATTATACAACAGAAGCATATAGGATCCTGAATGACATTACAACTTATACTAAACTGAGGAAAGACCCAACCAATCAATTTATAAAAGACTTAAAAAACCTTTTGGAAAATAATATGGAAGCAGGGACAATTACCAAAAATGTATATGAATTTTTATTAATGGACAAATGCAGGGTGGCAATTTTTTACCACCTACCTAAAGTCCACAAAAATAAACAAGAGCCCCCTGGACGGCCTACTATTTCAGGCATCAATTCATTAACATGCAATCTTTCCCAATTTGTTGATTATTATTTAAAACCAATGGTCATTACCCTAAAATCATGTCAGGGATACTCCCCATATAATATCAATAATGGGATCCATAAAGTGGCAATCAGATTACAGTTGGTTGACCTTGGATGTCACCTCACTTTATACCTGTATCCCTCATGATACAGGAATAAAGAGTATAAAATATAGTCTGGATAAATATGATCATCTATCCCCTCAACAAAGAAACTTTCTTTTACAATCAATAGGTTTCATCTAACGGAAAAATTATTTTCTATTTGAGAAAGATTACTATTTGCAGGTTGGGGGCATGGCGATGGGTACTCGCTTTGCCCCCAACTATGCAAACTTATACATGGGAACATGGGAGGACCAGTATATCTGGCAAAAGAACCCCTTCAAAGAGAATATTATAATTTGGAAACATTTCATTGATGGCGTGGTAGTCATCTGGAAAGGGGACGAGAATAGTATTCTAGAATTTTTTAAGTATGTGAACGAAAATGAATTTAATCTGAGGTTCACCAAGAACTCAAATAAAGAGAAAATTGAATTTCTCTATATAAATTTATCAAATGAATGGGACAAAGTAGTTACTTATTTATACAGGAAGGAAACTGACTCGAACAGTTACCTCCATGCCAGAAGTAGCCATCACAGAAACTGAATCCGAAATATACCATATGGCCATTTCCAGAGAGTGAGGAGGAACTGTTCGAGTCTGGTTTCCTTCTATAAAGAATATGAACATTTAAAAACCAAGTTCAGAAAAACCAAGTTCATGTCCTGCTAGAGGATCCAATATTAGGCAAAACTTTAGATAAAATACCTTCAGGGGTCTTTAGGAAAAATAAGAATCTCAAGGATATCTTGGCACCAAGTTGTCTAAAACAAAATAGCAAAAAAACAAAATTGGCTAAATAAGACCAATTTTGGCTTTTTCAGATGCAATCGAAAAAAATGTAATACATGTCCCATCATTGATAAGGACAATAAACAAATAGTTTCCACATCCAATGGATATAGAAAACCCACTAAAACATCTATGAATTGCCACTCTAAATATATGGTATATATTTTAGAATGTTCTTGCCACCGTCAGTATGTTGGTAGAATGAAGAGAACTATCAAAAGAAGGGTAATGGAACATATAACCAATATTGAAAAAGGAAAGGTGTCTCATGGGGTAACAGATCATTATAAGGAATTTCATCATAATGATCCCTCTTGTTTGCGTTTCAAAGCAATTGATCAAGTAACGCTAGATGAGAGAAGGGGGGGACAGAGAGAAACGTTCTAGATATACTCCCTCCAAACTCTAGAACCCTTAGGAATGAATAGGGAGGTTGATATCCAAGTATTTTTAATTTGATTAATAACATGTACCACTCAATAGTTGTTCCAGTTTTACAATCAGTTTATATTACCAATAGAGTTCCTTTCCTATAGCATTTGACCTTTTTGGAATTCATTAAAAATTGAATTGAAATGTTTGGAGGAGCAAAGAGTCTTCATAAATCGTAAAAATAAAAAAACAAAAAATAGTATTCTATTTCTAGTAATAAGTATATTGGCGTTCTTGTTCTTTGTATCCCTTTAGGAACATCAGTATTCCAAACAGGTCCTGGTTAAGTTAAAAGAGTTTGACAATTTTAAATACCAGTGGAATAATAGTGCAATAATTAAATCTTGGAAAATTTAAAATGACAGGAACAATTTTTAAAAAGAATCCACTTGTAATTTTGTAATTTAGAACTATGGGGAATGAAAGTACTTAAAATATAAAATAATAAAAAATACATATACAAATAAATTAAATGCATATACATTTTTAAAAAATAATTAATTGAGAATAGAGTAGGAGAGTAATGTAAATATAGGATTCATTATACAAGTATGCATAGTAACCCTTTTTAAGTCCATTAGGCTTTAAGCATAAACAGTGTAAGCGAGTATTCTTGTTAGGATTTAAAAACGTATAGCAATGAAAATAAGCCAGGGATATTAGGAATCATACACATACACAGGTAGGACCAGCATTTTTTGCATTCAAAAATATCAATCATCAGTTCTTTTAAGTACATACATGGGCTGTTTAAAATCGGTTGATTTTAACAAATGTTTTTAAGAAGCAGTGACATAAGAGGGGCGTGCCCGATAGCGCTGTCTTTAAATATACAGCTTGTGAGGTCGGCGTTCATCAAGCCTCTGATGAAGCAGATGAGTTCCGTGAAACGTGTAAGGCAAGCCAACCTTACGTCACTCAGTATACACACGCTGTTCAGTACTCCACGCTGGTCATGTTTGTTTCCAGCGTTCATTTGGACACTTTGTTGCTGTGAATTTAGCAACTCGTTACAGTATATTTGGCTATAATTGGCCATATATGGTGCCCCTGATTCATACCACGGACATTTTAATATCTGGATACCTGGACATCTGGCTACTTGAGACTCTCAAGAAATAACTTAGCACACCAGGACGTATCATGTGTGGACACAGTGGGGACACTTGTTTATCTACCTGCCCCTCCTTACCTCATATGATTGAGGGCTCATACTGTGAGTAGGGATTACCCTAGAGGAGATGTTTTTATATGTTCAATATATATTTTATTAAAATTGATCTGCACTATGAGAAGTGGTTTTGTGCCTTGTTTTTTTTAGATCTATACAGCTGTACCTCTGCACTCAACTTGAACCTTGAGAACTTTTCAGACGAGACGCACTTAACACTCCAAACAAGCAAAATATCTGGAGAACTCTCTCACACTGCAAAAGGATAAGACTCTTTTTCATTATTATTTATTTTATCCAACTGCAGTTTAAGTATTTTATTTGGTGAAAAAATCTTATTGTATGTGACTGCATTTCTATTGCACTTAGAGTATTGAATCGTTATTTTTGTTGCATTGATATTGCAAAATTGCAATACATATCATACACCACATTGCTTAAAGTGAAGGTAAAGTTTTGCGTTTTTGAAAGCAGTATTATGTTACCCATGTACTACAATGTAAGATTGCTTATTTTTTATCACATATTAGTATATATATAAATGTATAACCCACTGTTTTTAGCAACGTTCTTGACCGGTCTTTGCTCCTCCCTCCATGTATTTCCTGGTTTCTGACTGAATCGCGTATAGAGTGGTCCCACCTGCTCTATACATATTTGAAAAGCGCGTTCACGATTGACTGACAACTTGCGCATGCGCACATCTCGTCCTACATTCCAATTGCGCCTGCGTGACTCAAATCATTTTTGACCGAAAGCGCAGGCGTCAATGTTTGTTGCAAAATAGTATTGAATGAATATCTATTCATTCATTACTATTTTGTTCGAGCAGTGTAAATGTTTGCTGTTTGCTTTATAAAGCCGAGTACTACGCTATTTCCCCTTGTCTTCTCTAATAATAAATCTCTGTAAGTGTGAATTGTAAGTGGGATGAATTGCGCATGCGCTAATCAGGAACGAGAACGGCTTGGGACAGGAAGTATAGCCGACGCATGCGCAGACCGTCCAGAAATGTAGTGACGTCAAATGACGGCCGCCTAATGGCCAGACCTGTTATTGGCTACTGGAAGAACGTAACCGGACTGACAAAAAAAAATAAAAAAACGGGCTGTTTATACAACGAGTAGAATTAGAGAGAAAAACGGCGATAACTAGGTAAATATTTTACAATACAAAAACTGATGACTTAAAGAACCATTAATTTGCTATGTATCTGCATGTAACATATTATCGAACCTTGCTAAGTTTACCTTCACTTTAACAAGGGCCAAGTTATAACAACACCCACTGGTTTATATTGATGATCACTGGTGATTTACATCATTCAATCTATTAATTACCCAACACCATTGGTGATTTATATTATCAGTATTCATATTTATAATTTTAGAAAAAGTGTGCGCAGCTTTTTTCTGTATTAGTGGATACACATTTATTGTGCACTCACCTATACAGGAATTTTACATACACATATATATATATATATATATATATATATATATATATATATATATATATATCGCTAAAGACATATGCACACTTCTGAACCTACTTCAGTATGTTCTCATGGGACGTATCAACAAAAAATGCGAAGAGAAGCGTAATTGTGATAATAGAAATACTTTGGAACTGTTTCTTTAATTGTACACTCTATCTGAATAATAGAAGTTTTATTTTGTTTTGCAGATTTATTCTTGTGTATGTTGTAATAAAGTCACATTACCTAGATTAATCTTTAAGTTTAAAATCATGTGACATAGTTGTAAACTGTTACTCACTAAAATTCACATCTATTAAAAATGTGATATAATTCTACATTTGTCCAAACACCATATGAGTATTATAAATTCTAAAAATAGAATCACTTGACCATATAAAGTTATTTTGATGTGGGATAATGATTTCCCTGCACAATGTTTATTATAACTTTGCTTACATGAGATTCTGTTTATGGTCAAAACTGAACAGATGCATGTACGTTTTACATTTTGGACAAGATTGCAAGTTGAGCACAAAATATTTCTTACACGAAAGCGATATTTGTGCTCAACTGAGTAATACCAAGTGAAGTGTAATGCAAAAGCATTACATTGGAAAGAAACATTGTGATCCCAAGAGCCCGCTTCCATAGACTCCAATGGGAGCCTCAATCTTATGCCGTCAGACAGCATGAGAACTAACACAGCGAAGGGGGTAAATTGCACAGCAATGGCAAGCAATATTAACTATATTTGTATATGATTATATACATATATATTTACAGGGAATACACAGTTCCCATTAGCCGCAATGTAAAGGCACTGTTCAGTGCTGTTTTTTTTTTCTCACATCCCCACTTTTAACCCCTAAAAACTGTTAGTGCTGCCTAGTGGCTGGTTATTAATTGCGTACTCGTAAAGTTCAATAATGTAGGCTCCAGCACAGAGGCTCCGATATTCAAAGCCTCGACAGATGAACAAGAAACTGCCTTTCTGACCTCGCAGTCCATTGTCCTGTCAATATATTGAAAAAAAAGAGACAGACCATTGAAGTTTCGGTTAGTGGCGATATGTCTCTCATAAGAAATAATAGGGATTGAGGCTTCTGCAAAAGTCCACCGACATCGCCACTTGACGGCACTTTCATAGGTCTTTGGGGGGGGGGTCATATTTGAAGTGTTCCTACAATGTTGTGGTTTCTGTGTATGAACACTTCAAATAATGCCTGTTTGACCTTATTGTAACTACACCAACACTACCTGCCTCACACTGGAAAGTCTTGCCACTGAAAAGGTGGCAAGACAAACATGGCTGACACTCTACTCGTAACCTGTACTTCAGAGATTGGAAGATATTGCACTGCTGGTGATGTATCCCAATCAAAGTGCTGGTTACTCCCCTGAAACGCCCACCTAGCTCCCAAATATCGCCTACACCTACATCATGTCTTAGCTATGCTCCCCAGGAACGCCCAGCAAACTCCCAAATAACACCAACACCTACCTCATATCTTGCCTATACTTCCCCTGGAATGCACAGCTAACTCCCACAGAACATTCTACACCTACATAATGTTTCTGCAATCTACCTGACTAATAAAGTATATATACAAAAAAAAATTCCCTATTATAACTATAGGAGTTATGTTGCTACATTTATATACAATGTTAAAATGATATGCATTAGTTATTTTATGCCGTTATACGTTAAAATGTTGTCATGTATAATGCATATTGTTATAAGTATTGTATATCATTTAAAATGTAGTTATTTTTGCTTGTTCGTTTTATTATTTTAAATATATATATATATAATTTAAAAGATCCATTTTAAATTATACACAATACTTAAAATAATATTCATTATACAGCGCCCTCCACTAAGATTAGCACCCTTGGTAAATATAAGCAAAGAAGGCTATAAATAATCGTCTTTATTGTTTAACATTTTGATATTTTGTTCAAAAAGTACACAAAATACTGTGCTCTTGATATCAAACAATTGCAAACAACACAGGTAGCAATAATCAGCCACTTGTAATGGATGGTTAATTATCATACGCCTGCAAACGGGCAAATTTGTGCGGCACGATAAATTAGTGCTCCACTTGTAATCTAGCCCAAAATGTTTAAAAAAATATTTAAAAATTATACATAATGTAAAAAATAGATATATTATATGGATAATTTATATTTATAATATTTTACAGTACGTTTAATTACTTTTAACAATTATTTAACAATATTTTTTAATATTGTATATTTAATATTTCAATAAAGTGCATTGAAGTTAGCAATTTATCATGTGCGCTTTCCCGACTGAGTTAGTTCTATGTTGCATCTTTATTAAAAAAAATATATATATAAGGGGTTAAAGTGAGGAAAAACAAACAAACGACACTGAAAGTGCCTTTACATTGCAGTCTTTGGGTGACTGTGTTTTTTCTGTAAATATATATTCTGTATATATATATATATAAGTGTATTTGTGAAGGAGGGCACTCATAGGACTTTTTTTCGAATAAAAAAAAAGTCCTGTGAGTGCCCTCCTTCACAAATACACTTCTACATACTTCAAAAAGGATAGCACCTAGGCAGTGATTACATCTGAGTGGACGGAGTGCTGGGCTACCGGCTGATTATTATATATATATATATATATATATATATATAGACATACACTGTGTATATATATATATATATATATATATATATATAGTAGCTTTGAAGGGTGGAGGGCACTCACAGGACTTTATAGGAAAGGTAAAAATTCAATCTTTATTTACAACATCATCTTCATATCACAGAATGTCGACGTTTCGGCCCTTTCAGAGGCCTTCTTCAAGACAAAACATAATCTTATATAGTGCCAGCTGCACTTCACATAACGCCGGGCTCCCAGTAACAAACTCGGAGATCATATATATATATATATATATATACTTATATACATATATATGTATGTGTTCATATACATATATATTTCATTGTTGCTGCCCAACCCTGTGCGAATTGCCCCCTGTGCTGCGATAGGTGTTTTGTCAAGTCCCACGACATGAGAACAAGGCTCCCATTGGAGTCTATAATAGTGTGCTCTTGTGAGCACAAGGCTTCCAGACAATGCGAATGCGAGGTCGCTTTTGCAATGCGCCTGACTTGTAATACCAGCGCACATTTAAGTGCGCTGGTATTACTGAGTCGAGTGCAAATATCGCACTCACAAAAGAGCAATTTTGTTCTCCACTTGTAATCTATGTCTGTATATTTTAATGAGAATTATAACAGAATTCATTGAGCATTTACCGTTGTGTTTGCGGACTTCATTTTAAACATTAATCAAACAATTATATCTCAAGCAGAATAAAATTGATGTTGATACTAATTGCTGTTAAATGCTGATTGCTGTTATCGTTGATGAATTCGTTTTAGCACATAACATAAGCACTATACTATAAAAAACATAACAAATTTAATACAGTCAAGTGATACCCACACAGCAAATCATTTTATATGATCAAATGATTCTATTTTTAGAATTCATGACACTCATATGGTATTTGGACAAATTAAGAATACAAATGCAGATTATATACTGTAGATCTAGTTACAGATTCACAAGATGTAACAAATTAAAATCAAATTATATTATTTTTTTGAAGAAAGTTTACTAGTATAATTCGGCAATAAAGGAATGAACATAAAATTAAATGAAAATTGTGACTGTTTATGCTATATAATAATAAAAAAATAATATGAATAACATTACATTATAATGAGATTTTTTTATATCAAATACTGCAAGTATTATAGTTTATAAAAGAGAGCCAATAAAATCAAGATAAATACTATCTCTCCCCAAGCATACCCATTACTTGTATGTATACGTACGTATGTACAAATATACATAGTGTTATAAAAAGTAGAAATTGATAATTTGATTGGGTGTGACATATAATAAAGTAAATTTCATTATCTCAAACAATTTTTAAAGGATGCCTATTTTTATTTAATTTTAAAATAGGCCATACTTTATACAAAATACACATACATATACTTAATCAGTTTTAAACAGATATATTCTAAACTGAATTAATAGTTGATTTAGTTTTCTTACACAACACCTTACCTACTTTTTGGCATACATAAATTAGATATTTATAATTTGACGTTGTTGCCCTCAGTAGTCATTGGCAATTTGTTTGAAATATTCAACATTTGTAACATGCCAAGTTTTATACAATAACAGGCTTGCTGAGGTTATATGTAAGAATTTTGCTCTTTACATCCAAGTGTAATGCAACTACTTTGATTAAAATTAACCATCATTGAGTTGCATATTCCAATGAGACATCCAAAATATATACTTGTTTGTAATTGCATATTAATTTATTATGGAATAAAGTATAAATGTATGCACACGTAAAAACAAAATTTATGCTTACCTGATAAATGTATTTCTCTTGTGGTGTATCCAGTCCACGGGTTCATCCATTACTTGTAAGATATTCTCCTTCCCAACAGGAAGCTGCAAGAGGACACCCACAGCAGAGCTGTCTATATAGCTCCTCCCCTAACTGCCACCCCCAGTCATTCGACCAAAGACAAGCAAGAAAAAAAGGAGAAACTATAGGGTGCAGTGGTGACTGTAGTTTAAAAATAAAAAACACCTTCCTTAAAATGACAGGGCGGGCCGTGGACTGGATACACCACAAGAGAAATAAATTTATCAGGTAAGCATAAATGTTGTTTTCTCTTGTAAAGGTGTATCCAGTCCACGGGTTCATCCATTACTTGTGGGATACCAATACCAAAGCTTTAGGACACGGATGAAGGAAGGGACAAGGCAGGAAACTTAAACGGAAGGCACCACTGCCTGTAAGACCTTTCTCCCAAAAATAGCCTCCGAAGAAGCAAAAGTATCAAATTTATAGAATTTAGAAAAGGTATGAAGCGAAGACCAAGTCGCCGCCTTACAAATCTGTTCAACAGAGGCCTCATGTTTAAAAGCCCATGTGGAAGCTACTGCTCTAGTAGAATGAGCCTTAATTCTTTCAGGAGGCTGCTGGCCAGCAGTCTCATAAGCTAAGCGAATTATGCTTCTTAGCCAAAAGGAAAGAGAAGTTGCCGAAGCCTTTTGGCCTCTCCTCTGTCCAGAGTAGACAACAAACAAAGTAGATGTTTGACGAAAATCTTTCGTAGCTTGTAAATAAAACTTTAAAGCACGAACCACATCAAGATTGTGTAATAGACGTTCCTTCTTTGAAAAAGGATTAAGACATAGGGAAGGAACAACAATCTCCTGATTGTAATTCATATTAGATATCACCTTAGGCAGAAACCCAGGTTTGGTACGTAACACTACCTTATCTGCATGGAAAATCAGATAAGGGGAATCACACTGTAAAGCAGATAACTCCGAAACTCTTCGAGCCGAGGAGATAGCTACTAAAAATAGAACTTTCCAAGATAAAAGTTTAATATCTATGGAATGCAGAGGCTCAAACGGAACCCCTTGAAGAACTTTAAGAACTAAATTTAAACTCCATGGCGGAGCAACAGGTTTAAACACAGGCTTGATTCTAAATAAAGCCTGACAAAACGCCTGAACGTCTGGAACCTCAGCCAGACGTTTGTGCAAAAGAATAGACAGAGCAGAAATCTGTCCCTTTAAGGAACTAGCTGACAATCCCTTCTCCAATCCTTCTTGGAGAAAAGATAATATCCTAGGAATCCTGACCTTACTCCATGAGTAACCCTTGGATTCACACCAATGAAGAGATTTACACATATCTTATGATAGATTTTCCTAGTGACAGGCTTTCGAGCCTGAATTAAGGTATCAATGACTGATTCGGAAAAACCACGCTTTGATAGAATCAAGCGTTCAATCTCCAAGCAGTCAGACGTAGAGAAATTAGATTTGGATGTTTGAAGGAACCTTGAAGTAGAAGGTCCTGCCTTAGCGTCAGAGTCCATGATGGAAAGGATGACATGTCCACCAGATCTGCATACCAAGTCCTGCGTGGCCACGCAGGGGCTATCAAGATCACCGAAGCTCTCTCCTGCTTGATCTTGGCAATCAGACGAGGGAGCAGAGGAAACAGTGGAAACACATAAGCCAGGCTGAAGGACCAGAGCGCTGCTAGAGCATCTATCAGCGCTGCCTTGGGATCCCTGGACCTGGACCCGTAACAAGGAAGCTTGGCGTTCTGACGAGACGCCATGAGATCCAGTTCTGGTTTGCCCCAAAGTTGGATCAACTGCGCAAATACCTCCGGATGGAGCTCCCACTCCCCCGGATGAAAAGTCTGCCGACTTAGAAAATCCGCCTTCCAGTTCTCTACTCCTGGGATATGGATAGCTGAGAGATGGCAAGAGTGAACCTCTGCCCATAGAATTATCTTTGAAACCTCCAACATTGCCAGGGGGCTCCTTGTTCCCCCCTGATGGTTGATATAGGCTACAGTCGTGATGTTGTCAGACTGAAATCTGATGAACCTGACCGCAGCTAGCTGAGGCCAAGCCTGAAGAGCATTGAATATCGCTCTTAGTTCCAGAATGTTTATCGGAAGGAGGGCCTCCTCCTGAGTCCATGAACCCTGAGCCTTCAGGGAGTTCCAGACTGCACCCCAGCCCAGAAGGCTGGCAGCTGTCGTTACTATAGTCCATTCTGGCCTGCGGAAACTCATTCCCTTGGACAGATGGACCCGAGATAGCCACCAGAGAAGAGAATCCCTGGTCTCTTGATCCAGATTTAGTAGAGGGGACAAATCTGTGTAATCCCCATTCCCCTGATTGAGCATGCAAAGTTGCAGTGGTCTGAGATGTAGGCGGGCAAACGGAACTATGTCCATTGCCGCTACCATTAATCCGATTACCTCCATACACTGAGCCACTGACGGACGAGAAATGGAATAAAGAGCACGGCAGGAAGTTAGAAGTTTTGACAACCTGACCTCCGTCAGATAAATCTTCATTTCTACTGAATCTATCAGAGTTCCTAGGAAGGAAACTCTTGTGAGAGGTGAGAGAGAACTCTTTCCTTCGTTCACCTTCCACCCGTGAGACCTTAGGAATGCCAGAACAATGTCCGTATGGGCAGGGCCGCCACTAGAAATTTTGGGGCCCCTGACTCAACCATTGATCAGGGCCCCCCCCTCCTTTGACATGTGCAATTTTTGACCAAGTGACTAAAATGTATATGCACTTTATTCTTAATTGTCTATTTAAACTTGGAAATGTTGTAAAGGTAGTAACATACACACACACACACACACACACACACACAGACACACTCATACACTGAAACACACAAACACACTCACACATAAGGATTCACATATAGACACTCTAGCAGACACGCAAAGAAACACACTCAGACACAGAAACCCAAACAGACACTTAGCACTTGTTTACATTGATCTGACAAGTAATGAGGTAAACTACAGTTTTGTAAAAAAAGGAGATTTAGAAAACAAAATATGGAGTTCTGATTATCTTTTTGTAAAGGAAGATGACAACTAAATTATGACAACAGCATGCAGTGGCTGAAAGGAAGGGCACTGAACTGCCTAAACAATAATTTAAAGGTTAAATGGTGGAGTGGTTACTTCCGGAAAGGTCTTGTTAGTCTCAAAGTCTGTAGAAAGATGTGAATAATTAGTAGTAAGGTCAAAATGTCCTAAAAAGGAACAGACAATGGACACACAAACTCAAACTTGCACATACACCCAAGGAAACACCGACAGAGACAGCCTCAGAAATCACACAAAGACATATACACACATACACACACAGAGAAACCCACAGAAAACACACAAAGACATACACACACACACAGAGAGACAACCACATGAAAAACACAGAAAGACATACATACACACACCCTCACAGAGACACCCACAGAAAACACAGATATACATACATACATACACACAAACACCCTCACAGAAACACCCATAGAAAAAGCTCAAAGACATATGCACACACCCTCACAGACATCCACATAAAATGCACAAAGACATACACATGGTAACACCCACCCTCACAGAGAGACCCACAGATAAAAAATACATACACATAGAGACACAAACCAAAGCACAAAGACACAAACACATACACCCACAGAAACACTCACAGGAGGAAACATTTATGCACCTTGCATCCCCTAAATCAACAGTGTGTGACATGCATGATAAAAAAAAATGCAGAAATTAAGAGATCACTTTTTAAAGAATCATATTTGTAAATGTGCAAACAAAAATAATTCTGTGAATTCAAAATTGTACATTAATGAGCTGGGTAGATGGCTAGATGAAGAAAAGTACCTTTAAAAGGTTGACATATGTTAGTTTGTTTTTTTCCCATTTTCCCCAACCAAGAGCACCAATTTTCCTATCTGTCAGCTGTACTTATGGATTTTGAAAATGCTGTACTCTATATGGTCTTGGTGGGACCATAAGCTGTCGTACTCATACCATTAGATCTGGTTAAATGCAGGATTTAGGCTTGTTGGTATGTATTTCAAAACTAAGTCAGCTGTAGTGTAAACTGAACAGTTTTAAGTTAGCCTGTCTCATTTCAAACACTGAGCAATCTTAGTCTGAGAATATAAAATTTTATGCAGATGTAAAAATCTTAGATAAAATGCCTCCTTGCATCTGGAAAGTCCTTGCATAAAGGGGCAGTAAACTGGAATTATATATATATATATATATATATATATATATATATATATATATATATATATATATATATAAAATGCATATCTGCCAAAAGGGCATCTACCATTTGTGTATTGAGGAGGAAACATTTCTGCATGGTTTTAAATATAGAATTTCTACAGCATTGTCAAATAATCATAAATACACTGCTGCTAAAAAAATTTGTTTTTATGGACCCCTAGCCCCACCATACAACTACTACCACACTGAAGTTACAATCCAAAATTGCACAAAGAAATAAAAAACATTTGCTAAGTCCTACCTCCTCTTCAAATGAAAGTGATCTGCCGTCTGACTCAGACACACACTGTACAAAGTGCCAAGTCTGTCTCACACTGAGCATAGTGGTTTAGTGCACACTAAGAAATCCTCTCAAATGCTAATACTTTACTCCTTGTAATAACATTTCCCATGCTCAATTAGCACTCTGCTATAGTACCCACTGGTGGCTGCCAAAATAAAAAAATAAAAATTTTTTTTTTTTAGTTCTTGCCTCATGGGGCCCCCCTGGCTCATTGGGCCCCTGACAGGAGTCACCCCTGTCACCCCCTGATGGCGGCCCTGCGTATGGGACCTGGTGATATGAAAAGTTGACACCTGTATTAGGATGTCGTCTAGGTAAGGGGCTACTGCTATACCCCGCGGTCTTAGAACCGCCAGAAGGGACCCTAGAACCTTCGTAAAGATTCTTGGTGCCGTGGCTAACCCGAAGGGAAGAGCCACAAACTGGTAATGCCTGTCTAGGAAGGCGAACCTGAGAAACTGATGATGATCCCTGTGTATCGGAATATGTAGATAAGCATCCTTTAAATCCATGGTAGTCATATATTGACCCTCCTGGATCATAGGTAGGATGGTTCGAATAGTCTCCATCTTGAAGGATGGGACCCTGAGAAATTTTTTTAGGATCTTGAGATCCAAGATTGGTCTGAAAGTTCCCTCTTTCTTGGGAACTATAAACAGATTTGAATAGAAGCTCTGCCCCTGTTCCTCCTTTGGAACTGGGTGGATCACTCCCATAACTAGTAGGTCTTGAACGCAATGTAAGAATGCCTCTCTCTTTATCTGGTTTGCAGATAATTGTGAGAGATGAAATCTCCCCTTTGGAGATGAAGCTTTGAAATCCAGAAGATATCCCTGGGAAACAATCTCCAGAGCCCAGGGATCCTGGACGTCTCTTTCCCAAGCCTGGGCAAAGAGAGAAAGTCTGCCCCCCACTAGATCCGGTCCCGGATCGGGGGCTACTCCTTCATGCTGTCTTAGAGGCAGCAGCAGGCTTTTTGGCCTGTTTCCCCTTGTTCCAAGTCCAGACTGGCTTGGACTGGGCAAAATTTCCCTCTTGTTTTGTAGAAGAGGAAGATGAAGCTGCGCCACTCGTGAAGTTTCAAAAGGAACGAAAATTAGTCTGTTTGGTCCTTAACTTGTTGGACCTATCCTGGGGAAGGGCGTGGCCTTTTCCTCCAGTAATATCAGAAATGATCTCCTTCAGTCCAGGTCCAAATAGGGTCTGCCCTTTGAAGGGGATCTTGAAAAGTTTAGACTTTGAAGTGACATCAGCTGTCCAGGATTTAAGCCATAGCGCCCTACGTGCCTGAATGGCAAAACCTGAATTTTAGCCGTTAGCTTGGTTAAATAAAAAACGGCGACAGAAATAAATGAATTGGCTAACTTAAGAGCTTTAAGCCTGTCAAGGATATCATCCAACGGGGTTTCTACCTGTAAAGCCTCCTCCAGAGACTCGAACCAGAAAGCCGCTGCAGCAGTGACTGGGGCAATGCATGCAAGAGGCTGGAGAATAAAACCTTGTTGTACAAAGATTTTCTTAAGGAAACCCTCTAATTTCTTATCCATAGGATCTAGGAAAGCACAACTGTCCTCGACAGGAATAGTTGTACGCTTAGCTATGGTAGAGACTGCTCCCTCCACCTTAGGGACCGTCTGCCACAAGTCCCGTGTAGCGGCATCTATAGGAAACATTTTCTTAAAAGCAGGAGGGGGAGAGAACGGCACACCTGGTCTATCCCATTCCTTAGTAATAATTTCTGAAAACCTCTTAGGGATTGGAAAAAAAAAAGTGTAAACAGGCACTGAAAAGTATTTGTCCATTTTACACAATTTCTCTGGGACTACAATGGTGTCACAGTCATCCAGAGTCGCTAAAACCTCCCTGAGCAACACGCAGAGGTGTTCAATTTTAAATTTAAATGCTGTCATTTCAGAGTCAGACTGAAGTAACGCCTTCCCTGAATCAGAGAAGTCACCCACAGATAGAAGCTCTCCTGCTTCAACTTCTGCACATTGTGAGGGTATATCAGACATAGCTACTAAAGCGTCAGAGAGCTCTGTATTTGTTCTAGCCCCAGAGCTGTCCCGCTTTCCATATAACCCTGGCAGTTTGGACAATACCTCTGTGAAGGTATGATTCATAACTGCCGCCATGTCTTGTAAAGTAAACGCATTGGATGCGCTAGATGTACTTGGCGTCCCTTGAGCGGGAGTTATAGGTTCTGACACGTGGGGAGAGCTAGATGGCATAACCTCCCTTTTGTCAGTCTCAGAAACCTCAGGTGATAAATCTTTAAAAGCCATAATATGGTCTTTATAACTTATAGAAAGGTCAGTGCATTTGGTACACATTCTAAGAGGGGGTTCCACAATGGCTTCTAAACATAATGAACAAGGAGTTTCCTCTATGTCAGATATGTTTAACAGACTAGTAATGAGACCAGCAAGCTTGGAAAACACTTTAATAAATGTGAAAAAAGCAATAATAAAAAACAGTACTGTACTGTGTGAGAAAAAAACTACCACATAAACTGCAAAACAGTGAAAAAAAGTAGTAAACTCTACAAAATATTTTACAGTGTGTATAAGGGACTAAAGCAGCATTGCACCCACTTGCAAATGGATGATTAACCCCTCAGGCCCAAAAACGAATTGGAAAAACATTAAACCTGTTAACAAACAGTCAAACACACTGCCACGGCTCTGCTGTAGCTCCTACCTGCCCTTAAAAATGATTTTTGCAGGAACAAAACCCTCTATAGAGCTCTTATAAGCCAGAGGACTCCTTCAGGGAAGCTGGATGTCTCAGGCTGAAAACGAAAATAGGCCCCTCCCACCATGCACTCAAAGTCAGAGGGCCTTAAAAAAGTATTCCTAGGAGTAATCTAACAAGCCATGTGGAAACTAGGCCCCAAATAAAGATTTATCACCCTCAGAGAAAAAACGTTTTTATTTATAAATCATGCAAACGTTTTTACACTAAGTAATATAGGTATTAACATGAATATTATCCCTTTTTGTAAGCATGATCCAGTCGTTGTTAAATCACTGTATCAGGCTTACCTTAAATATACCAGGCACTGTCAGCATTTTCTAGACCTTATCATCTCTCTAGAAAAAAATATAATGAACATACCTCAAAGCAGGCAATCTGCAGACCGTCCCCCCAACTGAAGTTTTCTTTCCATACTCTTCAGTTATGTGTGAGAACAGCAATGGACCTTAGTTACAAACCGCTAAGATCATCAAACCTCCAGGCAGAAGTCTTCTTCCAATTTCTGCCTGAGAGTAAAAACAGTACAACGCCGGTACCGTTTAAAAATAACAAACTTTTGATTGAAGGTAAAAACTACACAAAGTCACCACATCTCTCTTGATACTTCCTTTCTTGTCGAGAGCTGCAAGAGAATGACTGGGGGTGGCAGTTAGGGGAGGAGCTATATAGACAGCTATGCTGTGGGTGTCCTCTTGAGGCTTCCTGTTGGGAAGGAGAATATCCCACAAGTAATGGATGAACCCGTGGACTGGATACACCTTTACAAGAGAAATATGAGTTAATACACAAATTCTATAAATAAAAAAAAAAGTAAATCATAAATATAATGATAATATAAAACACATAGAAAAAAAACACACACAGTGGATACAAAATAATAATAGACCAAAGTTCATGTAAGAGATCCACAATTGAAAAGTAGCCTTCTGCCTAATAGGCAGTTTCTTGCTCTGGTTCAGCCAATGGAAAGCAATGGATGGCTCATGTGGATTGAAACCTGGAGTTCTCAGTCCCTCTGTAGTTCGTTACACCATTAGGATAGAGAGGAATCATATTCTTGAACCTATTAGGATCTCTCTTGATCTTATTAAGAAAATGTGAAGTAATAGATGATCTACCTCAAAAAGAAACTCATAGACACTAAATAGCATAATACTGTAATGGAGGCAGGTACCACTGTGGTTGGTGTCAATATCTGAATATATAAGAGTCACAATATCTCTTAGATAAGAACAAAATGCCAGTCAGTGTTACTGAAGGCCGATTGATCATGTGTTGGGCGGACATGATCTGCTGCAGCGGATCATGTCCGCCCGACATCGATAAATGCTGACGGCATGTGCTGTCTGCATTTATCATCGCAAAAGCAATGATAAATCCCCTAGCAGGGAGGGGCGAATGTGGTGAAAGAACAATTCGCTTGTTAGAATGAATAGTCCAGTGAATATACGTTTTGAACAATGGAATGTTGAGAACGAAAATCCATTAAAATTCAGTAGTCAAATGTTATTTCCCGTTTAGAATGATTCTTTCATTTTGAATCTTTATAATTAGATGAAATATCCACATTTGAAAAAATTTCAAATTTCAATCAGTCTATAGAATGAAAGCTTTTTCTATAGGCTGATTTTTAATTTGAAAATGAAAATCAGCCAATAGGAATGCAAGGATATCTATATATAAACGGGGTACCTCACATTCAAAATTCAGTGTGTGGCGGGTGTCCACATGAAGAGGACGTCAGGGACAGAAGAACAGAAGAAGATAGATGAAAATAGAAGACCGCCGCAGGGATGAAGATGGACCACTGCCGTTGGGATAAAGATGGGCCACCGTCGACAGGATGAAGATGGACCGCCGCCATGTCGGAGCCAGATTCAACTTTGGTGAGTAGAATCTTTGAGGTTTAGTGATAGGATGGGGGTTGTCGTGGTTTAGGGGTTAAAAGTGTAAAAGGGTTGTTTGCGATGGGAGTTGTGAGCTACAAATACTTACCTTAACACGTGCAATTTTAAGCAACTTTCTAATTTACTCCTATTATCAATTTTTCTTCATTCTCTTGGTATCTTTATTTAAAAAAAGCTGGAATGTAAGCTTAGAAACCGGCCCATTTTTGGTTCAGCACCTGGGGAGCGCTTTCTGATTGGTGTCTAAATGTACCCATCCAATCAGCAAGCACTACCCAGGTGCTGAACCAAAAATAGGCCAGCTTCTAAGCTTACATCCCAGCTTTTTTAAATAAAGATACCAAGAGAATGAATAAAAATTGATATTAGAAGTAAATTAGAAACTTGCTAAAAATTGCTGCTCTATCTGAACCATTAAAGTTTAATTTTGACTAGACTATCGCTTTAACTTTTTGGCTTTGCTTTGCAAATTTGCGCTATAGTGCGCTGTGTGCGACACCCCCCCACCATGAGCTTGCTCCCCTCTCCTCCATCCCATCACATGCTCCAGACCAGTTACGCTCCTCAACTTCCTAGTCACACAGCACCACCAAGAGGAACATGACCGGAGATGAAGATGGAGGAGCACGACCATCACTGCAGCACAGGACGGAGAAAGAAAGCAGGGTACTTGCAACACAGACAGCCAGGACTAGGCAGCATTGCAAACTTTAGGACAGCCAAGAAGAGGAGAAGATTGATTTGGGGTAATCCAGTAAATTAATAATGTACAACATTTACATTACATAGGATTGATCACTGAAGCAATACAATTGTGGAACTCATTACCAAAGGAGGTAGTGAATGCCAATACCCTAGATACATTTAAAAATTATTTGGATACATTTCTGTCTATAAACAAAATTCATGGATATGATTGCTAGTATTAAATGGGTCACCTTTTAGTGGGATTATTTAAGCTTAATTGGCTTTTTGTATATATTTTAGATTTGTATAGGTTGAACTCGATGGACTTTGGCCTTTTTTCAACCTCATCTACTATGTTACTATGTAAAACTAAAACACTTTTACATGAACGAATATTCAACTGCTTCATTAGGTGATTCTGCTATCACAGCATCCCCTAATGAAGCAGTCAGTATTATTACTGTAAATTACTATGCTGCTAATTGAGCACTGGTGTTGTGAGCTGCATATATTTTTGTTGGTGAAAACACTGTGCATTATGAATGGAATGAATTTGCACAGTGATTATTTTTGTGCCTAGGGCAGCACAATTTAGGGCAGGTAGCAAATCTTTAGAAGTAGGTGCCTCACCACTTATCACTTGTTTGGGCTGGGGGGCTTACGTATCGTAACTATGCCACTAACACAAGATTAAAGGGACATGAAACCCAAACATTTTTCTTTCATGATTTAGGTAGAACATACAATTTTAAACAATTTTCCAGTTTACTTCTATTACCAAATTTGTTTCATTCTCTTGGTATCATTTGTTGAAGGAGCAGCAATGCATTACTGGTTTCTAACTGAACACATGGGTGAGCCAATGGCAATCGGTATATATATATAGCCACCAATCAGCAGCTAAGAACCTAGGTTCTTTGCTGCTCCTGAGCTTACCTATACAAACAGTTCAGCAAAGGATAACAAGAGAAGGAAGCAAATTAAATAAAAGTAAAATGGAAAGTTGTTTAAAATTGTATGCTCTGTCTAAATCATGAAAGTCTAATTATGACTTTACTGTCCCTTTAAAGGGACAGGTGTAAACAGTCAATAGCACACAATTGTTATTATTCATGAAACCCAACATTTTTCTTGTATATACAATTTTAAACAACTTTTCAATTTGCTTCTTTTATCTAATTTGCTTTGGTCTTTTGGTATCCTTTGTTGAAGTTGAAAAGCATACATAGGTAGGCTCAGGTGCTGGGAACTAGCTGCTAATTTATAGATGCTCATATATGCCCCTTGTCATTGGCTTACCAAACCATTGCTGCTCCTTCAATAAAGGATACCAAGACAATGAAGCAAAATTGATAATAGAAGTAAATTGGAAAGTTGTTTACAAATGTATAATGTATCTGAATCATGAAACATACATTTTGGGTTTCATGTCCCTTTAATTATAAACATTACTGGGGGGTTGGGGTAACACAACGAGTTACCGCACTGGGTGACACCAACCCTAGTGACGCCACTGAGCATACGCGCGTATGCTGCTGAAACATACTGTTGCCTGCAAACATTTTTTATAAAGCAAGTTTATAAATATTCTTTTAAATGTTTCTAATAAAATGTAAAAATCAGTTTTCCGTTCAACTATTATGTCTCACACACAGACAAACATACATATGAATGCACACGCTCAAACATATATATGCATATGCAGGCACAAACACACACGCACGCACATACATATATACAGTATGTGGACACACATGCACAAACACACACACCCAGAGGCAGAACTTTTTTCCACTTTCTGCAATGACATTTTTTTAGTGAAAATTTTTCTGCAGATCATTTTGAATTTTTAAATTAAGCAGTTACAATTGCCAGTTCAATTGCAATGTGTTGATTAACTGGAGAATAAAGCATTTTTTAAAGTTTTATAATAAAGTGCATTGCACATTAGCAGCAGAGAAAAAAAAAAAGTGTTTTTATAATGTCGAGTCAGTCAACAATAATAAATGCACTGGTGCTTTGCAGCGATGCTACATATTTGACTGTTCTCTTCAAACAGCACTTTGTTCTGGATGCACTTTGTTAAGGAAAACTTGCACAGTGCAGCCAGAGCGCAGTGCAGTTTGAAGACAACAGCCTGATGCAGAGCAGCGCTGCAAAGCGAAAGAGCCAACAGTTCCTGCATGTGTCCCATTCTTTCTGCAGACATGCTGCATTTTCTGCGATGACATCTCGGATCACAGCATGTTCTGCCTTGGGGCACACACACATATATATATATATACGCATACACAAGTCCGAACATACATATATATGCACACACACGCACAAACATACATACGCACACACAAATGCACATACACAAACATACATATATATATATATATATATATATATATATATATACGCATACACACACGGACAAACATGCATACATACAACTGTACAAACATATATAAATATATATATGCACATACACAAACATACATGTCTGAGGAAGGGGAGTGTGTCCCCGAAACGTCACGCTAAATAAAGTTTTGATGAAAAGACCAGTGAGTGCCTTCCTTCATCGTGTATATATATATATATATAAATATATATATATATATATATATATATATATACGCATACACACACGGACAAACATGCATACATACAAATGTACAAACATATATGCACACACACGCACAAACACATAAATATATATAGTAAAGGCAAAAGCAAACACATCTTAGGCAATCCTTATGCTGGTATAATCAAGAGGGTTTATTGATTCACAAAGTTAAACATATTCAGACAAAAGAACACCTGACATGTTTCGCGCAGGCGTATGCATGTTGTGCGTGTGTGTATGTGCGTATATATGTATGTTTGCACTTGTGTGTGTATGTATGTTTATGTGTGTATGTGCGTATATATGTATGTTTGGGCTTGTGTACGCGTATATATATATATATATATATATATATATATATATATATATATATATATACACATACATACATATACACCTACTGTATATATACACACACAGACATCCCGGATGACCTTGAAATTTCTTGGGACGACTTCGAAAAACTTTCATTTTTATAAAGATTTCTCATATTAGGTTGTTACTTATTTTTCTAATACTACCCCACACAACAATTTTCAAATAACAAAGTCAGAGGCCTCTATTTAACAAGGTCTGGCGGACCGGATCCGACAGTGCGGATCAGGTCCGCCAGACCTCGCTGAATACGGAGAGCAATACACTATCCGTATTCAGCAATGCACCAGCAGCTCACAAGAGCTGCTGGTGCAACACCGCCCCCTGCAAACTCGCGGCCAATGGGCGGCAGCAGGGGGGTGTCTATCAACACGATCGTACTCGATTGGGTTGATTTCCGGTGATGTCTGTCCGCCTGCTCAGAGCAGGCAGACAGGTTATGGAGCAGCGGTCTTTGTCTGAACACTCGCCAGAAACACGGGCCGTCAAGCTCCTTTCGGAGCTTTATAGATAGACCCCAGAGGCTTTTGCAGTATACACACAGTAACACTGCACTTCTCAATATTCTCAAATGATAGGGGGATATGTAACAGAAAACAAGGTATCTATAATACATGAAGAATTAATCCCCTAATCTGGTCAGTATAAAATATGCCTTGCCTGAAAAAGATTATGGTTAAAAGTTTGTCTATAGTAGAGGTGGGTTCTACACTTGAATGTCTTAGGTTTTTTAGTAGCCTTAGCTTGTACCCTATCGATGACAGTGGATATGGCAGGGGGTATCACATTTACGTATTCCTTATTTATCACTTTCCTTCATACTCCTGTTCTAGCATCGGATATGTATAAAAAAACTATCTTGTAAAGGTATGGTTGTAAGTGCCTTTAAAGGGACAGTCTACACCAGAATTGTTATTGTTTTAAAAGATAGATAATCCCTTTATTACCCATTCCCCAGTTTTGCATAACCAACACAGTTATATTAATATACTTTTAACCTCTGCGATTATCTTGAATCTAAGCCTCTGCAAACTGCCCCTTTTTTCAGTTCTTTTGACAGACTTGCAGTCTAGCCAATCAGTGCCTGCTCCCAGATAACTTCTCGTGCACGAGTACAGTGTTATCTATATGAAATACGTGAACTAACACCCTCTAGTGGTGAAAAACTGTTAAAATGCAATCTGAAAGAGGTGGGCTTCAAGGTCTAAGAAATTAGCATATGAGCCTCCTAGGTTAAGCTTTCAACTAAGAATACCAAGAGAACAAAGCAAAATTGGTGATAAAAGTGAATTGGAAAATTGTTTAAAATGACATGCTCTATCTGAATCATGAAAGTTTATTTTGGCCTAGACTGTCCCTTTAAGAAGTAGGGAGGGGTGTTACAGTAATAAATGTGCTCATCCATAGTAATTGCAAAACAATTGTGTGTAAGAGAGTTTGTGTGTGTTAGTGAGAATATGAGAGAGTGAGAAATAGGATGTGTGTGTGTGAGAAAGTGAGAATATATGTGAGATAAACTGTGTGACAGTGTTTAAAAGTGTGAGTCTTATTTGTAAGAGTGTGTAAGAGAGAGCTTGTGTGAAAGAGTGTTTGTGTGTATCTGTGATTGTGTGTGTGTGCGTATATATCTGAGTGTGTGTTTATCCCTGGCTATATATTTATGTGTGCAAATATTCCTGCCTCAGCTTGCTGCCATGTGAACAAGAATATTCTCTTTTTAGGTATGAGAATAAGTTTAAAATATTTATTAGTATATAATTGTATACAAAGAGTGTTTTATTCTTAAAGGGACAGTCTACATCAGAATTGTTATTGTTTTCAAAGATAGATAATCCCTTTATTACCCATTCCCCAGTTTTGCATAACCAACACAGTTATAATAATATACTTTTTACCTCTGTGATTACCTTGTATCTAAGCCTCTGCAGACTACCCCCTTATCTCAGTGCTTTTGACAGACATGCATTTTTAGCCAATCAGTGCTTGCTCTTAGGAGCTTCACGTGCCGGAGCTCAATGTTATCTATATGAAACACATGAACTAACGCCCTCTAGTGGTGAAAAACTGTCAACATGCTTTCCGATTAGAGGCAGTCTTCAAGGTCTAAGAAATTAGCACATGAACCTCCTAGATTTAGCTTTCAACTAAGAATACCAAGAGAACAAAGCAAAATTGGTAATAAAAGTAAATTGGAAAGTTGTTTAAAATTGCACGCCCTATTTAAATCATGAAAGATTTTTTTTTACTTTACTGTCCCTTTAATACAAATGTATATTAGAAGCGTATAACGAAGGGTGCTGAGGCCAACATTTCGGAAGTGCTTCCAGAGGGAGGAGCTAGACGGAGCACGCTGCGTTTGGCGTGTTACCCGAAGGAGCTCATGAACATCTATCCCGGGTCACGGTTCGTTGTTGGAGGGTTCAGTCTCCCTAGGACACCTGCCCCCTGGGTGTGGGGCTTGACCAGGAAGCCAGCCGGAGTCGAATTTGGCTCGTTTTCTAGAGCCGCGTTCATAGTCTCTGTAAAACCCCGGTGAAGACAAGTGGACCCCATACACGAAGCTTGTGGAGCAAAACAAGGAAACTGCCCTATTACAGTCAGGGGTCCAGGGATCAAGAAAAGAGGTCATCTCTTTAATGGCTAGTAACAAGCATGGTTGATGCAACGCTTGCATCAAGGGAATTTGAATTACTCAGGAGAACTATCCATATTCCTCAGTTGGAGAGGAATCTGTAGCAGGTTGCCTAAGATCCGAGAGAGAAGCGGAAACTGCACCTAGTGTGTGGAATCAGAGGGGGAACACTCAAACACAAGTACTTTGTATCTCTTTCACGGCTATTAATACTTTGTTTACTTGACAATCTAATTAATCTGATGGTCAAGCTATATCTTAAAGAGCACTTACTGATAATGGACCCTCTTTATGCAGTGAAGAACATTAGTATTCATTAAGGTGGTTAATGTGACAAGTGCTAGGTGTTAAACGGTGAAAGAAAGGAAGATCATTTTGCTATTATTGTTGCAGTGGAATCTGGACAAGTTTTGTTAACTGTTCCCTGCATGCTATTGACAGTTTAAACTCCATATTCCTAAAATTCTACTTAACCCTTTGAGTGCTAAGCACTTTCCCACCTGGGTGCTAAGCTATTTAAAACAAATTTTTATAATTTTTTTTTTTTTTTTGAAAAAACAATTTAACTTTTTGTTATTCTTCAGTTCCCCAAGACTTACACTGTTGGAAAGGTTAGACGATTACCTTTCCAACTTTGGGTCTTGGGGGTCTGTAGTTGCTTAGATGCCTGAGATACAGGCTTCTAAGCAGCATGACCCTGCTCCTATACTTAACATTGTTAAGTATAAATAAAGTTGTGCGGTGATGTCATCAAGTCATTGTGCGTGACGTAACCGCGCATAACGTGAGCGGGTGGGAGCTCCCAGATCAACCTCAAGGTGGGAGAGTGCTAGTGACGGCTCTGAGCCGTCGTTGGCACCAGAGTGGGAAACTCTGCGACGACTCAGAGCCGTCGTTAGCACTCAAAGGGTTAAAAAGGATTACATCTCTGCACCTTCTCGCTAATCGACATAGCTAAGGAACTCGCTGCTGGAGTCACTATATAAAAGTGCATGTCGATAGCATAATCTTTTCATGAAATAAAGTTACAAATAATGTGGGTCTCTGTACAATTTCAATGTGCAATGTTTGGAAAAGATGATTGCTACATATGTTTTGGGACTATTTGAGATATCATTATAGATTATTGTAGTAATAATTGATATGCACAGCTATAAGACTCTTCCATGAATAGTCTGACTGGACAAGGATACCGTTGACACTGTAGCTAAAAGTTCTATAGCAGCGCTAAGTGGAACCTTCCTATTCTTATACCTTTTTTGAATCTGGAAGGGAAGGAAGTAGACGAGGAAAGGGGCTCATTGTATTATATCTTTAATTGTAATTTGTAAAGTTGTAATTGTTAATAACTAGCAATGTGTTAAAGGGACACTGAACCCAAATTTTTCTTTCGTGATTCAGATAGAGCATGACATTTTAAGCAACTTTTTAATTTACTCCTATTATCAAATTTTCTTTGTTCTCTTGTTATCTTTATTTGAAAAAGATGGAATCTAAGCTAAGGAGCCAGCCAATTTTTATGTCAGAACGCTGGACATCACTTGTTTATTGGTGGGTGAATTTATCCACCAATCAGCAAGAACAACCCAGGTTGTTCACCAAAAATGGGCCGGCATCTAGACTTACATTCTTGCTTTTCAAATAAAGATATCAAGAAAATAAAGAAAAATTGATAATAGGAGTAAATTAGGAAGTTGCTTTAAATTGCCTGCTCTATCTAATTCATGAAATAAAAAAAAATTGGGTTCAGTGTCCCTTTAATGTTTGCTATATCTTGTTAATTTACTATTGCTAGAAGCTATAAGTTGTGACCCTATATAAGTCAAATAATTGGGTCTGGTTAATTTTTTTATAGCCATTTGTCTACTTATCCAGAAAATATTTTTTTGTATGTACTAGCAGCTTGTAAGTAATTACTTAAAGGGACATGAAACCCAAACATTTTCTTTCATTAATAAGATAGAGAATACAATTTTAAATAGCTTTCCAATGAACTTCTATTATTTAATTGGTTCCTTCTCTTGTTATCCTTAGCTGAAAGGTTTATCTAGCTAAGTTCAGGAGCAGCAAAGAACCTAGGTTCTAGCTGCTGATTGGTGGCTGTACATATACATACTGATTTGCCATTGGCTCAGCCATGTGCTCAGTTAGAAACCAGTAGTACATTGCTGCTTCTTCAACAAATGATACCAAGAGAATGAAACAAATTAGATAATAGAAGTAAATTAGAAACGTGTTTAAAAATGAACTCTCTATCTGAATCACTGTCGCACTTTGTTTGGTTATAAAGTTATCTAGAGAACAAAGAGGAAACTTCAATTAGACCACAGCTGCTGAGATAAATTTTAGTGTTGTGGCTAAGGAACATGTGGAAAACACAATATGTACCGGTATGGTAAAGTGAGTCTCAGATATGTTACCAAGCAGTTAATGTGAGGTTTCAGGAATATTACTAAGGATAGCTTATAACTGTCACCAGTGCAGAACACAGTTAAATACAGCTAAGCCTAGAATCTGAACCAAGTGTGGAATAATGACAGAAGTTTACAAGAGTAATAATAAGCTGAGTGAAAGCAACTAGTTAATAACATCCTTTCCCCGTGAAACATATACAGGCTGGGAGCAGAAACAGATAGGCGAATAGCAAACCTACAAGCAATATGTACTTGCTGAACTGATTAGCGCTACTATTTGTATATTCAAGGTTGCGAGTCTGAACTGATGGTAGGAACAGCCAGAAGTTAAAAGGTACCTTATAGAAGTGCCGGTCAGTTTGCAGGCAGGTAGAGGGAGTTCTGATCCTAATTCAAAGGTTAGGTGTTGCTGTGAGCAGCGGTAGTTGCGAGGCTCTGAGCAGCGGTACTCGCGAGGATGGTCCGTTCCGTTGGCGTGTGACGTCACCGCGGATTGATCCTGTAGATCCGGCCTGGGAGACTGAAGGTATCGTAGCTGCAGGAAGGTGTAAGTTGTAGAAAAGCTGCTAAGAGTATCAGAAGAGCTGGTTCGGGATAAAGTGCAATTCAATAAGCAAAACTGTAGGCAGTTGGGAGAGCTCAATAATAAAGAGAACTTCAATACCAAGCAATGTGATACAGAGCAGGCAGTCTTTTATAGGGGACAGGAAGTTACACATAATGCAATTAAAGGTACAGCAGCCCAGGAAGTTATTAACCAGAATCCTAAGGAGAATCCTGACAATCACAAAAGACATGTTTTGGGTTTCATGTCCCTTTAAGAAGCAGCACGGCCATGTAAAAGGGTGCGAGAGGGTAGATCTCGCAATTTCGTCTCTTTTTCTCCCTGTTTTTTAATATAATTTAAAGGGGGGGGGGCAGGGACACTATACACAAATATTGATTTAATTCACAAATTCACGAGTGTAGATGTATTACATACAAGGATTGTATTATATTATATGCACAACCTTTTTTCTAGAGATATAAATTATTATCTCCTTACTTTATGCACTTGGAAAGATATCTCCCTAGTAGTAAAACAAATTCACTGACCAGGCCGGTCAAACAAAAAAAAAAACCACACCTCTGATTCACATTTGGAGGCTGTCAACCAATCAGTGATGCCCAAATTAGATCTACAACCAATCGTCAGACATTTTTTTTTACCACAATTTTATTTAATCAAATTTCAAATCTCCAATTTAACTTTAGAAATCAGACAGTTTGCTAGTAGATCGGCAGAAGTCGAGAACATGGTTCCAGAGGCCGAAGATTTACTTAAAGGGGCAGTAAACTGAGTAAATAATGTTATATAATTCTGCACATAGTGCAGCAGAATGATATAACATTAGCTGAGCGCCAGCTTTGTAAAGCAAAGGGTTAGATAGATATTTTACAACAAAAACAGAACGCCGCTCCTGGCTCTACTGAGCGAGTCTGTTTTCTCCTCATAAGCGCATCGTGGGCAGGCTGTCTAGTCACAGCGGGCCCAATCATGCTATTAAACTCAATGTAGCTCGCTCCCGCTCTGGTCTGGTAGCGGGAGTGAGCTACATTGTGTTTAATAGCGTGATCGGGCCAGCTGTGATTAGACAGCGTGCCGCGATGCGCTTAGGAGAAGAAAACAGATCCGCTCAGTAAAGCCAGGAGCGGCGTTCTGTTTTCGTTGTAAAATATCTATCCCTTTGCTTTACAAAGCTGGCGCTCAGCTAATGTTATATAATTCTGCACTTTAACAAGCAGGTACATATTTCAGACATATAGGGTAATCAGCTTAAAACATTACAAGGCAGACTTGATGACCGTCCTGGAGGATTGCTCCAGTCAAAATAAATTAAGATTTTTTGTCTCCCTGAAAATAGAGAATTTTCAGATATCTTACACGTTGCAAATACAACACTTCCTCTAGCTCTGAGTATGCCACAAAAAAAATGCTTCTAGCAATTGAAAGGGCACACAGATATGGCCCCATTAGGGATAGTAATGCTGGTTTAAAATCAAATAGACCAATAATGATTACGTTTTTAAATTATCAGGATAAAATGAACAACCTTAGATTATACAGGAAAATAGGTAATTTTGTTCTAGGTGAGACCAAACTATTATTGTTCCAGGACTTCTCTAGCGAAACCACTGCTAAAAGGAAAGAATTGTCTCCTTATTGTACAAAATTGATTAATGAAGGATATAAAGTAAGACTCCTTTACCCAGCTAAAATTATAATAGAAGAAGATGAGGCTCATATCACTTTGACTAAAAGTGAAGATGCTAAAGAACACGTCAAGAGAAAGAAGCTATCTATAACTAAAAAAGACAGTCTAGTCAGAATTAAACTGTCATGATTAAAATAGGCAATGCAATTTTAAACAACTTTCCAATTCACTTTTATTATCAAATTTGCTTTGTTCACTTTGTATTCTTTGTTGAAAGCTAAACCTAGGTAGGCTCATATGCTAATTTCTAAAACCTTAAAGGCCACCCCTTATTTTAATGCATTTGGCAGTTTTTCACAGCTAGAGGGCGTAATTTCATGTGTTTCATATAGATAACACTGTGACCACACCCTGGATTTACAAGTGAGAGGGCACTGATTGGCTAAATACATGTCTGACAAAATAACTGAAATAAGGGGGCAGTCTGCAAAGGCTTAGATACAAGGTAATCACAGAGGTAAAAAGTGTATTTCTATAACTGTGGCCTAGATTTAGAGTTTGGCGGTAGCCGTCAAAACCAGCGTTAGAGGCTCCTAACGCTGGTTTTTACCGCCCGCTGGTATTTGGAGTCAGTCAGGAAAGGGTCTAACGCTCACTTTCCAGCCGCGACTTTTCCATACCGCAGATCCCCCTACGCCATTTGTGTATCCTATCTTTTCAATGGGATCTTTCTAACGCCGGTATTTAGAGTCTTGGCTGAAGTGAGCGTTAGAAATCTAACAACAAAACTCCAGCCGCAGAAAAAAGTCAGTAGTTAAGAGCTTTCTGGGCTAACGCTGGTTTATAAAGCTCTTAACTACTGTGCTCTAAAGTACAGTTCAGGACTGGAATCAGCCAATCAGAATCAGGTTCAATCCGATTGGCTGATCCGATCAGCCAATTAGATTGAGCTTGCATTCTATTGGCTGATCGGAACAGCCAATAGAATGCGAGCTCAATCTGATTGGCTGATCGGATCAGCCAATCGGATTGAACTTGATTCTGATTGGCTGATTCCATCAGCCAATCAGAATTTTCCTACCTTAATTCCGATTGGCTGATAGAATCCTATCAGCCAATCGGAATTCGAGGGACGCCATCTTGGATGACGTCCCTTAAAGGAACGGGAAGTCGTCGGTGAAGATGGATGTTCCGCGTCGGCGGGATGAACATGGATCCGGAAGAAAGAAGATTGAAGATGCCGCTTGATAGAAGACTTCAGCCGGATCATGGACCTCTTCAGCTCCCGCTTGGATGAAGACTTCAGCCGGATCATGGACATCTTCAGCCCCCGCTTGGGCTTGGATCAAGACATCGGAGGCTCTTCTGGATCGATCGGTGAACCCGGCGTGGTGAAGATAAGGTAGGAAGATCTTCAGGGGCTTAGTGTTTATTTAAGGGGGGTTTGGGTTAGATTAGGGGTATATGGGTGGTGGGTTGTAATGTTGGGGGGGGTATTGTATGTTTTTTTTTACAGGCAAAAGAGCTGAATTCTTTGGGGCATGCCCCGCAATGGGCCCTTATCAGGGCTGGTAAGGTAAAAGAGCTTTTCTATTTTAATTTTAGAATAGGGTAGGGCATTTTTTTTATTTTGGGGGTCTTTCTTATTTTATTAGGGGGCTTAGAGTAGGTGTAATTAGTTTAACATTGTTGTAATATTTTTCTAATGTTTGTAAATATTTTTTTATTTTTTGTAACTTAGTTCTTTTTTATTTTTTGTACTTTAGTTAGTTTATTTCATTGTATTTATTTGTAGGTATTGTATTTAATTAATTTATTGATAGTGTAGTGTTAGGTTTAATTGTAGATAATTGTAGGTATTTTATTTAATTTATTTATTGATAGTGTAGTGTTAGGTTTAATTGTAACTTAGGTTAGGATTTAATTTACAGGTAATTTTGTAATTATTTTAACTAGGTAGCTATTAAATAGTAATTAACTATTTAATAGCTATTGTACCTGGTTAAAATAATTACAAAGTTGCCTGTAAAATAAATATTAATCCTAAAATAGCTACAATATAATTATAATTTATATTGTAGCTATATTAGGGTTTATTTTACAGGTAAGTATTTAGCTTTAAATAGGAATAATTTATTTAATAAGAGTTAATTTATTTCGTTAGATTTAAATTATATTTAATTTAGGGGGGTGTTAGGGTTAGACTTAGCTTTAGGGGTTAATACATTTATTAGAATAGCGGTGAGATCCGGTCGGCAGATTAGGGGTTAATTATTGTAGGTAGGTGGAGGCGACGTTGGGGGCAGCAGATTAGGGGTACATAGGGATAACGTAGGTTGCGGCGGTGTACGGAGCGGCAGATTAGGGGTTAATAATAATATGCAGGGGTCAGCGATAGCGGGGGCGGCAGATTAGGGGTTAATAAATATAACATAGGGGTCGGCGGTGTTAGGGGCAGCAGATTAGGGGTACATAGGGATAACGTAGGTTGCGACGGTGTACGGAGCGGCAGATTAGTGGTTAATAATAATATGCAGGGGTCAGCGATAGCGGGGACGGCAGATTAGGGGTTAATAAATATAACATAGGGGTCGGCGGTGTTAGGGGCGGCAGATTAGGGGTTAATAAGCGTAAGGTTATGGGTGTTTAGACTCGAGGTACATGTTAGGGTGTTAGGTGCAGACTTAGGAAGTGTTTCCCCATAGGAAACAATGGGGCTGCGTTAGGAGC
This sequence comes from Bombina bombina, assembly GCF_027579735.1. NCBI lineage: Eukaryota > Metazoa > Chordata > Amphibia > Anura > Bombinatoridae > Bombina > Bombina bombina. The sequence continues at coordinate 85,486,707 of NC_069510.1, read as the reverse complement.
TTAACGCTGCTTTTTTGCAGGTGTTAGGTTTTTTTTCAGCTCAAACAGCCCCATTGTTTTCTATGGGGGAATCGTGCACGAGCACGTTTTTGAAGCTGGCCGCGTCCGTAAGCAACGCTGGTATTTAGAGTTGCAGTGGCGGTAAATATGCTCTACGCTCCCTTTTTTGGAGCCTAACGCAGCCCTTCTGTGAACTCTAAAGTAAATACCAGCGTTATTTAAAATGTGCGGGGGGGAAAAAGCATGCGTAGCTAACGCACCCCTTTGGCCGCAGAACTCTAAATCTAGCCATGTGTGTTTTTTATGCAAAACAGGTGAATGGGTAATAAAGGGATTATCTATCTTTTTAAACAATAACAATTCTGGAGTAGACTGTCCTTTAAAACTAAAGCAATTATTATTAATATGCACCTAAATTACTAATTTTGCGTTAGAGGCTATGCGGTGCTAACGAGCAGTTTATGCTCACCGCTCACTTACAGACAGCGCTGGTATTACGGGTTTTTACAAACCAGACAAGAAGTGAGCGTTGAGCAAAATTTTGCTCATTACCGCACTCCAATATCAGCGCTGCTTACGTTAGCGGTGAGCTGGTGTAACGTGCTCGTGCACGATTTCCCCATAGGAATCAAAGGGGAGAGCCGGCTGAGAAAAAGTCTAAAACCTGCAAAAAAGCAGCGTAAAACTCCTTAACGCAGCCCCATTGATTCCTATGGGGAAATAAAATTTATGTCTACACCTAACACCCTAACATGAACCCCGAGTCTAAACACCCCTAATCTTACACTTATTAACCCCTAATCTACTGCCCCCGACATCGCCGACACCTACATTATAATTATTAACCCCTAATCTGCCGCTCCGGACAACGCCGCCACCTACATTATACTTATTAACCCCTAATCTGCTGCCCCCAACATCGCCAAACCCTACATTATATTTATTAACCCCTAATCTCCTGCCCCCAATGTCGCCGCAACCTACCTACATTTATTAACCCCTAATCTGCTGCCCCCAACATCGCCGCCACTATAATAAACATATTAACCCCTAAACCGCCGCACTCCCGCGTCGCAAACAGTTATATATTATTAACCCCTAATCTGCCGTCCCTAACATTGCCGCCACCTACCTACATTTATTAACCCCTAATCTGCCGCCCCCAACGTCTCCGCCACTATTCTAAATTTATTAACCCCTAAACCTAAGTCTAACCATAACCCCCACTAACTTAAATATAATTTAAATAAATTTAAATAAAATTACTATAATTAACTAAATAATTCCTATTTAAAACTAAATACTGTACTTACCTATAAAGTAAACCCTAAGCTAGCTACAATATAACTAATAGTTACATTGTATCTAGCTTAGGGTTTATTTTTATTTTACAGGCAACTAGGTAGAATAGTTATTAAATAGTTATTAACTATTTAATAACTACCTAAAATAAATACAAATTTACCTGTAAAATAAAACCTAACCTAAATTACACTAACACCTAACACTACGCTATAATTAAATTAATTCCCTAAATTAAATACAATTAAATACAATTAAATAAAATTATCTAAAGTACAAAAAACAAACACTAAATTACAGAAAATAATAATCAAATTACAAGATTTTTAAACTAATTACACCTAATCTAATCCCCCTAACAAAATAACCCCCCCCCCACAAAATAAAAAAAGCCCTACCCTACATTAAATTACAAATAGCCCTTAAAAGGGCCTTTTGCGGGGCATTGCCCCAAAGTAATTCGCTCTTTTACCTGTAAAAAAAATCAACCCTACTCTAAAACCCACCCAATACCCCCTTAAAAAAAACTAACACTAACCCCTTGAAGATCACCTTACTGGGAGAAGTCTTCATCCAAGCCGGGCAAAGTGGTTCTCCAGACGGGCAGAAGTCTTCATCCAGACAGCATCTTCTATCTTCATCCATCCGGCTCGGAGCGGGACCGTCTTCAAGACATCCAACGCGGAGAATCCTCTTCCAACTAAGTCATCTTACAAAATGACGGTTCCTTTAAGTGAATTCTATCAGCCAATCGGAATTAAGATAGAAAAAATCCTATTGACTGATGCAATCAGCCAATAGGATTGAAGTTCAATCCTATTGGCTGATCCAATCAGCCAATAGGACTGAGCTGGCATTCTATTGGCTGTTCCAATCACCCAATAGAATGACAGCTCAATCCTATTGGCTGATTGCATCAGCCAAAAGGATTTTTCTACCTTAATTCCGATTGGCTGATAGAATTCTATCAGCCAATCGAAATTGAAGGGACGCCATCTTGGATGACGTCACTTAAAGGAACCCTCATTTAGTAAGAAGACTTCATTGGAAGAGGATGCTCCGCGTCGGATGGATGAAGATAGAAGATGCCGTCTGGATGAAGACTTCTGCCCGTCTAGAGGACCACTTCGCCCGGTTTGGATGAAGACTTCTCCCGGCTTCGTTGAGGACTTCGGCCCGGTTGGATGAAGACTTCTCCCGGTAAGGTGATCTTCAAAGGGTTAGTGTTAGGTTTTTTTAACGGGGGATTGGGTGGGTTTTAGAGTAGGGATGGTTGTGTGGGTGGTGGGTTTTAATGTTGGGGGGGGATTTGTAATTTTTTTTTACAGGTAAAAGAGCTGATTACTTTGGGGCAATGCCCCGCAAAAGGCCCTTTTAAGGGCTATTTGTAATTTAGTGTACGGTAGGGCTTTTTTTATTTTGAGGGGGCTTTTTTATTTTGTTAGGGGGATTAGATTAGGTGTAATTAGTTTAAAAATCTTGTAATTTGTTATTAATTTCTGTAATTTAGTGGGGGGGTTTTGTACTTAAATTTTATTTAATTGTATTTAATTTAGGGAATTAATTTATTTATAGTGTAGTGTTAGATGTTAGTGTAATTTAGGTTAGGTTTTATTTTACAGGAAAATTAGTCTTTATTTTAACTAGGTAGTTATTAAATAGTTAATAACTATTTAGTAACTATTCTACCTAGTTAAAATAAATACAAACTTGCCTGTAAAATAAAAATAAACCCTAACATGGCTACTATGTAACTATTAGTTTTATTGTAGCTAGCTTAGGGTTTATTTTATAGGTAAGTATTTAGTTTTAAATAGGAATCATTTAGTTAATGATAGTTATTTTTCTATAGATTTATTTAAATTATATTTAAGTTAGGGGGTGTTAGGGGTTAATAACTTTAATATAGTGGCGACGTTGGGGGCAGCAGATTAGGGGTTAATAAATGTAGGTAGGTGTCGCAGATGTTAGGGACGGCAGATTAGAGGTTAATAATATTTAACTAGTGTTTGCAATGCGGGAGTGCGGCGGTTTCGGGGTTAATATATTTATTATAGTGGCGGCGATGTCCGGTTCGGCAGATTAGGGGTTAAAAATTGTATTTTAGTGTTTGTGATGTGGGAGGGGGGGGCGCCTCGGTTTAGGGGTTATTAGGTAGTTTATGGGTGTTAGTGTACTTTTTTGCACTTTAGTTAAGAGTTTTATCCTACGGCGTTGTAGTGTAAAACTCTTAACTACTGACTTTTAAATGCGGTACCAGTCTTGACAGGAGAGGGTGTACCGCTCACTTTTTGTCAGACTCGTAATACCGGCGCTATGCAAGTCCCATTGAAAAAAAGAGGATAAACAATTTACGTAAGTGGATTTGCGGTATTTAAAGTCTGGCCAAAAAAGTGAGCGGTACACCTGTACCTGCAAGACTCGTAATACCAGCGGGCGTTAAAAAGCAGCGTTAGGACCGGACAACGCTGCTTTTTAAGCCTAACGCACAACTCGTAATCTAGCCAATGTTTTTTTATTAAGATGTATTGTTGCTTCAGCAGGCTCTAATCAGAGATTTTGGTTGCTATGTTATTATGTTTTTACTTTTCTATTCTTTTTTTTTTCTTTAGTTGATATTCTTTTTTTTTTTCTCCCCCTCTACTTACCTCCTACCCGTGTCTGTCCCCCCACTTCTCTTTATTTCATTGGCCCCTCTCTGTTTTTAAGATATGAAAGATGTGATTAAGTGTCTTTCCTGGAACTTAGGGGGTATAACCTCTCCTACTAAAAGGAAATCAATAATAAGGCAATTAGGTAAATATAACCCTGCCATAGTCCTTCTTCAAAAAACCTATCTAAGAGAAGAAGAAGCGGCCAAACTTAAAAAGTAAATGGGTGGGTCAAGTGATTGCATCCCTGTGTTCCAGGAGAGAGGAGTGGCGTTTTTAATTAATAAAAGCCTCTCATATAATATTTTACAGATAGGATTTGACCCTAGTGAAAGATGGATGACTTTAGAAGTTGAAATCTCTGGGGGAAAAGTATATTTTTTGCAATATCTACGACCCAAACAATACTGATCTTGATTTTTGGAATAAACTTATAACCAAACTATCTCAATATATTGCGAAAAAATGTAATCCTAGCAGGTGACTTTAATTTAATTCCTTCTGTAATTTTCGATGAACTTTCCCCTAAAAAAACCTTCTAATTCACCCCAAAAATCTAAAATATTTATGCAAATATGTAAAAGTCCATGATTTGTGGCACATTCAATTCCCAGACACTAAATTATACATCTGTGAGTCAAAATCATATGGGTCCTTATCTAGGATCGACTTTTTCTTAATATCTAACTCTTTGCTTAATAGGCTAAGGCCCAAATACATGATATTATCATTTCTGATCACGTTATCATATCATTGTAAATACCACTTAGAATATCTTATTTAGATTCTACAGCAATCCCCCCCCCCCCCCTCAAACATCTAGTAAATAACACTCAATTTCAAAATTGGCTGGTTCAAAAATATAGAAGTGATAATTCTGCATACATATCGAAAACAGAAATCTTTTGGAAAGCAGCCAAAATATATCTTAGAGGCGAGTTCAAAGCGTACATGATTTCACTCAAAAAGAAGTCTAGAGCACGCAAACTCCAACTTTCAAATGAGGTTAAGAATGCGTATAGGAAGTATATTAACATACCAATTAAAAAACTATGGGATAAATATAAAGCAGCAACAAAAGAAGAAGCGTATAACGGTGTAATACAAGTTTACGTATGGCATTGTAAGCTGAAAAAGTGGGACCACTAAGAAATTTCATGGGACCACTAGCTCTTGGGCAATTTTTTTAAAACTCCTGTGTATATAGAAGCCAAAACATACATATATACACATACACCCACACAAACATATTATATATATATATATATATATATATATATATATATATATATATATATACACTGTATATATACACGCACACATACATATGCATGAACACATCACATACATGTATACGCGCACACACACACCCTCACAAACATATTATATATATATATATACACTGTATATATACACGCACACATACATATGCATGAACACATCACATACATGTATACGCGCACACACACACATAAACATACATATATACACATACACCCACACAAACATATTATATATATATATATATATATATATATATATATATATATATATATATATACACGCACACATACATATGCATGAACACATCACATACATGTATACGCGCACACACACACATAAACATACATATATACACATACACCCACACAAACATATTATATATATATATATATATATATATATATATACACGCACACATACATATGCATGAACACATCACATACATGTATACGCGCACACACACACATAAACATACATATATACACATACACCCACACAAACATATTATATATATATATATACTGTATATATACACGCACACATACATATGCATGAACACATCACATACATGTATACGCGCACACACACACATAAACATACATATATACACATACACCCGCACAAACATATTATATATATATATATACTGTATATATACACGCACACATACATATGCATGAACACATCACATACATGTATACGCGCACACACACACATAAACATACATATATACACATACACCCGCACAAACATATTATATATATATATATATATATACTGTATATATACACGCACACATACATATGCATGAACACATCACATACATGTATACGCGCACACACACACATAAACATACATATATACACATACACCAGCACAAACATATTATATATATATATATATATATATATATATATACTGTATATATACACGCACACATACATATGCATGAACACATCACATACATGTATACGCACACACACACACATAAACATACATATATACACATACACCCGCACAAACATATATATATATATATATATATATATATATACATATATATATACACACGCACACATACATATGCATGCACACATCACATACATATATACGCACACACATGCACAAACATACATATATATGCACACATGTACATATATATATATATACGCGCACACAAACATACATATATATGCACATCCAAACATTATTATTATTATTCTTTATTTATAAAGCGCCGACAGATTCCGCAGCGCTGCCCATGGGTACAAGGATAACAGTACAGTGGAGAAACAATACGATAAGACACAAAATTTTACAGACAAATACAGGGGGAATTGAGGTACATACTTATGCATGCACACACACATATACAAACACAAATGCAAACATATACATACATATGCATGCACAAACATATATACACATGTGCACACACACACATACATTCACAAATGCACATATACAAACACAAATGCAAATATATATATATATATATAAATATATGCATACACACACACAAACATATATAGGCATTCGCACACACACATGCAGAAACATTCATACATATGCATGCACAAGCCCAAACATATATATATATATATATATATATATATATATATATATATATGTGTGTGTACACATGCACACACACAAACACACATATATACAAACACATATATTTGCACACACACACAAAAATACATATATACACATACAGATGCACAAACATACATATATACATAACCACACATATATAGATGCGTGCACACACGCACAAATATACATATATACACGCACACGTACAAACATACATAGGCACACACGCACAAACATACATACACAAAAACATACATATGCATGCACACACACACATACATACACAAATGCACATATAAACACAAATGCACACATATACATACATATGCATGTGCACACACACATGCACAAACATACATTCATATACATGCACACACATATGCAAAAACATACATACACATGCATGAACACACACACGCAAAAACATACATACACATGCATGCACACACACACGCATGCACAAACATACATACATATGCATGCACACACATACATAGGCATACACATGCACTAACATACATACATTTACATGCACACACACATGCGCAAACATGTATATGCATGCACAAACATACATATCCAATCACACACACACATGTGCAAACATACATATGCATGCACACACACATGCATAAACATACATATGCATGCACACACACATGCATAAACATACATATGCATGCACAAACATACATATGCATGCACACACATATGCACAGACATACATATGCATGCACACACACATGCACAAACATATATATGCATGCACAAACTTACATATGCATGCACACACACATGCACAAACATATATATGCATGCACAAACATACATATGCATGCACACACGCATGCACAAACATACATATGCATGCACACACAAATACAAAAACATACATACATATGCATGCACGTACATATGAAAAAACATAAATACATACGCATGCACACACATACATACACACACATACATGGGAAGAATTTCATTGCTTTTTAACATTTGATTTGGAACTCTGTCATTAATGCCAGTTTCCACCATTTAATTTCCTAGGTTTTCTAATTGTCAAAAAAATGTATGAGTGTGTGTTGATGTTTGTGTAAGTACTGTTTGTGTGGTGTGTACGACACAGCACACTAGTAATTCCTTCTATATTATTTCCAAACTGTCTCTCCCCCTGCCCAACCTGTCATCACATCAAGATACCTATTTATTGCATCTCTATTCTTAGCACACCCACGTTTTGCCCCCATACACAGAATAAGTAAGGGCACAAACAAGTTGTCTGTAGTAACATAACCTGTGTCTGTCACCATATAGCTTTTGGTTTTAGCTTTCATAATTGCATACAGATAATTTAAAGACAGTTGCCAGATTTATCCTTATGTCCTATTGTATTTAAAAAAAACAGTATAGTAATTCAAAGGTACCCAACACCGTAGGACCCAAGACCAGTAGGCTTCATTATCAGCTCCCCAAAGACAGGCTTTCTGTAGCTATTGCTCATGCCAAGCAGTCCAAATTGGGAAAGCAGGGGATCAACCCCAAATGAGAGATTCTAGGATAGGGATGCTATCCAGACGGCAGCCTTTTTTCCCCCATATGGACGGTAATTTTAATGTTCAGGTCAAAGTTGAAAATAAAGACTAAGGGCCAGATCACAAGTGGAGCGCTAATCTATCGGCCGCCCACAAATGGGCAAATATGCCATTACTAGTGGCTGGTTATTGCTAACCTCTGGTTAATTTTCAAAATAACACCCAAATGACCCCCCAAAATAAAGTATATTCTTTTTAGCATATTTTAGGGGTTAAATTTGGCGGGTCTGGGGTGTTAGGGAAAAAAAATGTCATTGAAAAGTGCTTTTACATTGCGGTCTATGGAAACTGTGTGTTCCCTGTAAATATATATGTATATGCTTAAATACATATATATTTATGTGTTAATATGTGTATATACACATGTTAATGAATAATATTTATATATATATTCAACATATATATTTAAAATTGCTGCCCATCGCTGCCCAGTTCTCATGCAGTGCCCCGTGGCATGAGAACAAGGTTCCCATTGGAGCCTATGGAAGTGTGGTCTATTGAGCGCAGGGCTTACATGCAATGGGAACGTAAGGTCGCGTTCACATTGCGAGCCACTTAAATTACCAGCACACAATTGTATGTGCTGGTATTAAGAGTGGAGCACAACTATCGCGCTCGCAAACGTGCAATTTTGCAATCCACTCTGGCCCTAAATATAGAAATAAAGATGCTATAATAGTCAACGACAAGGAAGTTGGTTTCTTATTCAAGCTGTTTCTTATTCATGAAATTCTGTTTCTTATTCATGGAAGTTGGTTTCTTATTCATTTTTTTTTGTCAGACTGCTTTAAATTGACTTTAAAATAAAAATATAGGTTTTATTTAAATAACAATATGATTCATATAATGTAGTTACACAGAGGTGGAATCCCTTTATACAATAATTGAATATACAAACTTGAAAAAAGGGCATATGTTGGCACCACTACAAATATTACTATTTTGAATAAGTAACATATAGTTTCAAAGGGTTAATAACCATTGGGCCACTGATTTCACTATGAATATATACAGGGTAGATCACCCTCCATGCCATGCAATTGTTTTTAACCTGGCCCAATTGGTGTTTTGGGCACAGAAATTGATGCCAACACTGGCATAGGTGCTCTAATTCTCATTTTTTTTAATAAGTAACTGATATTTTCAAAGGGTTAATAACCATTGGGCCACTAATTTCACTATGAATATATACCCTGTATATATTCATAGTGAAATCAGTGGCCCAACAGGTATTTTCAAAGGGTTAATAACCATTGGGCCACTGATTTCACTATGAATATATACCCTGTATATATTCATAGTGAAATCAGTGGCCCAACAGATATTTTCAAAGGGTTAATAACCATTGGGCCACTGATTTCACTATGAATATATACCCTGTATATATTCATAGTGAAATCAGTGGCCCAACAGGTATTTTCAAAGGGTTAATAACCATTGGGCCACTGATTTCACTATGAATATATACCCTGTATATATTCATAGTGAAATCAGTGGCCCAACAGGTATTTTCAAAGGGTTAATAACCATTGGGCCACTAATTTCACTATGAATATATACCCTGTATATATTCATAGTGAAATCAGTGGCCCAACAGGTATTTTCAAAGGGTTAATAACCATTGGGCCACTGATTTCACTATGAATATATACCCTGTATATATTCATAGTGAAATCAGTGGCCCAACAGATATTTTCAAAGGGTTAATAACCATTGGGCCACATTCATAGTGAAATCAGTGGCCCAATGGTTATTAACCCTTTGAAAATATCGGTTACTTATTCAAAAATGAGAATTAGAGCACCTATGCCAGTGTTGGCATCAATTTCTGTGCCAAAAACACCATTGGGCCAGGCTAAAAAAATTGCACGGCATGGAGGGGGATCTACCCTGTATAAATTCATAGAGAAATCAGTGGCCCAATGGTTATTAACCCTTTGAAAATATCTGTTACTTATTCAAAAATGAGAATTATGTAACCTATGCCAGGGTTGGCATCAATTTCTGTACCAAAACACCATTGGGCCAGGCTAAAAATAATTGGATGGCATGGAGGGTGATCTACCCTGTATATATTCATAGTGAAATCAGTGGCCCAATGGTTATTAACCCTTTAAAAATATCTGTTACTTAATCAAAAATGAGAATTAGAGCACCTATGCCAGGGTTGGCATCAATTTCTGTGCCAAAACACCATTGGGCCAGGCTAAAAATAATTACATGGCATGGAGGGGGATCTACCCTGTATAAATTCATAGTGAAATCAGTGGCCCAATGGTTATTAACCCTTTGAAAATATCTGTTACTTATTCAAAATAGTAATATTTGTATTGGTGCCAACGTTTGCCCTTTTTTCAAGTTTGTATATTCAATTGTTGTATAAAGGGATTCCACCTCTGTGTAACTACATTATATGAATCATATTGTTATTTAAATAAAACCTATATTTTTATTTTAAAGTCAATTTAAAGCAGTCTGACAAAAAAATGAATAAGAAACCAACTTCCATGAATAAGAAACAGAATTTCACGAATAAGAAACAGCTTGAATAAGAAACCAACTTCCTTGTTGTTAATAGTCAAACATATTCTAAGTGTTCTCTTTAACTCTTGTACAGCTGAACTGGACCCTGGCCAGACGCTAAAGGGGTTAAATCACAGCTAACCAAGATTGTGATTTGCAGCAGTAATGATTTAACTGCTGGACTGGTCATTATTTTGGCAAAGTAAGAGTTAAAATGCTGCTGGGGAATTGTTGAAATAGTTGTTTAACCCCTTGATTGCCCACTAATGTGTCATTCAGCAGGAATTTAACTTCTTTATTAACCTGCAGCCTCTTACACACTCCAAATATAACTTTAAAAGATTAAGGATTTCTGTTTTCCTTTCCAGCATTCAGCTGTTTGTCAGAATTCAAGATCCAAACATATTATTTAATATCAACATTTAAACATTTTTTTTAAACATTTAAACTGTTGGTTAAAGAAAAAAAATGCTTCTCTCTTTTGTGTCAGACATAAATACACAATAACTCCACAGCTTACCCCTAAATATCCATACACTAAGCTCCAGAGGTAAAACACAGCACTATTGCTCTCCCTCCCTGGCCCTGCTGCTCAGTTCTGTAGCTCTTGTACCTGCTTTCCACTTTAGTCACAGACTGATGACATCACAGGGTCTTTAGCAGGATAGGAACTGGCTTATCACTTCAGTCATGGACTGCAGTGACATCACAGGGCCTTTAGCAAAATAGGAACTGGCTTATCACTTCAGTCATGGACTGTGATGATATCAGAGGGCCTTTAGCAAGATAGGAACTGGCTTATCACTTCAGTCATGGACTGCAGTGACATCACAGGGTCTTTAGCAGGATAGGAGCTGGCTTATCACTTCAGTCATGGACAGCAGTGACATCACAGGGCCTTTAGCAGAATAGGAACTGGCTTATCACTTCAGTCATGGACTGTGATGATATCAGAGGGCCTTTAGCAAGATAGGAGCTGGCTTATCCCTTCAGTCATGGACTGTGATGACATCACAGGACCTTTAGCAGGTTAGGAGATGGCTTATCACTTCAGTCAAGGACTATGATGACATCACAGGGTCTTCAGCAGGATAGGAGCTGGCTTATCACTTCAGTCATGGACTGCAATAACATCACAGGGCCTTTAGCAGAATAAGAATGGGATGCTTAGGGTTACCACTAGGGTTGCCCCGTCAACCATGTTTTCTTGAACACTTATGAGTTACACCTGCTGCAGAATGTGCAGGGAGGAACATGTATTGTGTTTCTGGACAACACTATTCATATTCCTCCCTCCACACCCTGCAGCATGTGTAACTTATAAATGTTCTGTATTTTAAGGGACAGTTGGCAACCCTAGTTGCCACCCATCCCTTAAAATACAGAACACTTATAAGTTACACATGCTGCAGGGTGTGCAGGGAGGAATATGAATAGTGCTGTCCAGAAACACAATACATGTTCATCCCTGCACATCCTGCAGCATGTTTAAAATACAGAACACTTATAAGTTACACATGCTGCAGGGTGTGCAGGGAGGAATATGAATAGTGCTGTCCAGAAACACAATACATGTTCCTCCCTGCACACCCTGCAGCAGGTTTAACTCATAAGTGTCCAGGAAAACATGGCTGAGGTGGCAACCCTATGATGCTACCTGTAGTGTTTCTGAACCTAGGCTAGCATGCCATTGCAGAGATTTCTGCATGCCAGCTGTAGCACGCATGCCTTAGGTTCACCAACGCTGATATATAGTATGTAATATGTAAATATTCAATTATTGTATTAACCGTTGTTTAACACCATATACATCCTCCCAACATTTGTGGCTGAGAACAAGGGACTCAGGAGGTTGATAGGAGCCTATCACCATTTTGTGGGCGGAGCTGTGTTGGGAGAGATCATGGGTAGTTAGTGGGTGGGGTTGTGGGTGTTTCTGTACGGTCTGTGGATGTGTCATGCCAGTTTGTTGTTTTTTATGGGAAATTCTCTAATGAGGGATATATGACTCTCTCAAGGACTGAGTATTTCAGAGAAAAACTTGTCCAAAAGACCAGAGAATTTTCAGCATTTTTGCTATCACTCCATTTTAAACAGAAATAGACCCTTGGTTTTTTTATTTACCTAAACTCTATATATATTTTAAGTACACAACCCAATATATTGAAATAGGTCAAATTTGGTATATTTCATGCCACTGTTTCACCACCAAATGTTAATTTTTCACAAACTTTGGGTTTCTTACTGAAATTATTTACATACCGCTTGTGCAATCATAACACAAATGGTTGTAAAAGCTTCTTTGAGATCACCTTCATTCAAAAACAGCAGACATATGGCTTTGCCATTGCTTTTTTGGCAATTAGTGTTATGTTTAGTTTATATGCAACTCTATGATTCATTTCTATTGCACTCGTTTCCTGTATTGTATTTCCTGTTCTGTTGGTTCTCTTCTAAGATCATGGCTTTTGTACACTAATGCCTTGTACTGTCATTATTTACGCCACCTGAAACATGGTGTCAGAAGTATCTGAATCTGCGCTGTTTCTACACATATGATGCTAAGAGCTTGCCAGTCTTGCCATGAGAGACTTTAGAATAGATTGTGCCTCCTGTAGCAATTGCAGTCCTATCCTGAAAGCTGAGCACTGGAAGCAAGAAAACCAACATCATGGCAGCTGCTAACAGCATTCCACTGCCTGAGGCAATAAAGGTGAGTAGGGATTGCAGCAGTAAGTGGGACAACTTCAGAGCTGAGTTTGAGGATTTACTCCCTAGGCACAGGAGGTTGAGGGGCAGTAAATGCCACTATATTTACAAGCATAATTTGAACCTCACAGAGGAGCAAGAAAAGAGTGACACTAAAGCCATCCTGGATGCATTAGAAGCTTTTTTCAGACCTTTTAAAAATGTCATATATGAAAGATATATATTTGACAGCTGCAAGCAAGAAGAAGGTGAAGCAATAGACAACATTGTCACATGGCTAAGAGAAAAAGCTGCAAACTGTGAGTATGGCTCTCTTAGAGATGAACTTATGACAAACATATGAGAGCTATGGAGCAGGGTAAACAGACTGACAGTATCAATGCAGCCTCCAAGCAACAGCTAAGCTTGAAGAACCAACATCACAAGCTTCAGCACAAAAATCACCTACTCAACTCACCTGGGAGCAAGCCTACTTCAAGCAAGTATTGTGGCATTGTGCATGTACGAGAGAAAGAACAGTGCCCTGCTAGTGGGAAAATCTGTAGAGTATGTGGTAGACTAAATCATTTTGCTGGAGAGTGTCTGTCAAGTAGAAGGGAAGCAAGGAAGCTGCACACAATTGAGCAAATGTCAGATCCTGAGGATGCACATTTACTTAGAACTGATGTGGTTTACTCAAAATAATGCATTGGTGCTGTAAAATCTAAGGGCCAAAAATGGTTTGTAAATCTCAGACTAAATAATATATGCCAACCTTGTCACTCGGGTGCAACGTGTGATGACAAAAGTTTAAAAGACAAGATGAAACTGGCACCTAGGGCACCTCGTCAGCCAAGTAGCACCAAACTGAAGTTCTATTCAGGGGAACTAATGGAAACATTGGGACTTTTCCAAACAGAATGCAGCATACGTGAACGTACGCACGGTCTTGAATTTGAGATTCTTGAAGCCAATCAGAAACCGCTATTGTCTGGTTCAACATGTGAGCGCCTGGGTCTGATGCAGTTCACCATTCCTGCTGAGCTACACAATGTCGAGAATCAGCCTGCAAAATCCCTGACTAAGCCACTGACAAAACAGCAAATCCTCAATGTCTATAGTGTTGCGTTTGATCGCCCAGTAGTATCTGTTCCAGGAGAGGTTTATTTTTAACTTGATCCTACCATTCCACCAGCAATGTTGCCCCACGCAATGTGCCAGTAGCCATTAAGATAGTAACTTAGTAGATGAGGTTGAAAAAAGACCGAAGTCCATTGAGTTCAACCTATACAAATCTAAAATACTTACAAAAAGCTCCAGTTAAACTTAAATAATCCCACTAAAAGGTGACCCATTTAATACTAGCAATCATATCCATGAATTTTGTTTCTAAACAGAAATGTATCCAAGCAATTTTTAAATGTATCTAGGGTATTGGCATTCACTACCTTCTTTGGTAATCACTTCCACAATTTTATTGCTCTTACAGTGAAAAAACGTTTCCGTTGCAGGACATTAAATCTCCTTTCCTCCAACCTTAAATTGTGACCTTTTGTCACAAACAATTTTCCTGGAATAAACAGAGCTTCTGCCATCTCTGTATATGGGCCTTGAATATATTTATATAAAGTAATCATGTCACCTCTCAAGCGCCTTGTTAGGATATGTTAGCCTTACCGACGCCATCTTGTTTTAGTTGCCATTTTTGTCTTAGGCATCCATCTTGTCTAAGAAAGGTTTATTATAACAGTTTATTAGGTAGTGAGAAAGATGTAGATGTTATGAATATTTGTATAGCTAGAATGGCCTTGTGAATGTTCCTGGCGATGCACCTGGAAGCCCGTTATCTCTATAAGATGCCCACACAGCCTTGCTTTGGGCTGGGCTATGGGCCCAGATGTACTTTTGCTATGGTTATAGAAATACTTCTTCTTTAAACTCCTTTTTACCCAATTATAATAATGAACTTATTTCTTTCCTGAGAAACACTGTGTAAAATGATGAAGTTATGAACACGTCACTGTTTAACCCTATATTAATTGTGACAAGAAGTTATCCCTGAGAACATTTAAAAATGTATCCCCCTTAGCTGATGTATCCAGCGCAACTGGATAAGTATAACGCTAAAGGACCTCTTACTTCAGTATCAGAGCCTACGGATTGGATAAGCAAAATGGTAGTTATTAGGAAGCCTGAGAAGATCAGAATTTGCATTGATCCCAAGTTTCTGAACATGGCCCTTAAACGGTCACACTACTTAATGCCAACACTTGCCAACGTTTTGCACAAATTACCGAAAGCACAGGTTTTTATGCTTGTTAATGCTAGAGATGTTTTTTTACAGTGCAAACTGGATGAAAAGAGTAGCTACATGACCAGCTTCTGGACTCCTTGGGAAAAAAAGAGATGACTCAAACTGCCATTTGGAGTCTCTGTAGCACCGGAGGTGTATCAGCGAAAGCAGCATTAATTATTATGCGGGCTCCATGGAATTAAGCCAATAGCTGATGTTTTTGTTTTTTTTTTTTTTTTTTAATTCCTTTATTGAAAATATTCACAGTTTACAGTTCTAAAAATATAAAACAAATGTCACATACATCATTTGTCTTATGATTTATTTGCATTTTTCACACAACAATATAAGGGGGAAAAAAAGACAAAAAGAGAAACATTAACTAATTGCCTAGTTATCTCCCATAATGAAGATAATCAGATCTTGGCCTAAAACCTTATAAAGCTGGGATTGATCTAACAAGCTCACAAAAGTTTTCCATTTTTCTTTAAACAGTTTGTTATTTCGTACTGTATTATAATATAGATCAAATCTTTCTAGAATCAATTAATGGGTCAAGTTATATTTAAGCTGTTTTATATTAAGTGTTTTTTTTTCCAATCCATCATTTAAAAATGATTTTTCTAGCCCATATCATTGTTGTAAAAATTAAGTTATTCAATCTGCTTCCATGTTCTATTCTATCTAGAAAAAAATATATTTGAACAATTTAACACAATCTTCACATTATTAAGTGTGGATAAAAAAAATTATATCAGGGGGTGGAGCATCCGGGCGTCTGTGATGGCTGCACCACATTAGAGCTCCAGCATCGGAGGTGACGGAGTCCTCTCACAGGCCGCTGCTAAACGGGTCTAATGCCACCAAAACAGCCCACAGCCCTTGGGAAACAGGCTCCGAACATCCCGTGGTAATTACTTTGCTGCATTTACCTCCAACCGGCACTTTACTGTTTTGCTCTGTAGGCCGCACCTGAAGCCTGCTTGGAGTTGATGCGCCACGGAGAGTGGAGGCGTAGAGCTCCGAGTTCCGAGCACTGTACAAGAAGTGCAGGACACAATGATCAACGCTGCCATAGTCCAGCTTTAAACATAGGGTGCAGACTGAATAGACATCTGAACTTTGCAGCCCTCTTTCAAGTCGTAACCTACTGGAGGCCGCCATCTTGGGGGTGAGTGGGTAAACACATACAATGTAATAAAGTCAGGCAAAAGACCTGAAAACTGCCTCGGACCTGGCTTGCACGCAAGCATAACAGCATACTTTATGCACCGCATGTACTTTAGACTCTCCTTTGGGCTATAAGTTGCGACATCAGCTTATTTAAGCTTATTCAGCTGGGAGTACATATTGTGAAAACATTGCAGGGATTAGCTCTATATAACTGGCCTTGGATTGCTGGAAATTACCTGTACACTGTACTATAGTCACAGGAGCATTAATAATTTTGCAACTAGTGCCTCAATATAGCAAGTGGCTGCAACTTATCTATAAATCTTTTCCCTCACACCTCAGCATGAAAACTTATATAAGTATATGAAAGTTTGAAAATATGGGGCAGTGATTTACTAATACAATTGACTGACAGACATAAATTTCAACCTCAGGACATGATACCTTAGCTTCAGGCCCATCTCTATTCGCAGCTACCTCTGGCGCTATCCTTTGCAAGAGAGAGCACTGCTGCCCCTACATTGTCAGTGATATCTTACTAGGGTCCTTGAAACGCCCTCCCTACTGAAGTATTTAAAAAAGGCCTACACTATAATACTGGTCTGACTTTTATACCGCAATACTGAGGACCTATAAATGACAAGAATGCACAGCCATTCAGACCTTAAAAATGGCACAGAGAAAGAACACCAAAGTTGATAAAAATCTAAAATCTAACAATACTCCCACTGCAGTGAGCTCCTTTTCTAAAAACGTAGATAGGAGGAAAAGAGTGGAAGCTTCTCAGGCACACAGTGAAGAGTAATCTATGTTCGACAGCCCTGACACTCTTCTAGGTCCTTCCACGTCCCCTGGTCGACCTCAGCAGGCCAAAGATGGCCCGGTGACACTCAAGCCAATGGAATCCCTTATTAACCAGGTCAAAATCTATATAAAATGTGAGTGCGCTGAACTGAAAAGGGACGTAAACGATCTAGGCTCTCGCGTAGAGGCCTTAGAAGATAACGGGGAGGAGCTGGTCAAAGAAATGACGGATATGTCTTGCTCTATTGAAATGCATCACACAAAGATTACAGAATTAAAGAACAAAATAGATGATATCGAGAACTGGACAAGAAGAAATAACCTTAGAATCCGCGGGGTGCCAGAGGATGTAAAAGGCGAAGACATCCCTGATCAATTGAAAAATCCATTTCAGTCACTGGCCATGGCCAATCAAGGAGTAATTGAAGAAGTTCCCCTTGAATGAGCTCACCGTGCTCTGCGACCCAAACCTTTGGACAACCTCCCAGGAACATCATTGTATGCTTCCAAAGTTACAGAGATAGGGAGAAGATATTCCAGCTCGCAACGGCACATCCTACCGTCACATTTATGAGAGCAAAAATACAAATCTACCAGGACCTTTCAATAAGAATGCTTCAATTGAGAAAGGAGTTTGCTTTTCTTACAGCCCATTTACGAACTCTAAAGATACTCTACAGATGGGGTTTCCCCGTCTCCTTGCAAATCGTTAAAAATGGGAAACGAAATGAGTGTGCCAGCCCAACTTTGGTACCAGATTTCTGCAATCAGCTTGATATCACTCTCCCTGAACCACCAAATACTACCCCAGAGAAAGAGGCGTCGAACCACCAAACACTCTAGACACTACTTTATTCATGGTTATCTGGTCTGTGACACAAAGAACCTGTAAGTATTAGTCTTCCGCTCTCATACACAGAGAAGATGCCTCTACTTTATATGCACTGACTTTGTAACGCTAGATACTAACGACTCAAGATGGTCATGGACTCAAGGGACAAAAAAGAAAAGTTAAAATGTTGAAAAGTTGAAATATAGCCCTGGTACTGTATTCCGTATTTGAGCGGAATAATAGACATTCCTGTTTAATTCTAGACTGTCTGTAAGTAATTAATCTACTAACTTCATACATCGGGAAGATGCCACAACTTCACATGCACTGTCTTTGCATTGTTCAGAGACAAGCTACCTATAATAACCCTGGACACAGAGGAACAGCTTAAGGACTAGGAAGTTATAAGATAACTCTGGTACTGTACTCTGATGTTACAATGAAAGATAGACATTTTATGTTTAATATTAGCATGTTTAAATTTCACTCACTATACTAGGAGGAGATATATAGTCCATATAGCAGAGGCCCAGAGGTGATGTTTATATCTTCCTCTGTTATGTGATTTCAAAGGTTGGCCTTGTAGCTAAAAGAGGATACTGCTGGGAATTTTTAGAGCAACATTGTCCCAGTTTAGAATAGCATATATTGTTCATTATGGTTTATGCTTGTTTAGTTTAATTCTGTCAACATGTGATGAAAACTACTGCTCCTGCAGTAGACTTGTTTTAATAAGTTACTACTTTATAATGCCTGTCTGGGCGGGCTCCCTTTGAGCCGATCTTTCCCCTTCTGTTATTTCCTTTTTTCTCAATTTTCTGCCGGACAGGAGTCTTGTCAGGCACTTTTCCTTCTTTCCCATTTCCAGTACTTACCCTTCTCCATTCCTTCTTCCCCGACTCCCCTTAGCCCACCCTTTACCTTTCCCTCACCCTCTTCTACTTTCTGGATTGCTTTCCCTGTTTTGTTGTTGTTCTTGTTTACCTTGTTTTAAGTGTTTTGAAGTTAAGTACAGAATAATTTTCACTTTAATTGCTACCACAGCTGAAGTTTATATTAACTGAACTAGTCATATCTCTACCACTATCACATCACATCTAGACATTAATGGACCCTCTCTCCCTAGTTAGCCGCTTCACAGTTGCCACACAAAATGTTAAGGGCTTCCAGGCACCACATAAGCGCTCCATAGCATTTCATGATTTTATAAGAAACATTTAGATGTAGTAATGATACAGGAAACGCATTTCAAGAGGAATAATAAACCCACCCTATCACAATTTTACTATGACCAACATTTTTTAAGCTCTGGCCCGACTAAGCATAACGGAGTATGTATCTCCTTTAGGAAAGGAACATCTTTTAAACTCCTACAAAAGTCCCTGGACCAGGAAGGTAGAATACTAATCTTGGTGGGACTTTATTACGGCAGACCTATAACTTTTGACAATATTTATGCCCCTAATCGCTTATCTCCCCCCTTTTTCCGTAGAGTCATTAACCTGCTATTAGATATCTCTAAAGGCCCAATATTCTTGGGCGGGGACTTCAATTTTCCCCTCTGCCCTGCACTGGATACTTCATAAGGTAGATCTTATTTGCGAAACAGCCAAATAAAAGCTAACTGTCAAGCACCTGGAGAATAACCCATCCCACGACAAAGGACTTCACATTTTTCTCTTATCCTCAGCGCTCATACACCCGGTTAGACTACATCTTCTGTGACCAAAACACATTGACTACACTAATAGACTCTAGACTACGCCACACAACTTGGTCAGACCACAGTATAGTAAGTTCCACATTCCAGTGGTCCTCCAAGTCACAACATCACCCACACTGGAAATTAAATGACCAAATCCTCTCTGACCCATTCATCACTACTGATATATCGAAAAAACGTTTGAGTTTTTCTCCTTCAATGACCCCTCCTCCCCCTCGCCCACGAATAACTGGGAAGTGTATAAGTGTTACATCAGAGGGTTGCTAATGAGTCACACACACAAACTGCGGAAGGAAAGAGCAGCCCAATACCTGACACTAACAAATTACTTCCAAAAGAGCGAGAAAGCCCTAAAGCAAAGCCCAAATTCCCTGCAACTCTTAGCACAATCACAAAAGACTAGAGAGGCTCTTAACCAATATTTGATTAAAAACGCTCACTTGCGGGCCCTCACAGTAAAATCTAAATTCTTCATTGAAAGTAACAAAGCTGGACGTCTTCTTGCCCGATCCCTTAAAAAGAAAAGATATAAGTCCTTAATTGCTAAAATATCTGACCCCGCTGGATCCCCCTCCACAACCAGCACAGACAGTTAGCCAGTTCGCAAAATACTACTCCTCCCTATACAATCGTCCAACCTTGAATATACACACAAAACGCCAGATGATCCAAGACTACCTTGCACAAGTCCACCTACCCACTCTTTCAGAGGAGGCCAGTGTGTCATTACACTCGCCATTCTCCACACAGGAGCTGCTTGTTGCCATTAAAAACCTCCCACTAGGTAAGGCCCTTGGACCAGATGGCTTCACGCCAAAATTTTACCACCTGTTTAAATCCCAACTTAGTCCCCATCTTCTGTTGATGTATAATTCTATAGACGAGTGCCAATTCACAGAACCCCTACTAGAAGCCACGATCTCGGTAATACCAAAACCAGGTAAAAATGCGGAACTTGTCACTAATTATCACCCAATATCCCGGATCAACATTGACATTAAATTATATGCGAAACTGCTGGCATCTAGACTAAACAAAATTCTCCCCTCCCTCATTCAGACCGATCAAGTGGGTTTTATTCCTGAAAGAGAAGTCAAAGATAACACCATCAGAGTATTGCAAACCATATTTTCCGCTAATGCTTTTAAGACTCCACTAATCTTACCCTCAACAGATGCAGAAAAAGCCTTTGATAGGGTGGACTGGGATTTTCTCTGGTCCACGCTGTTGAAGTTTGGATTCTCAAGCAATTTGATTACACGTATACAAGCCCTGTACAATAACCCCTCTGCAAGAATCAATGCTAACAGTATCCTTTCCCAAAAAATCCCCATAAGTAATGGTACCCGTCAGGGTTGCCCTTTTTCCCCCCTTGCTTTTTGCTCTGGTGGTGGAGGTGCTGACAACGAGAATCAGGAATACATCGAAATACAGGGCACCATCCTCACGGAGTCCCAACAGAAATGTCTACTTTATGCAGACGACATTATATTCACACTACGCTCCCCGGCTAGTTCTCTACCTGCCCTCCTAGTAGAGTTAGATGATTATAAAAAAAGTATCAAACTTCTCTATTAACATGGAGAAGTCCATGCTGATGCCACCACACTTATCAGATGAGGAAACCCACTGTATCTCTACCCAAACTGCTTTCCAATTTACCAGCACTATCTGATACTTAGGTGTAGACATTTTCGCTACACACTCGGACCTATTTGATCTGAACTACACTCCACTCCAGGAGCACACTAGATCTACACTTGAGACACGGCATAGGCAGGGCCACCTCTCTTGGATGGGGCGTATTAATGCTATAAAATGTCCCTTCTACCAAAATATTTATACTTATTTCAAGTTTTTCCCTTAGTGTATATAACAAAACAGCAAAGGCTGTTTGAATCTTTTATCTGGGCGCAGAAAAGATCTAGAGTAGCTAGGCACACCTTATATCTCAGCAGGGAGGATGGCGGCCTGGGTGTCCCAAATCTACTTGCCTACTACCATGCAGCCCATATTGCTTGTATCATTGCTTGGAAACATGCACAACCTAATAAGCCCTGGATTCGATTGGAAGCAAACTTGACAGGTATTCATAATCTCTGGGACTTATGCTTGACTTCGCCCAAACTTAGACCGCCCAACTCTAAAACTAACTACTATGTTGGAGCCACTCTTCAGGTATGGGATAAAATTCTGGCCCCTCATAGTAAGATATCGAGCCAGCCATCTCCTCTTACACCACTCCTAAATAATCCCTCACTCTTGCAAACACACAGCATACCAACACCGATTGTAGCAGTATAACAGTACACATGGTTCTGAACAACGGACTTGTTCGCCCCCAGGCAGAACTCTCCCAGCTATTGGGGCCCCCGTTCCACCTCTGGTTTCCATATATGCAAGTTTGGCACACCATAGTAACTAGCCCCCATAAAGAGGCCCTTACTAGACCTCTTACCCCCCCCCCTAGAGACCCCTGCTATGACCAGGTCTCACATCTCTATAATCTATAAACTGCTTAGAGGCTCTTTACCCCAAAGAAAACCGTCCTTCATAATTAAATGGGAAAAATAATTAGACATTAATATTTCAGTCACACAATGGAACCATATTTTTTCTGAGGCCAAAAAATAGTCACTATCACTAACAATCGTAGAAATTAATTACAAATTGCTATCCAGGTGGTACATGACCCCACACCGACCTTCACAGTATATTCCCCAACTCCTCGCCAATGTGCTGGAGACACTGCGGAGGATGGGGCACTTTGTCACATATTTGGTGGTATTGCCCTCTTCTACAAAAATACTGGGAAGACATAGCTGAATGCATCAATACAAATTTGGGAATCTCGGTCACACTTTCCCCAGCCATGGTACTGTTGAATGACTCACCAAATATCCTGTGTATTTATCGGAAAAAAATATTCCAGTGTATGCTCTGTTGTGCTAAAAGATAGTCTTGATTTATAATTCTAAACTGAGACTCTCTTTGATCAGCAGATATAGCTGATGATATTCTAATGTATGGCTGTGGTAATACAAATGAGGAAGCTGAGCATAACCAAGATGAGAAGCTAACAGAGCTATCGGATTGTTGCAGGCAGGTGATGCCGAGTCTCAGCTTAAGAAATTGCAGTTTAAGGTGTATGAAGTCCGTTTCCATGGACATATCCTCTCCCCACAAGGCTTAAAAGCTGACAGAGAAGATTAGAGCCATTGTGGACATGCCACAGCCTAAACGCATTGGAATCTACTTATAACAGTCAAAGCAGCTTTAGTTCCTGATTTATACAGTATAATTATTTATATAAATCTATGCTAATAATCATGGTCAGTACTTTTTCCAGAAAATGTGGCAATTTTAGTTATTGCCTCATATGAGAAACTTCATCAACTACTACGTTTTCACTTATTTGAAAATCATATTATTCTTCCATCACAGTACTGCAATTTATTTTTAATCCATATTGTATGGAACACATAAAATTCTAAACTATGTCTCTTTAATATAATAAATAAACGTGAATTGGTCAGAAATGGCAGGAGTCCTCTTAAAGGGATAGGAAAGTCAAAATTTTACTTGCATGATTTAGATAGAGCATGTCATTTTAAGACACTTTTAAATGCACTTCTATTTTCAAATGTGCTTCGTTCTCTTGCTATCCCTTGTTGAAAAAGAATATGCACATATACTAAACTAGTGGGAGCTAGCTGCTGATTGGTGCCTGAACACATTTGTCTCTTGTGATTGCCTGACTAGATGTGTTAAGCTAGCTGCCAGTTGTGCAATGCTGTTCCTTCAGCTAACAAGAGAATGTCCTATCCAAATCATGAAAGAAAATATTGTTTCATTTTTTTAAAAAAAGTAAATTGAAAAAAATAGGGCTTAAAAAAAATGTAAGTGCACACCACCATGACATATACATTTATACTAGTACATATATTATATAGTCAATGTAGGAAATATACAGATGGGCTCCAGCACCACTAATGAGACAACATATGAACAGCACCATTAAATACTACCTTACGTTTGCCAATTTAGTAATGTCCACAACGCTTTTCACGTTAAAACATTTCCTATATTAGGACAATAAGCTAAAACATGACAACGTTTTGGGCGTTACCACCCTTAATCATGCATCTTTACATTTGCCTGTAGATTAAAAATTTGGGATCAACACCATTCATTAACATCTCCCCACTATGATGTATCAAATATATCATTGTGAATTGTATGGGACCATAAAACTAGCAGAACATTTGTGAATTTACGTTACATATTTATTTTCTTATTTTAAGATAAGACACCCAGCCCCCATAGTCTCAGTTAAAACAAAAACACTTAATGACGGCAAGTGTTTGTGAAAGACTATGGAATAACAGTTAATTCAGAGAGGCCATACAAGGAGGTAGTGTTTGATCATTAACAGGCACAGTCCATGATGCCAATTGCTTGTGCAAGATGAAGCAAGAGTATGGCAGAACACTATAAAATTCAGTGAGGCCATCCATTTTAAAGTGTTCCACAACAATGAAAATTAGTTTACATTACAACACTACATTTATTGAAAAAATATGTTCTAGAAAATAATTGACATCAAAGAATATTTATTATATATCTAAGCGTTTCATAAATTTCATGACTCTAATATGTCTGCAATACAAAGGGAACGAGCAAACAGAGAAGAAATGAGGGCTGTGATGTCTGCATTAAATTAAATTACCCACAGAAGTCTCCAAGTCAATTAATCCATATATATCATTCGTGCATGTGTGCCGTATAAAGAAAATAAAATTATATATATATATATATATATACACACATATATATATATATATATATATATATATATATGTTGTAGAATAAATCACTCGCTGGTCTTCAGACATCAGTGACAACTCTTATTTATTTAGTGACGTTTCGGGACCAAACAAAGTCTCTGAACATAGCAAATATTTATAGACCAATAACACCCCCCTCTTTTTTGGGTAGCCAATCAGGGCAAACCATGTGCAAAATTAAATTAAGCAATGTGCATCATGCCGAGCTGTACATATTCAGTGAGTAAAAAATCAATGTTAAATACATGTCAAAAAATGTGAAATAAAGATCATAAGTGTATAGAATAATAAGGTAATTGGTATACATCCACATCTGTGAAACATCTGATCTCCCAAGGGTAACTGTGACCGGTTTAACAGCCTCCGCAGTCCGTATCAAAATTACATGGCTATATAAACAGAACCCCCCATTGGATTAAAGGGAGACGTTCCTTTCAGATTAAGCTGATCGACATCAGACATAACTATATGGGCATTTGATCAAACACAACTGCCAGCCTCCTTTGACACTACTAGTTACATGGAACCGCATATCAGAACCACCCCCAAGGGGCATGTACAAATAATCGGCACAAATAGACAGAGCCGCAAACACATGGCTATATAAACAAAACCCTATTGGATTATAAGGAGACACTCATTCCGGATTGAGACAGTTATCATCGGGTATAGCTATATGGGCGTATAATAAAACACAACAGCCAGCCTCTTCTGATACTGCTTACATGTAATCGCCTACTGGAACCACCCCCAAGGGGCGTATACTAATAATCGGCACAAATAGGCAGAGCTGCAAACACCAACCGGAGGCGTGAAAAAATGAATCCAATTTGAGTGAATGAATCACTTGTCACAGGGTGCAGAGAGCACGCCTCTAGGCAATATCATAGGGTCTAAGTGATAGAAACCAGTATCCATTGACACCAACGTTTGCAACCTGAAAACTTATATTTAAACAACTACCCTATAAACCACAGATTAAATAGTAATAGCCTGTGGTCCCAAAAATAAAAAACATAAATTATGCTTACCAGATAATTTCCTTTCCTTCTGTATGAGGAGAGTCCATGGCTTCATTCTACACTTGTGGGAATACAGAACCTGGCCACCAGGAGGAGGCAAAGACACCCCAGCCAAAGGCTTAAATACCTCCCCCACTTCCCTCATCCCCCAGTCATTCTGCCGAGGTAACAAGGAAGAGTAGGAGAAATATCAGGGTATAAATGGTGCCAGAAGAATCAAACAAAATGTAGGTCCGCCCAATGGAGAAAAACTGGCAGGGGCCGTGGACTCTCCTCATACAGAAGGAAAGGAAATTATCTGGTAAGCATAATTTATGTTTTCCTTCTTAATATGAGGAGAGTCCATGGCTTCATTCCTTACTTGTGGGAAACATATACCCAAGCTCTAGAGGACACTGAATGAAAACGGGAGGGTAAAAAGAGAGGCAGACTCTATTCTGAGGGCACCACAGCCTGCAAAACCTTTCTCCCAAATGATGCTTCAGCCGAAGCAAAAACGTCAAACTTGTAAAATTTTGAAAAGGTTTGTAAGGAGGACCAGGTAGCCACCTTACAAATCTGCTACATAGATGACTCATTCTTGATGGCCCAAGAGGAAGCTACTGCTCTAGTAGAATGAGCACTAATTCTCTGAGGAGGCTTATGTCCCGCTGTCTCATATGCTAAGCGAATAATGCTCCTCAACCAAAAAGACAAGGAAGTGGACGAGGCTTCTGCCCCTTACGCTTCCCAGAATAGACAATGAACAAAGAAGACGTCTGTCTAAACTTCTTAGTGGCTTGAAGATAAAACTTCAAGGCCCGAACCACATTCAAATCATGAAGTAACCGCTCCTTCGAAGAAGAAGGGCTAGGATATAAGGAAGGAACAACAATCTATTGATTGATGTTGCGATCAGAAACAACCTTAGGAAGAAAACCTAACACAATATGAAGAACAGCCTTATCTGCATGGAATACTAGGTTAAGGGGGCTCACATTGCAAGGCAGCCACCTCATATACTCTGCATGCCGAGGCAATAGCCAGTAAAAAGAGAACCTTTTAAGATAATAATTTAATGTCAAGGACAGAACCCCACAACTCCAAACCGAGAGTACGGAACCGGGAACAATTTCTTAAAGGAAGAAGAAGAAGGGGAAAAAGAAGAACCAAGTCTTTCCCATTCATTCTTAATAATGTTAGCCATCTTTACGGGAACCGGGAAGTCTGTGGTACAACCCTGTCCTTGTAGACCTTATCTAATTTAGGAATACAAGGTTCCTCAAGTAACTTAGGTTTAGGAACCTTTAAAGTACCCAACACTTCCTTTAGTAGAAAGCGTAAGTTTTCAATCCTAAATCTAACGTCTGGTTTCTCCACAGCTTGAGGCTTAGAGGCAACAGATTCTGACCCAGAAAGAGGATCCTCTGAAGTATCAGAGGCGTCTTCATCATCAGATAATCTTGTATCAGATAAATCCAATAAGCTAGTATATGACCCCTGGGAAGGATAGCAATATTTAACCTTTTGCTTGCGATTAGCAGTGCAAGGTAAAGCACTAAAAGCCCCAGACACTGTCGTCTGTAACTGGTCAGTAAAGTCTGGCGGTAAAAGGGCCCCTCCAGATGGAGGAATAGGAATGCTACGGGGAAGCTGCATGTGTATTAGGAGATGAGTGTAGGGTGCACACCTCAGGCATTAGCTTTAGGTAAAGAGGGAGTACCCTCTAACGTATCAGAGTCCTCCATAGCTTGTGCTTATAAAAAGTACTATAGACAAAGATAAATGGCACCTTTATATCCCC
The DNA here is from genome assembly GCF_027579735.1 of Bombina bombina. NCBI lineage: Eukaryota > Metazoa > Chordata > Amphibia > Anura > Bombinatoridae > Bombina > Bombina bombina. The sequence goes on along the minus strand of NC_069510.1, from coordinate 85,458,591 downwards.
AGTGGCTGAGGCAATCACCACCTCTTATGACCCAGGCTCAAGAGAGAAACTGCTTTGTTTCCAGACACCGCACGGTCAGGAAGAAGAGTCACTGTGACCACACCCGGTCACATGGTGCGCCATGCAGGACCGCCCCTGCACCACTAAAAGCGCGCCAAGCTGAACTGGCTGTGCACTGTTCCAAAATGAAAGTAAAACCTGTACGTTCCAACATCTGCCTGAGCCACATCTCACACATGTGACAGCATAAACACAATATTAAAAATATGTGATTAATTCCTCCTGTTCAATAATCCCCTTCCGGAGACATTAACCCTTGATTCCACTCAGATAAAAGGAGTTACATTGTGACCCTGTCTTCTTGCGTTATCAAATGTCAATAAAAAAATGAAACAAATTTACTGGAATCTATGCCGTGGAACAGAAACACAGACTCTCAAGTTTGACAGTCTTGTAGCATTGCACCTTACATGGACTTGAGTGATAGAAGCAGGCAGTAAAACTCATCAACACTGATTGCTTAGAAACTGTTAATACGAGTCTGGATGGGTTCACAGAAAGACTCTCCCTGCATCTCCAGACTCTACCATTCGCCAATGCTCTCATTGAGAGGCTGACAAGACTACTTAAAACTCCAGTTCCATTCCGAAGAGTACTACCCTCCATAAGGAACTACTCCATATATTCTGACACTTCTCTGCCAACATCCTGTGATGAAAGGCAAAGAATGACTGGGGGATGAGGGAAGTGGCAGAGGTATTTAAGCCTTTGGCTGGGGTGTCTTTGCCTCCTCCTGGTGGTCAGGTTCTGTATTCCCACAAGTAAGGAATGGAGTCGTGGACTCTCCTCATATTAAGAAGGAAATTGGGTATGCAAAAAATCAAAAATTACATAAAACCTACATTACACTATCAACTCTAGGTTAATAAATGAATGTGCACAAACCTTACCCACAGTATGTACCAACATCTTGGCAATCGCCCCTATTGGGAGATGCTCTAGAATGAAACCTGATGATTGGTTCAAATCAAAAAGGTATTAATCCTATCAATATAAGTCACTCTTCAAGAAAAACTATGAACAACAAACCTCCCTACTGAAAGATAAATGTACCTAATCACAAATCACTGGTGCACAGGCACCACATATCAAAAATATCTGAATCAGGGTCAAATAAATGTTATGTCAAACAGAAACAGGAGGAAAAACAAGAGAAAAGCAAGGATTTAACCAAGGGATAACAAACTTGAAATAACATGACCCCAATCACAGTCAAGTCCCTATGTTCAGACACGGATATCACCAATAAGTAAACATAGAATGTGGATGCGGCTAATCTGTGGATATAAGTAAAAGACATGCAATATAAGTAAAAAAACATAACTGTACATACATGAATTAAAAACACACATCTCAAATGGTAAACAATTAATATGTGTATTCATAGACTACAGAGAGTAAAGATCTTGGAAAGTCTTTTTGTAAACGTCCTTTATGAATGAGTATAAGTAAGCGTTTTCACTGCTAGTAGAAATAACATCGAGATTGTTCGCATGTATTGTACAGATAAAAACACACCCCTGGTTTTACAAGATCACTATTGGTCAAGGGAAATCTACTTGCGGTATGACAATAACTAATGGGCGGACACACAAGCTTGTGGCTACATATGAGAACCAATAGGAACTCAATATTTACGACCACACTGAAACAAATGGTTTCTCATATCTAACAGATTTCTTAAGACACACCAGTCTATAATACAAATTTATGTTGAGAATCAGCAAAAGTGAGTGAGTTAGGGCTACATTAGGAATAAGGGATGCAGAAATTCTCTTGCAATAGGGGAACACTTTTGGTACGATTAAAAACATTATTGGTCAGTATAAATCAAGTATTATTATTATATACATAAAATTGTTAAATGTAGGAATATACAATTGTCATTAAGTATAGAAATTTGAAATTGTTAAAGCTTTGGTTTTTCGTTTTTTTGTTTTTCTTTGCAAGAGGCACCAATTAAGTAGACTGAGGATACTAGACCGGTGTAAGTTACCAATTAAGAAACACACCCCTTTGTAAGGAGGTGAATGTTTGTCAGTTTGTTATTTAAGGCAGAGGTAGGAGTGAGAATGATTTTATATTATATTTTTATGCCTGATGAAACGGTTTGAAACCGAGAAACGCGTTGCAATATTGGGGTAATATTGTTAACCCCTTCATCCACCTACTACAACAACTGCTGTGTTGTGTAGTTTTATTTTTGTTTTTAATAAATTTTGTATTTTATTATAAATACTGGTGGATTTTTCTACCTACCTACTGCCTGTGCTGACTTTCAAGAATTTCTCCGGATTCCTAGTGCAGTCTCATTTTGGATTACTGCTCTCACAACATCAAGAGATCAGATTTGGGGTGAGCTGTTACACCTGCCTACAATTTGCAGCCTGTTCCTACCAGCACATAAGTGTGCTCCTAGAGTATGTGAGTACCCATCTGTATCACTGAAGAAGTATTACTGGTTATATTGTTAATGGTCTGCACATATAGTGCTTTATTTTTCTGTGTCTTTTACTTCCAGCATCATAAGCACTGGTTGAAGGGTGAGCTGTCACACCTTTATAATTCTGCAGCCTGTCCCTACTAGCACATAGGTATGCTCCTGGAGTATGTAAGTACTCATTTGGCTCTATGACTGTTTGTTTTGCATCTTTTCAACTGATGATACCACACATGAGGCGCCCCTCTGTTCTCTTTTATTTCTTGACATTTGATAACTGTTGTAGCTACACTATCTACTGTTTAACTGTTTAAGCGTTTCCACAATGTTTATGTCCTCTTTAACTATATTTCATACTACGTTTCATAAGAATATAGAATTGCATTATAGTTATGTTAAATACAATATAAGCCGGATGTCTGTTTTTAGACATCCACGAGTGATAACTCAGCTGCTCATAAATGAAATTGAATCGTACAAAGGTTTATATAACATATTGTGTATACAGTTTTTAAAACATTATTTCACATAGTGGGCTGGGTCAGTAACATAGTTTCATTTTTAACCTATCATAGTGGCTTCAGTGTTTTATCAATGTAAGAGCCAGGTAGGCAGGTCATACAGCTATGACTACGGCTATTGGCCCGAAACACATCAGCTGACCTGTGACGTTACCGGCACGACTCAGGTGTTGATGTCTGTGGATACAAGTTTGTTTGTAATGCTGTTGGTGTGCTTTTAATGCATATTTAATAAAGAACTGAATTTAAAGAAAAAGCTCCCCGGATTTCATGTATGTACAGTGGGGAAAATAAGTATTTAGTCAGCCATCAATTGTGCAAGTTCTCCCACTTAAGAAGATGAGAGAGGCCTGTAATTTTCATCATAGGTATACCTCAACTATGAGAGACAAAATGTGGAAACAAATCCAGACAATCACATTGTCTGATTTGGAAAGAATTTATTTGCAAATTATGGTGGAAAATAAATATTTGGTCAATATCAAAAATTCATCTCAATACGTTGTTATATATCCTTTGTTGGCAATGACAGAGGTCAAACGTTTTCTGTAAGTCTTCACAAGGTTGTCACACACTGTTGCTGGTATGTTGGCCCATTCCTGCATGCAGACCTCCTCTAGAGCAGTGATGTTTTGGGGCTGTCGCTGGGCAACACGGACTTTCAACTCCCTCCAAAGGTTTTCTATGGGGTTGAGATCTGGAGACTGGCTATGCCACTCCATGACCTTGAAATGCTTCTTACCAAGCTACTCCTTCGTTGCCCAGGCGGTGTGTTTGGGATCATTGTCATGCTGAAAGACCAGCCACATTTCATCTTCAATGCCCTTGCTAATGGAAGGAGGTTTGCACTCAAAATCTCACGATACATGGCCCCATTCATTCTTTCATGTACACGGATCAGTCGTCCTGTTCCCTTTGCAGAGAAACAGCCCCAAAGCATGATGTTGCCACCCCCATGCTTCACAGTAGGTATGGTGTTCTCTCTCCTCCAAACACGACAAGTTGTGTTTCTACCAAACAGTCCTACTTTGGTTTCATCTGACCATATGATATTCTCCCAATCCACTTCTGGATCATCCAAATGCTCTCTAGCATACTTCAGATGGGCCCGGACATGTACTGGCTTAAGCAGGGGGACACATCTGGCACTGCAGGATCTGAGTCCCTGGCAGCGTAGTGTGTTACTGATAGTAGCCTTTGTTACGTTGCTCCAGCTCTCTGCAGGTCATTCACTAGGTACCCCGGTGTGGTTCTGGGATGTTTGCTCACTGTTCTTTTGATTATTTTGACCCCACAGGGTGAGATCTTGCGTGGAGCCCCAGATCGAAGGAGATTATCAGTGGTCTTGTATGTCTTCCATTTTCTAATTATTTCTCCCACAGTTGATTTCTTCACACCAAGCTGCTTGCCTATTGCAGATTCAGTCTTCCTAGCCTGGTGCAGGTCTACAATTTTGTTTCTGGTGTCCTTTGACAGCTCTTTGGTCTTCACCATAGTGGAGTTTGGAGTGTGATTGTTTGAGGTTGTGGACAGGTGTCTTTTATACTGATAACAAGTTCAAACAGGTGCCATTAATACAGGTAATGAGTGGAGGACAGAGGAGCCTCTTAAAGAAGAAGATACAGGTCTGTGAGAGCCAGAAATATTGCTTGTTTGAAGGTGACCAAATACTTATTTTCCACCATAATTTGCAAATAAATTCTTTCCAAATCAGACAATGTGATTGTCTGGATTTGTTTCCACATTTTGTCTCTCATAGTTGAGGTATACCTATGATGAAAATTACAGGCCTCTCTCATCTTCTTAAGTGGGAGAACTTGCACAATTGGTGGCTGACTAAATACTTATTTTCCCCACTGTATTTCCCTGTTATCTAGTCTGTTCAGTGTATAGTAAACCAGCTCATGTTACTCCAGAAGTTTTGTGACATGGGGCTAGATAAACCTTCCCACCAAGCCCACAGCCCCCTTGTAGGGCTGTGACTGGAAGTAATGGACACTGTACAAATGTAATGTAAAAAAATAAATAAGAAAGAAAATGTAATATCCATTTAAAATTATGAATAATACATATTGCAATGATTTCTATTAAAGGCATGGTCTAGCCAAAAATATACTTTAATGATTGAGATAGGGCATGTCATTTAAAACAGCTTTCCAATTTAATTTTATCATCAATTTTGCTTTGTTCTCTTGGTATTCTTAGTTTAAAGCTAAACCTAGGTAGGCTCATATACTAATTTCTTAGACTGTGAAGGCCTCCTCTTATCTGAATGCATTTTGACAGTTTTTCACAGCTAGAGGGCATTAGTTCATGTATGCCATATAGATAATATTATGCTCACACCCGTGGAGTTACCTAGAAGCCAACACTGATTGGCTACAATGCAAGTCTGTCAAAAGAACTGAAATAAGTGGGAAGTCTGCAGATGCTTAGACGCAAGGTAATCACAGAAGTAAAAAGTGTATTAATATAACTGTGTTGGTTATCAAAACTGGGTAATGAGTATTAAAAGGATTATCTATCTTTTAAAAAAATTAACAAGAAAGAGAGAGCAAAAGCGAGGTGGGAGATAGAGAGCAAAAGAGGGTGGATAGAGAGAGCAAGAGAGGGTGGAGAGAGAGAGCAAAAGAGGGGGGAGAGCAAAAGAGGGGGAGAGAGAGCAACAGAGGGGGAGAAAGAGCAAAAGAGGGGGAGAGAGAGCAAAAGAGGGGGAGAGAGCAAAAGAGGGGGAGAGAGCAAAAGAAGGGGGAGAGAGAGGAAAAGAGAGGGGGGGAGAGAGAGGAAAAGAGAGGGGGTGAGAGAGAGGAAAAACATAATTTATGCTTACCTGATAAATTCCTTTCTTCTGTAGTGTGATCAGTCCACGGGTCATCATTACTTCTGGGATATTAACTGCTCCCCTACAGGAAGTGCAAGAGGATTCACCCAGCAGAGCTGCATATAGCTCCTCCCCTCTACGTCACTCCCAGTCATTCGACCAAGGACCAACGAGAAAGGAAAAGCCAAGGGTGAAGTGGTCACTGGAGTATAAATTAAAAAATATTTACCTGCCTTAAAAACAGGGCGGGCCGTGGACTGATCACACTACAGAAGAAAGGAATTTATCAGGTAAGCATAAATTATGTTTTCTTCTGTTAAGTGTGATCAGTCCACGGGTCATCATTACTTCTGGGATACCAATACCAAAGCAAAAGTACACGGATGACGGGAGGGATAGGCAGACTCTTTATACAGAAGGAACCACTGCCTGAAGAACCTTTCTCCCAAAAATAGCCTCCGATGAAGCAAAGGTGTCAAATTTGTAAAATTTGGAAAAAGAATGAAGCGAAGACCAAGTTGCAGCCTTGCAAATCTGTTCAACAGAGGCCTCATTCTTGAAGGCCCAAGTGGAAGCCACAGCTCTAGTAGAATGAGCTGTAATTCTTTCAGGGGGCTGCTGTCCAGCAGTCTCATAAGCTAAACGAATTATGCTACGAAGCCAAAAAGAAAGAGAGGTAGCGGAAGCTTTTTGACCTCTCCTCTGCCCAGAGTAAATGACAAACAGAGAAGACGTTTGTCGGAATTCCTTAGTTGCCTGCAAGTAAAATTTTAGAGCCCGGACTACATCCAGGTTGTGCAGTAGACGTTCCTTCTTTGAAGAAGGATTTGGGCATAAAGAAGGAACAACAATCTCTTGATTGATATTCCTGTTAGTAACTACCTTAGGTAAGAACCCAGGTTTAGTACGCAGGACTACCTTATCCGAATGAAAAATCAAATAAGGAGAATCACAATGTAAGGCTGATAATTCAGAGACTCTTCGAGCCGAGGAAATAGCCATTAAAAATAGAACTTTCCAAGATAACAACTTTATATCAATGGAATGAAGGGGTTCAAACGGAACGCCCTGTAAAACATTAAGAACAAGGTTTAAACTCCATGGTGGAGCAACAGTTTTAAACACAGGCTTAATCCTGGCCAAAGCCTGACAAAAAGCCTGGACGTCAGGAACTTCTGACAGACGTTTGTGTAACAGAATGGACAGAGCTGAGATCTGTCCCTTTAATGAACTAGCAGATAAACCCTTTTCTAAACCTTCTTGTAGAAAAGACAATATCCTAGGAATCCTAACCTTACTCCAAGAGTAACCTTTGGATTCACACCAATGTAGGTATTTACGCCATATCTTATGGTAAATCTTTCTGGTAACAGGTTTCCTAGTCTGTATTAAGGTACTAATAACTGACTCAGAAAACCCACGTCTTGATAAAATTAAGCGTTCAATTTCCAAGCAGTCAGCTTCAGAGAAGTTAGATTTTGATGTTTGAAGGGACCCTGTATCAGAAGGTCCTGTTTCAGAGGTAGAGACCAAGGCGGACAGGATGACATGTCCACCAGGTCTGCATACCAAGTCCTGCGTGGCCACGCAGGTGCTATTAGAATCACTGATGCTCTCTCTTGTTTGATTCTGGCTATCAATCGAGGAAGCAACGGGAAGGGTGGAAACACGTAAGCCATCCTGAAGTCCCAAGGTGCTGTCAGAGCATCTATCAGGACTGCTCCTGGATCCCTGGATCTGGACCCGTAACGAGGAAGCTTGGCGTTCTGTCGAGACGCCATGAGATCTATCTCTGGTTTGCCCCAACGTCGAAGTATTTGGGCAAAGACCTCCGGATGAAGTTCCCACTCCCCCGGATGAAAAGTCTGACGACTTAAGAAATTCGCCTCCCAGTTCTCCACTCCCGGGATGTGGATTGCTGACAGGTGGCAAGAATGAGACTCTGCCCAGCGAATTATCTTTGATACTTCCATCATAGCTAGGGAGCTTCTTGTCCCTCCCTGATGGTTGATGTAAGCTACAGTCGTGATGCTGTCCGACTGAAACCTGATGAACCCCCGAGTTGTCAACTGGGGCCAAGCCAGGAGGGCATTGAGAACTGCTCTCAATTCCAGAATGTTTATTGGCAGGAGACTCTCCTCCTGACTCCATAGTCCCTGAGCCTTCAGGGAATTCCAGACGGCACCCCAACCTAGAAGGCTGGCGTCTGTTGTTACAATTGTCCAGTCTGGTCTGCTGAATGGCATCCCCCTGGACAGGTGTGGCCGAGAAAGCCACCATAGAAGAGAATTTCTGGTCTCTTGATCCAGATTCAGAGAAGGGGATAAGTCTGAGTAATCCCCATTCCACTGACCTAGCATGCACAGTTGCAGTGGTCTGAGGTGTAAGCGTGCAAAGGGTACTATGTCCATTGCCGCTACCATTAAGCCGATTACCTCCATACATTGAGCCACTGACGGGTGTTGAATGGAATGAAGAGTGCGGCAAGCACTTTGAAGTCTTGATAGCCTGTCCTCTGTCAGGTAAATCTTCATTTCTACAGAATCTATAAGAGTCCCCAGGAAGGGAACTCTTGTGAGTGGAACGAGTGAACTTTTCTTTTCGTTCACCTTCCATCCATGTGACCTTAGAAATGCCAGCACTAACTCTGTATGAGATTTGGCAGTTTGAAAGCTTGAAGCTTGTATCAGAATGTCGTCTAGGTATGGAGCTACCGAGATTCCCCGCGGTCTTAGTACCGCCAGAAGAGCACCCAGAACCTTTGTGAAGATTCTTGGCGCTGTAGCCAATCCGAATGGAAGAGCCACAAACTGGTAATGCCTGTCTAGGAAGGCAAACCTTAGGTACCGGTAATGATCTTTGTGAATCGGTATGTGCAGGTAAGCATCTTTTAAATCTACAGTGGTCATGTACTGACCCTCTTGGATCATAGGTAAAATTGTCCGAATAGTCTCCATCTTGAACGATGGAACTCTTAGGAATTTGTTTAGGATCTTTAAGTCCAGGATTGGTCTGAAAATTCCCTCTTTTTTGGGAACCACAAACAGATTTGAGTAAAACCCCTGTCCCTGTTCCGATCGTGGAACTGGATGGATTACTCCCATTAACAAGAGCTCTTGTATGCAGCGTAGAAAAGCCTCTTTCTTTGTCTGAATTGTTGACAATCTTGACAGATGAAATCTCTCTCTTGGAGGAGAGTATTTGAAGTCCAGAAGGTATCCCTGAGATATTATCTCTAGCGCCCAGGGATCCTGAACATCTCTTGCCCAAGCCTGGGCGAAGAGAGAAAGTCTGCCCCCCACTAGATCCGATCCCGGATCGGGGGCCCTCAATTCATGCTGTTTTGGGGGCAGCAGCAGGTTTCCTAGTCTGCTTGCCCTTGTTCCAGGACTGGTTAGGTTTCCAGCCTTGTCTGTAGCGAGCAACAGCTCCTTCCTGTTTTGGTGCAGAGGAAGTTGATGCTGCTCCTGCTTTGAAATTACGAAAGGAACGAAAACTAGACTGTCTAGTCTTGGCTTTGGCTTTGTCCTGAGGCAGGGCATGGCCTTTACCTCCTGTAATGTCAGCGATAATCTCTTTCAACCCGGGCCCGAATAAGGTCTGCCCTTTGAAAGGTATATTAAGCAATTTAGACTTAGAAGTAACATCAGCTGACCAGGATTTTAGCCACAGCGCCCTGCGTGCCTGAATGGCGAATCCTGAATTCTTCGCCGTAAGTTTAGTAAGATGTACTATGGCCTCCGAAATGAATGAATTAGCTAGTTTAAGGACTCTAAGCCTGTCCGTAATGTCGTCCAGAGTAGCTGAACCAATGTTCTCTTCCAGAGACTCAATCCAGAATGCCGCTGCAGCCGTGATCGGCGCAATGCATGCAAGGGGTTGCAATATAAAACCTTGTTGAACAAACATTTTCTTAAGGTAACCCTCTAACTTTTTATCCATTGGATCTGAAAAAGCACAGCTATCCTCCACCGGGATAGTGGTACGCTTAGCTAAAGTAGAAACTGCTCCCTCCACCTTAGGGACCGTTTGCCATAAGTCCCTTGTGGTGGCGTCTATTGGAAACATCTTTCTAAATATTGGAGGGGGTGAGAACGGCACACCGGGTCTATCCCACTCCTTAGTAACAATTTCAGTAAGTCTCTTAGGTATAGGAAAAACCTCAGTACTCGTCGGTACCGCAAAATATTTATCCAACCTACACATTTTCTCTGGTATTGCAACTGTGTTACAATCATTCAGAGCCGCTAACACCTCCCCTAGTAATACACGGAGGTTTTCCAGTTTAAATTTAAAATTTGAAATATCTGAATCCAGTCTGTTTGGATCAGAACCGTCACCCACAGAATGAAGTTCTCCGTCCTCATGTTCTGCCACCTGTGACGCAGTGTCTGACAGGGCCCTAATATTATCAGCACACTCTGTTCTCACCCCAGAGTGATCACGCTTACCTTTTAGTTCTGGTAATTTAGCCAAAACCTCAGTCATAACAGTAGCCATATCCTGTAATGTGATTTGTAATGGCCGCCCAGCTGTACTCGGCGCTACAATATCACGCACCTCCCTCTGAGCGGGAGATGTAGGTACTGACACGTGAGGCGAGTTAGTCGGCATAACTCTCCCCTCGTTGTTTGGTGAAATTTGTTCAATTTGTACAGATTGATTTTTATTTAAAGTAGCATCAATACAGTTAGTACATAAATTTCTATTGGGCTCCACTTTGGCATTGCAACAAATGACACAGGTATCATCTTCTGAATCAGACATGTTTAACACACTAGCAAATAAACTTGCAACTTGGAAATACAATTCAAATAGAATAATATTAAAACGTACTGTGCCTTTAAGAAGCACAGAAGATCTATGACAGTTAAAAATTAATAAATTGAAACAGTTATAGCCTCAATCCTTGTAAACAACACAACTTTAGCAAAGGTTTAATCCCATTAGCAAAGATAACAATTTCTGAAAGCAGGAAACAAATTACAGAATAAAAGTTTTTATTTCAGTCAAACTATAATTCTCACAGCTCTGCTGAGAGAAATTACCTCCCTCAAAATAAGTTTTGAAGACCCCTGAGCTCTGTAGAGATGAACCAGATCATGCAGGGAATACAATGAGTTGCTGACTGAAATATTTGATGCATAGTAAAAGCGCCCCTCCCCCACACACACAGCAGTGAGGGAGAACAGAAACTGACAGAAAAAACAGATTTAAGCAACTGCCAAGTGGAAAAATGGTGCCCAAACATTTATTCACTCAGTACCTCAGCAAATGAAAACGATTTTACATTCCAGCAAAAACGTTAAACATAATCTCTAGTTATTAAACAGCTTTATGTCTTTCTTACAGTGTAATTCTAGTGAAGTACCATTCCCCAGAATACTGAAGTGTAAAGTATACATACATGACATTATATCGGTATGGCAGGATTTTCTCATCAATTCCATTGTCAGAAAATAAAAACTGCTACATACCTCTATGCAGATTCATCTGCCCGCTGTCCCCTGATCTGAAGTTTACCTCACTCCTCAGATGGCCGAGAACAGCAATATGATCTTAACTACTCCGGCTAAAATCATAGCAAAACTCTGGTAGATTCTTCCTCAAACTCTGCCAGAGAGGTAATAACACACTCCGGTGCTATTTTAAAATAACAAACTTTTGATTGAAGATATAAAACTAAGTATAATCACCATAGTCCTCTCACACGACCTATCTAGTTGCTGGGTGCAAGAGAATGACTGGGAGTGACGTAGAGGGGAGGAGCTATATGCAGCTCTGCTGGGTGAATCCTCTTGCACTTCCTGTAGGGGAGCAGTTAATATCCCAGAAGTAATGATGACCCGTGGACTGATCACACTTAACAGAAGAAAGAGAGGGGGAGAGAGAGGAAAAGAGAGGGGGAGAGAGAGGAAAAGAGAGGGGGAGATAGAGGAAAAGAGAGGAAGAGAGAGAGAGCAAAAGAGAGGGGAGAGAGAGAGCAAAAGAGAGGGGAGGAGAGAGCAAAAGTGGGGGAGAGAGAGAGAGAGCAAAAAAGGGGGAGAGAGAGATAGCAAAAGAGAGGGAGGAGAGAGAGATAGCAAAAGAGAGGGGGGAGAGAGAGAGAGAGCAAAAGAAAGGGGAAGAGAGAGTGCAAACAAGAGGGGGGAGAGAGAGCAAAAGAGAGGGGGAGAGAGAGAGCAAAAGAGAGGGGGAGAGAGAGAGAGAGCAAAAGAGAGGGGGAGAGAGAGAGAGCAAAAGAGGGGGAGAGAGAGAGAGCAAAAAAGTGGGGAGAGAGAGATAGCAAAAGAGAGGGGGGAGAGAGAGCACAAAAGAAAGGGGAAGAGAGAGTGCAAACAAGAGGGGGGAGAAAGAGCAAAAGAGAGGGGGAGAGAGAGAGAGCAAAAGAGAGGGGGAGAGAGAGAGAGCAAAAGAGAGGGGGAGAGAGAGAGAGCAAAAGAGAGGGGGAGAGAGAGCAAAAAAGTGGGGAGAGAGAGAGAGCAAAAAAGTGGGGAGAGAGAGATAGAAAATGAGAGGGGGGAGAGAGAGCAAAAGAGAGGGGAGAGAGAGAGCAAAAGAGGGGGGAGAGCAAAAGAGGGGGGAGAGCAAAAGAGGGGGAGAGAGAGCAACAGAGGGGGAGAAAGAGCAAAAGAGGGGGAGAGAGAGCAAAAGAGGGGGAGAGAGCAAAAGAAGGGGGAGAGAGAGGAAAAGAGAGGGGGGAGAGAGAGGAAAAGAGAGGGGGTGAGAGAGAGGAAAAGAGAGGGGGAGAGAGAGGAAAAGAGAGGGGGAGAGAGAGGAAAAGAGAGGAAGAGAGAGAGAGCAAAAGAGAGGGGAGAGAGAGAGCAAAAGAGAGGGGAGGAGAGAGCAAAAGAGGGGGAGAGAGAGAGAGAGCAAAAAAGGGGGAGAGAGAGATAGCAAAAGAGAGGGGGGAGAGAGAGATAGCAAAAGAGAGGGGGGAGAGAGAGAGAGCAAAAGAAAGGGGAAGAGTGCAAACAAGAGGGGGGAGAGAGAGCAAAAGAGAGGGGGAGAGAGAGAGCAAAAGAGAGGGGGAGAGAGAGAGAGCAAAAGAGAGGGGGAGAGAGAGAGCAAAAGAGGGGGAGAGAGAGAGAGCAAAAAAGTGGGGAGAGAGAGATAGCAAAAGAGAGGGGGGAGAGAGAGCACAAAAGAAAGGGGAAGAGAGAGTGCAAACAAGAGGGGGGAGAAAGAGCAAAAGAGAGGGGGAGAGAGAGAGAGCAAAAGAGAGGGGGAGAGAGAGAGAGCAAAAGAGAGGGGGAGAGAGAGCAAAAGAGGGGGAGAGAGAGAGAGCAAAAAAGTGGGGAGAGAGAGATAGAAAATGAGAGGGGGGAGAGAGAGCAAAAGAGAGGGGGGAGAGAGAGCAAAAGAGAGGGGGGAGAGAGAGCAAAAGAGAAGGGGGAGAGAGAGCAAAAGAGAGGGGAGAGAGAGAGCAAAAGAGAGGGGAGAGAAAGAGCAAAAGAGGGGGGAGAGATAGCAAAAGAAAGGGGGAGAGAGAGCGCAAAAGAGAGGGGGAGAGAGAAAGCGCAAAAGAGAGGAGGAGAGAGAGAGCAAAAAAGAGGGGGAGAGAGAGTGCAAAACAGAGGGGGGAGAGAAAGATCAAAAGAGAGGGGGGGAGAGAAAGAGCAAAAGAGAGGGGGGAGAGAGATCAAAGTAGAGGGGGGAGAGAGATCAAAAGAGAGGGGGGAGAAAGAGCAAAAGAGAGGTGGGGAGAGAGAGCAAAAGAGAGGGGGGGAGAGAGAGAGAGCGCAAAAGAGAGGGGGAGAGAGAGAGCGCAAAAAAGAGGGGGAAGAGAGAGAGCAAAAGAGAGGGGGAAGAGAGCAAAAGAGGGGGAGAGAGCAAAAGAGAGGGGGAGAGAGAGCAAGGGGTGGGATTGCTGTACTGCAAAAAAATGGCCTGTGTACATAGGCTTTAGGACTAGTCATTAAATAATTAGGTACTTAGAGGGTGCTAATTGTGCTAACAGTGTCTGTCAAGACAGTAATATCACAATGATCTATAAACAGTATAAGATGTGACACATAGCGGAAATGTAATTGATACCCATTTCGCTATAGGGATTTTCTGAACCAAATGTATAACTATTGCCCCAGGGTAGTAATTGGCTATAAGGTGAGAGCTAGGATATTTAACACATTGTGAGGAAACATTACAGATTCCGCACCTAAGCGTCCTCTGAAAAATCAGACAATACAGTCCTCATATATAACTTAAATCATGTGAGTGAAGTAATTGGAAGGAGCAGCAGATAAACTTAGAAACCCTCCATAGAAATTTTGATAACTTTGGTTTCTGTGATGGCCGCCCAAATTATACAGGTTTTTATAATTAAAAAATAAGTAAATAGTCACATAGTAGATGAGGAAGAAAAAAAAAACAGATATCCATCAAGGTTAACCTTTACTGTAAGAAGCTGCCAATGGAACTTATATTAATCCAGTTAGATACTGGCCCATTTAACAAAAGCAATCATATCCCTGAATTCTGTTTTTAGCCAAAACTGTATCTAACCCATTTTAAAATGTATCTAAGGTATTGGCATTTACTTCATCCATTGGCAGGTTTTCACAATTTGATTAAGCTTTCAGATAAAAAACATGTTTACGTTCATTATACTCCCTCGAACGAGTAGATCAATGTTTCAAGCTGCAAAGCAATCCTCAATCTCATCCTCCATTCTGGAGGTCAATTTTAAACTTTTACACAGGTGGTACCTCACCCCGAGGAAATTACATCGTCTTTTTCAGTCTCAAAGCAACAAATGTTGGCGCTGTGGCCACGTAAATAGTGACACTGCCCACATGTGGTGGTGGTGCAATAGTATTCAGAACTTATGGAGGAGAATTATTTCTGAAATAGAAAACATACTGGACACCCAATTACCATTAGACCCCCTAATATGGCTCCTACATAAACCACCCCCTAATCTCAAATATAAACCATATATCCACTTGTTTAAAATTATGACTAATGGGGTTAAAGTCCTGATAGCCAAAAATTGGAGGAGTAGAGAAGTTCCATCCGTCACCATTTGGACTAAAAAAGTTTCAGAACTTATAGAGCTAGAAGAATATTATTTCCTTAAACATGACAAAATGGACTCTCAACTGTGGACCACCTACACCCAAACCAAACACAAGCATACCAAACCACACAACAGGCCCCTATCAAAGTAATAAGCACATCATTTAGGCCCACACCCTACTAGTAATGGGATCTAACATATATCGACATCTATAACACCAATGTCTGGGGCGCCAACGGACCGGGACCACTTACTTACCCACTTATCCCTTATTCTATGTAAATAAATATCATACTAGTTTTCAAATGGATGGTTATGTTAAACGCCTTACTAGCAAGCTTGCTCCTAGTTCTCTACGACCTACAAATGGACTTTCTTATTATCTTCCTTAATGTCTTCCAAATAATGTCGTAGCCGCAATATACTCTGAACGGACAATTAGGAGGAATTGCTAAAAATTTTATTTTTATTTTTTATTGATATGCAAATAATATCTTACATACTATCCACAAAATTACAGTTGTTGTAAATGGACATTGGAGCTGCGACTCCTCCCTTTTGTATCATTATTTTATATATACAATAAAACTGTTTAAAAAACAAACAAAAAAAAAACACAAAATTTATGCTTACCTGATAAATGTATTTCTCTTGTGGTGTATCCAGTCCACGGATCATCCATTACTTGTGGGATATTCTCCTTCCCAACAGGAAGCTGCAAGAGGATCACCCACAGCAGAGCTGTCTATATAGCTCCTCCTCTAACTTCCACTACCAGTCATTCGACCGAAGACAAGCAAGAGAAAGGAGAAACTATAGGGTGCAGTGGTGACTGTAGTTTAAAAATAAAACACACCTGCCTTAAAATGACAGGGCGGGCCGTAGACTGGATACACCACAAGAGAAATAAATTTATCAGGTAAGCATAAATTTTGTTTTCTCTTGTAAGGTGTATCCAGTCCACGGATCATCCATTACTTGTGGGGTACCAATACCAAAGCTATAGGACACAGATGAAGGGAGGGAAAAGGCAGGTGCTTAAACGGAAGGCACCACTGCCTGCAAAACCTTTCTCCCAAAAATAGCCTCCGAAGAAGTAAAAGTATCAAATTTATAGAATTTTGAAAAAGTATGAAGCGAAGACCAAGTCGCCGCCTTACAAATCTGTTCAACAGAAGCCTCATTCTTAAAAGCCCATGTGGAAGCTACCGCTCTAGTAGAATGAGCTGTAATCCTTTCAGGAGGCTGCTGGCCAGCAGTCTCATAAGCTAAGCGTATTATACTCCTTAGCCAAAAAGAAAGAGAAGTTGCTGAAGCCTTTTGGCCTCTTCTCTGTCCAGAGTAGACAACAAACAATGCAAATGTTTGACGAAAATATTTAGTAGCTTGTAAATAAAACTTTAAAGAACGAACCACGTCAAGATTGTGTAAAAGACGTTCCTTCTTTGAAGAAGGATTAGGACACAGTGACGGTACAACAATCTCCTGATTGATATTTTTATTAGATACCACCTTAGGTAGAAAACCAGGTTTGGTACGTAACACTACCTTATTGGAATGAAAAATGAGATAAGGAGAATCACATTGTAAAGCAGATAACTCCGAAACTCTTCGAGCCGAGGAGATAGCTACTATAAACAAAACTTTCCAAGATAAGAGCTTAATATCTATGGAATGCAAAGGTTCAAACGGAACCCCTTGAAGAACCTTAAGAACTAAATTTAAACTCCAAGGCAGAGCAACAGGTTTAAATACAGGCTTAATTCTGACTAAAGCCTGACAAAACGCCTGCACATCTGGAACCTCAGCCAGACGTTTGTGCAAAAGAATAGACAGAGCAGAAATCTGTCCCTTTAAGGAACTTGCTGACAAACCCTTCTCCAATCCATCTTGGAGAAAAGATAATATCCTAGGAATCCTGAGCTTACTCCATGAGTAACCCTTGGATTCACACCAATGAAGATATTTACACCATATCTTATGATAGATTTTCCTGGTGACAGGCTTTCGCGCCTGTATTAAGGTATCAATGACCGACTCAGAGAAACCACGCTTTGATAAAATCAAGCGTTCAATCTCCAAGCAGTCAGCCGCAGAGAAATTAGATTTGGATGGTTGAAAGGACCCTGAAGTAGAAGGTCCTGCCTCAGAGGCAGAGTCCATGGTGGAAAGGATGACATGTCCACCAGATCTGCATACCAAGTCCTGCGTGGCCACGCAGGTGCTATCAAAATCACTGATGCTCTCTCCTGCTTGACCTTGGCAATCAGACGAGGGAGCAGAGGAAATGGTGGAAACACATAAGTCAGGTTGAAGGACCAAGGCGCTGCTAGAGCGCTACCATCCGTAACAAGGAAGCTTGGCGTTCTGGGGAGACGCCATGAGATCCAGTTCTGGTTTGCCCCAACGTTGAATCAACTGTGCAAACACCTCCGGATGGAGCTCCCACTCCCCAGGATGAAAAGTCTGTCGACTTAGAAAATCCGCCTCCCAGTTCTCTACTCCTGGGATATGGATTGCTGATAGGTGGCAAGAGTGAATCTCTGCCCAACGAATTATCTTTGAAACCTCCAACATCGCTAGGGAACTCCTTGTTCCCCCTTGATGGTTGATGTAAGCTACAGTTGTAATGTTGTCCGACTGAAATCTGATGAACCTCACTGCCGCTAGCTGAGGCCAAGCCTGAAGTGCATTGAATATCGCTCTTAGTTCCAGAATGTTTATCGGAAGGAGAGCCTCCTCCTGAGTCCATGACCCCTGAGCTTTCAGAGAGTTCCAGACTGCCCCCCAGCCCAGAAGGCTGGCATCTGTTGTTACTATTGTCCAATCTGGCCTGCGGAAGGTCATACCTTTGGACAGATGGACTCGAGATAGCCACCAGAGAAGAGAATCCCTGGTCTCTTGATCCAGATTTAGTAGAGGGGACAAATCTGTGTAATCCCCCTTCCACTGACTGAGCATGCAGAGTTGCAGCGGTCTGAGATGTAGGCGGGCAAATGGCACTATGTCCATTGCCACTACCATTAAGCCGATTACTTCCATACACTGAGCCACCGAAGGGCGAGAAATAGAATAAAGAACACGGCAGGAATTTAAAAGTTTTGACAACCTGGCCTCTGTCAGGTAAATCCTCATTTCTACAGAATCTATCAGAGTTCCCAGGAAGGAAACTCTTGTGAGAGGGGATAGAGAACTCTTCTTTTCGTTCCACCCATGAGACCTCAGGAATGCCAGAACAATGTCCGTATGGGACTCTGCAATTTGGAAATTCGACGCCTGTATCAGAATGTCGTCTAAGTAAAGGGTTACTGCTATGCCCCACGGCCTTAGAACCGCCAGAAGTGACCCCAGAACCTTCATAAAGATTCTTGGTGCCGTAGCTAACCCAAAGGGAAGAGCCACAAACTGGTAATGCCTGTCTAGGAAGGCGAACCTGAGAAACCGATGATGATCTTTGTGTATCGGAATGGGAAGATAAGCATCCTTTAAGTCCACGGTAGTCATGTATTGACCCTCCTGGATCATAGGTAGGATGGTTCCAATAGTCTCCATCTTGAAAGATGGGACCCTGAGAAATTTGTTTAGGATCTTGAGATCTAAGATTGGTCTGAAGGTTCCCTCTTTCTTGGGAACCACAAATAGATTTGAATAGAATCCTTGCCCCTGTTTCTCCTTTGGAACTGGGTGGATCACTCCCATAACTAGGAGGTCTTGAACACAATGTAAGAATGCCTCTCTCTTTATCTGGTCTGCAGATAATTGTGAAAGGTGAAATCTTCCTTTTGGGGAAGAAGCTTTGAAGTCCAGAAGATATCCCTGGGACACAATTTCCAACGCCCAGGGATCCTGGACGTCTCTTGCCCAAGCCTGGGCGAAGAGAGAAAGTCTGCCCCTACTAGATCCGTTACCGGATCGGGGGCCAATCTTTCATGCTGTCTTAGAGGCAGCAGCAGGCTTCTTGGCCTGGTTATCTTTGTTCCAAGCCTGGTTAGGTCTCCAGACCAGCTTGGACTGGGCAAAATTTCCCTCTTGTTTTGTATTAGAGGAAGATGATGCCGCGCTCGTCTTAAAGTTTTGAAAGGCACGAAAATTAGTTTGTTTGGTCCTTAATTTGTTAGACCTATCTTGAGGAAGGGCATGACCTTTTCCTCCTGTAATATCAGAAATGATCTCCTTCAGTCCAGGCCCGAATAGGGTCTGCCCCTTGAAGGGAATATTGAGAAGCTTAGACTTTGAAGTAACGTCAGCTGACCAGGATTTAAGCCATAGCGCCCTACGCGCCTGAATAGCAAAACCTGAGTTCTTAGCCGTTAGTTTAGTTAAATGAACAACGGCGTCAGAAACAAATGAATTGGCTAGCTTAAGCGCTTTAAGCTTGTCAAGTATATCATCCAATGGAGTTTCTACCTGTAAGGCCTCTTCCAGAGACTCAAACCAGAAGGCCGCAGCAGCAGTGACTGGGGCAATGCATGCAAGAGGCTGGAGAATAAAACCTTGTTGAATAAACATTTTCTTAAGGTAACCCTCTAACTTTTTATCCATTGGATCTAGGAAAGCACAACTGTCCTCAACGGGGATAGTTGTACGCTTAGCTAGGGTAGAAACTGCTCCCTCCACCTTAGGGACCGTTTGCCATAAGTCCCATGTAGCGGCATCTATTTGAAACATTTTCTTAAAAATAGGAGGGGGAGAGAACGGTACACTTGGTCTATCCCATTCCTTAGCAATAATTTCTGAAAACCTTTTAGGTATTGGAAAAACATCAGTGTAAACAGGCACTGAATAGTATTTATCCAATCTACACAATTTCTCTGGCACTATAATGGTGTCACAGTCATCCAGAGTAGCTAAAACCTCCCTGAGCAACACGCGGAGGTGTTCAAGCTTAAATTTAAATGTTGACATATCAGAATCAGGTTGAAGCATCTTCCCTGAGTCAGAAAAATCACCCACAGAAAGAAGCTCTCCTGCCTCAGCTTCTGCATATTGTGAGGGGATATCAGACATAGCTACTAAAGCGTGCTCTGTGTTTTTTCTAGCCCCAGAGCTGTCTCGCTTTCCTTGTAACCCTGGTAGTTTGGACAATACCGCTGCAAGGGTATGATCCATAACTGCCGCCATGTCTTGTAAAGTAAACGCCATGGGTGCGCTAGATGTACTTGGCGCCTCTTGAGCGGGAGTCCCTTGAGCGGGAGTCAAAGGTTCTGACACGTGGGGCGAGTTAGTCGGGATAACTTCCCCCTTGTCAGTTTCCTCTGGTGATAAATCTTTTAAAGACAGAATATGATCTTTATAACTTAAAGTAAAATCAGTACATTTGGTACACATTCTAAGAGGGGGTTTCCCAATAAAGTTTTATCACCAATATGTATAAAAAAACGTTTAAACACTTCCAGCAAACGTTTTATTTTTCAGTAATGTGAGAAAGTAATAAGAATATTACCTTTTACAGCAAGCATGATACAAGTCGTTATTAAATCACTGTAATCAGGCTTACCTTAAATAAATCCGGTATTAACAGCATTTTCTAGCATATTCATTTCTCTAGAAAAATGTTAAACTGCACATACCTCATAGCAGGAGACCCTGCACGCCATTCCCCCAGCTGAAGTTACCTCTCTCTTCAGTTATGTGTGAGAACAGCAATGGATCTTAGTTACAACCTGCTAAGATCATCAAAGACTCTTCTTCTACTTTCTGCCTGAGGCTAAAATAGTACAACTCCGGTACCATTTGAAAATAACAAACTTTTGATTGAAGATAAACTAAATAAAAACACCACATCTCTCTAGCTACTTCCTTTCTTGTCAAGAGCTGCAAGAGAATGACTGGCAGTGGCAGTTAGAGGAGGAGCTATATAGACAGCTCTGCTGTGGGTGATCCTCTTGCAGCTTCCTGTTGGGAAGGACAATATCCCACAAGTAATGGATGATCCGTGGACTGGATACACCTTACAAGAGAAAACATGTTAACGTTGCTGTAGATTAAATCTCCTTTCCACCAGCCTTAAATTGTGATCTCTTGTCTCAAACAACTGCCTTGGAATAAACAACTCTCCCACCAACTCTGTATATGGGCCTTGAATATATATATATATATATATATATATATAAACTGGAAATAAGAGTGATGTCCAAGGCGAAGTTAAAACAAAAGTCTTTTATTCAAAAGCAAAC